>NW_027202982.1:40000-640000 GCF_024711535.1 Dipodomys merriami | reverse complement strand
GAGAAATAGCTGGTAATAATGGAGAAGAAAGAAAATGCAGGGTTGAACACTAAAGATGAAAGAATGGCTTCAGAAAAACTAAGTCATAATTTTTGGGGTAAAAATGAGGAGAACATTAATTCAGGCTAAGAGATTAATAATAACAATGGCAAAGCTCAATTTACCCATTAGGCATACTGAGTGGTTAACAATAGTCAACAATTGTAACAATACAACAGTTTTCTGTCCAGTTGTGATGGTTCTTTGTTGGTGTCTGTTTTTCACTCTATGTACCCAATAATTGTTCATTCATCCTCACTGTCATTATCATATGAAGATAAAAAATAATGCTTAGCCAGCACCAGTGGTGCAACCCTGTAATCCTAACTACTCAGGAAATAGATCTGAGGTCTCAGTTCAAATCTGGCCGGGGCAGGAAAGTCATAGACACTCATCTCCAATAAACCACTAGAAAGCTGGAAGTGGTGCTGTGGCTTAAGTGGTAGAGGCCTCACCTTGAGCTGAAGAGATGAGGTTTCCCTCAGACCAGAGTTCCGCAGCACTAATGACAATTTTTTTTAAAAAAGAAAAATTTACAAAAAGATTGAGAGTCAATGCCTGAGAGTCAAAGATGCAAACATAGTGTTAGTCTTCTATTTCTCTGCTGGCAATTCAGATAGGGGATTATGCTTTCAAAGCTAATGGATCAACAGCAAGAAAGGTACAAGATTGATTATAGTAACAAAACCACAAATGGGAAAGATTATGACAGGGACACTACAGAATCTATAACCATAAAGAGAATATTCTGATAGGATAAAATTTATAGCGAATTGAATATTAATAATGTGCTCTTGAAAGTCAATGTATATAGATATATGTATATTTATGTCTATGATAATTTTTAGATCATTCTCAATAACGGCATTGAGTTATTAAATTATATATCAGAATACCACATCATTTTATAATAAAAAGGCATAAATGATATTTGAAATAAAGATAAGAGAAATAGAGTGGAAGAAGAGCTCAGGGACAGATCCTCTACCCTGAGTTGAAGTCCAGCACTGACAGACAAACAACAAGAACAACATCGCAAGGATGAGTCAGTATAGACAATAGACAAGAGGAAATGATCTCCGAGCCTAGGATCTTTGTTCACTCATAGTCAGGTGATCAACGACAGTCAGGTGATTACTGGTATGATTCAGGCAGGTGATGAGAAAGCTGAGAAGGGCTGGTCTGTGGGAAGACTTAATCCTGATCACAACTCAAGCAAGAGATAATTCTTGTCATCTAAGCTTTGTGCAAAGTGTGAATTGGAAGAACTCAGTCCAGAAGAGCCTAAGAATAAACACAAGTTTCTATTCCAAAAACAAAAGCAAACACAGAGAGGACAAGGGTTAAGTGGTAAAGTACCAGGCCAACATCAGGCCTGACAAATTACAAATAAAAAATTTATTGGATGATAACCTGTTAACAAATACAAACTCAGCTACTTTTGAAGACCCACAAGATACAGTGGATAATGTCAGTAATATGGCCTACAGTCCTGTGGAAAAGTAATAAACGCATAGTTCCATTAAAAAACATACACAGAAGTAAAAAAAAAAAACAAAATAAAACAAACACAATAAACTTTTCCAATCCTGGACAAACCTACGTTGCACCTAACCCAAATAACCTAACCAAATTGTAAGAAGTAGGTCCTTGAAAGTGGAAGTGAAAGGTGTCGTGGACAGGATGTAAATTCCAACTCCTATTGATATGTAAATCAGCTTCCCTAAGCAACCTATCACAGACTTCCTTTTCTGGGCCCACCCTCTTTCAGTATAAATAGAGTGGAAGTCTGAGACTCAGGCATTGCTGCAGATCCTACATCAGCAGGCTGGAGGCCATTTGGAGCTTGGATACTCCAGGTGAGGATTAGAGTGAGAAAATCTACTCCTCTTTTAATTCTTCTCTCCTTTGTTTGGTGGTGTTGGTGGTGGTATTGTTTTGTCAGTTGCAGGGATTGAACCCAGTGGTAGGGCAGTGTTGCTGGGTCACTTTGTGCTCAAGACTGGCCATTGTCCCTGGGCTACTTTGTGGTCAAAGCTAGTGCTTTACCACTTGAGCCACAGCCCACTTGTGATTTTGGACTGGTTAATTGGAGATAAGAATCTGTGTCAGGGGGACTTTTGTGGCCGAGCCGGTTTCAAAGCTTGATCCTTAGCTCTCAACCTTTTGAGTAGCTAGGCTTCTATGGGTGAGCCACCAGCACCTCATTAGATTCTAGGAATGATGGACCCTGACACTGCCCAGGCCTTCCAGAAGGAATTGAGATGTGCCATCTGTATAAATACTTTTATAGAGCCAGTCACCCTCGAGTGTGGGCACAGTTTTTGTCGACCTTGTCTCTGCCTCTCCTGGGAAGAGACCCAGATTCCAGCCAGGTGCCCTGTGTGCAGGGGACCCTGCCAGCAGAGAGACCTCAAAACCAACGTGGTTCTGAGGAGCCTGGTGGCCATTGCCAGAAGAGCCAGCCTCAGGCAATTTCTGAGCTCTGAGGAATACATGTGTGGGACACACAGGGAGACAAAGCAGATGTTCTGTGAGGTAGACAGGGCCCTGCTCTGTAGGAGCTTCTCCCAGTCTCAGGAGCACAGGGCTCACAAACACCATTACAAAGATAGGGCTGCTGAGGAGCAGAGGAAGATGATTTCAAAGCAGATGCATGCTGTATGGGAAAAGACTCAAGAAAACCAGCACAATTTACAGGAGAAGAGGAGACTCATCAACAGATGGATTTGGTACGTGAAGCTATTCCGAGGCATGACTAAGGATGTTTTTAGAGTGCTGTTTTTAGAGCTGGGTGTCCAGGAGGAAGAAAGACACCATTCCCAGCTACTGATCAATGAAGGAAGAGCCATGTTACTGGAACTCAGAGAAAGGGAAACCCAAATGCTTCAGAAGAAGCATCAGCTCAGGAATATGTATCAGGAGCTGATCAAAACATACCAGAAGCCAGATGTGGAACTGCTTCAGGATGTAGAGTTGATCCTAGAAAGCTGTGAGTCAGTCTTGTTCTTCCTGCCTCTTCCTCTGAGGCCAGAGCTCAGTGCCCCTCCCATTCCTGGACTGATAGAGAGGCTCAGCCTGCACCGGGTGGAGATTGCCTTCAATGACGCTACGTGGAATCAAGATCTTGGGAGCTGTGTTGGACATGACAATCCCTATGCAGTTTTGAATTCTGAAGAGTCCTTCCACTTTACTGCTTTTGGACGCCAAGTCTTCAGCTCTGGGAAACATTACTGGGAGGTTAGTGTGGATGACTCTTCCACCTGGGCCCTGGGAGTTACTAGGCATTCCTCCATAGAGAGCAACCTCACTGAATATGAGGATCTTTTCCTCCTTTTATTTGTGAAAGAGAACAAGGGTTGTTGTGTACAATAGCAGGCCTGAACTGGCCTGGAGGCAGGACAGATGCTGTCCCAGGTGGGACTTGTCAGGGCACAGTGCAGGCATCCTGCCACTGGGCCCTGGGTCACTGTGGTGAGCAACGGTCACAAGTGGTACCAACCGCCATTTTTGGCTTTAAAAAGGGCTGCTCTCTGTTAATAAATGAGTTTTTCTTCCTGCTTGATTTGGCTCCCCACTGTGTCTGATTGTCTCCTGGGATAAGGGAGGCTAGGGAATGGGTGAGTACTGCACTGACTTTTCCTCGTACCCTGTCCATCTTTCATGGGACAGATGATGTCCCAACACCTAGGTATATCTTTGCCAGTTCTTGGGTTGAACTCAAGGCTTGGGCACTGCCTGTAGCACTCTACTACTTGAGCCATGGTCCCAATTCTGTGTATATGATACCGAGAAATCGTACCCAGGGCTTCCTGCATGATACACAAGCACTCTCTCAATAATCCACATTCCCAGCCCCTCATATTTTTCTCAATGGTAGTTTTTTACATCAGTATGCTGCCATTTTACATCCCCAAGTTTAATTTTCTGAATACTGGTTACTTCTACAAAACCTGATCTTCTCTTCTCCTGCCTGGTTTCTTACTGTTCCTGCATTGGCCTCATAATAAAATCTAAATAAAGGCTGCTGAGAGCGTCAGTGTATCATATAAGTACCCAGGCCTGGAACCTTGGAAGAGAAAAGCCATGGGCCTGAAATGAAGAGAATGAGGCAGTATACACAAGGAGCATATCTGAAAAAATAATGAGTAAATAAAAGGAGAAGCATTGCATAAGGTCTGTTTGCATTCAGGGAGGTAGTATACAGAATAAGTAAGTAGGGCACTGAAAATTTTTTGTGGCATTCTAGTGCTTAAACTCAGGGCCGATGCATTCTTCAGCTGTTTTTCCCAAGACTGAGGATTTACCACTGCCACAGCTCCACTTCCAGCCATCTGGTCCTTAATTGGACATAAGCGCCTCTCAGGCTTTCCTTCCTGGTCAGGCCTGTGAATCCTGCTCGTCTTTCTCTCTTAAAGCTGGAGCTCTACTCTCTGGACCACTGTTCCACTTCTGGTTTTCTGGTGGTTTATTGGGGATAAGAGTATCACAGAATTCCTGCTCCTGCTGAATTTGAACGACAATCTCGTGAAGAGGAATCAAGCGGCTTTCTTCACGAATACACCAAGGAGCCATTCCACACAAACCCTTAGTCTAAATCTCAAGAGGCACTAGAGAAAAAGAGATACATGAAGATGTGTCTATTTTGTTCTAGATACTTAAGGTTGGAGACACACAACACTCATAATTATTAGATCATTTTATAGGAGCAATGAAGACAGTTTGAGGATTGCTCCAGCTTTTGGGCCTCTCATCTTGAGACAACAAAATCACGTCAGCTCAAAGCTAAGTGACAGAACTGGCGTGTCTTGTGGACATTTGCTCCCAATTCCTGTGACACTCATTTCTAACTTTTGGCTTCAAACCTGTGACTGAGAGGAGAAGATGAGGAGAGAAAATCCTTCTTAGAGAAAACAGCTATAAAGAACATTGGGTAGTTAATTTATAAATTCAAACCTTTGGTATGACCTGTTAAGAAGTCAGATTGTCCAGATTAAAAAATGAAGAAGAAAAGAAAGAAGGTGCCAGTGGATTCTAACTGTAATCCCAGCTCCTAAGGAGGTTGAGGTGTAGAGAATCTGAGTTTGAATCCAGCCAGCATAGCAAAATCCAGGACACTGTTATTTCTAAGAGATCACAGAAAAACCCAGAAGTGGGGCTGTGATTCAAAGTTAATGCACTACACTTGAGCAAAAGGAGCTCAGGGACAATGCCTAGGCTCATAATTCAACCCCAGGAACTGCCTCCTCAAAAAATGCCTGTATCTCCATGTTTTTGGGTATGTATGGATGTATTCCTATAGGTGAAGCTGAAGAGTAGTTATGATGAACGGCACAAAGCTAGGAAATTTGTATTCAATAAAATGATTTAGTAACAGAGACTGCTTTCATGACAATGCATAATCCAGGGCTCCCCTCACTGTTCCCAGTGTAGCCTGAGGGTTTCTCTGCATCCCAGGTCTGCTGGAAGAAGTTTCTCTCATTGTCTGGACAGGCAGACAAAATGCCTCACTCCTGTACAGCTGTGTAACAACTCCATCTGGGTCAGATAGTGAGGAGGATTTGGGGCAGGCTCTGAAGGTCAGGAGAAAAAGATCTCTTTGAACCCCAAACTATCTCTTTCCCCAGTGCTCTGGTTTGATAGGAAGCCTTCATTTGTGCCACCACCTGTGGCAGGCCAAGTCTTGTGCACTTATCCTTCCTTTGTGAAACTATATTCCGGTGTTCAGATACAGTGCTCAAGAGTCCTGCTGGCAGACAACAAGGGGAATGAACTTAATTAAATGTTTCATTGCCTGTGATGATGGGCCTATGATGCCTCTCCTAAGTTTCTGGAAGCTTGGGAAATCCAAGCACATATCTGATATCAGAAAGCTTCCTGTCATCTAGGGCTGGTGAAACTCATCATGTTTTGAAACATTTGACCTCTCCTAGTTGGGCCCTGTGTGGCTAGGTTTTGGGTTGAACACAGGGCCAGGGTGCTGATCATGAGCTCAGTGGAGAAACCTGGTGTTTTACCATTTTGGGTAGCAGCATCACTTTTAGTCTATCTCTCTATATATATCTGTGCATGTGTGTGTTTGTGTGTGTGTGTGTGTGTGTGTGTTTGTGTGTGAGTGTGTGTGTGTGTGTGTGTGTGTGTGTGCATGTGTACGCACATGGGCACACAGGGGCACGGACACATACACCATTCTTGGAGGTTGAACTCAGGACCTGAGCACTGTATCTAGTTTCTCTTGTACAATCATAGCCTTCTCCCACTTGAACTACAGAGCCACTTCAGGCCTTTTTTACTGTTGTGGTCCTGAGAGATCTAACCCAGGGTTTCATATTTGCAAAGCATTTTCCCCTTAAGGCACATTCCCAGCCCTAAATTTCAGGTTTGTTAGTTTGTTTCTCTCTTTTCTTATTATTGTAGGAGTTGATGTTTGGGCCTGGGTGCTGTCGTTGAGCTCTTCAGCTCAAGTCTTGTGCTCTACCACTTGAGCCAAACACCATTTCAGCTTTTCTGGTGGCCCATTGGAGCTAAGTGTCTCAAGGAATTTCCTGCCCAGGCTGGCTTTGAACTATGATCCTCAGATCTCATCCTTCAGAGTAGCTAGGATGACAGGCATGAGTGACAAGCACCTAGCTTCCACTTCAGGTTTCTTAGTGGTGAATTGGAGGCAATAGTCTCATGGGAAATTTTGTGTCTGGGATAATTTAGAACCCAGATCCTCAGATCTCAACTGCCTGAGAAGGCAGGATGAGAGACCTCAGCTATAGACCCCTAGGCTGTGGCATCTGCTGCAATCGGGTCCATGGCTCCATGCAGTGGAGTGCTAACCATGAGCCCATGAGGTAAGGGTCAGAGCGTAGGCCCCTATTTCAAGGTTCATGACAGAAAAAAACAAAACGGAACAATTGTCTGAAGTAGACAACTCACTAGTATTCAGTAATACATAATTTTGTCCCTGCCATGGAGACATATCTGAACCTCAATATTCTTGTCTGCATAATCATCTCAGTGGGGAGATCTTACAAGGACCAAATTAAAGAATGCACCTGGTGAAGGACAAAGCACATGGCACTCTTTGCATGACTCAGCACACAGCATCCTGTGAAAGACTCAGAACCCAGCACCCAATGCAGGACTCAGCACACTGCACCTTGTGAAGGATACAGCACATAGTACCATGTGCAGGACTCAGCACAGAGTACCCTATGGAGGACTCAGCACATAGCTCTGTCCCACAAGCTGTCATTAGACTTAGGGTGCTCTAATCAATATCACCATTCTTTGAGGAACATTTCACAAACCACACAAGTTCACACTTGTGTGTTTAGTGGGATTTTTTTGGGTGGAGATTAGTCATGGAGCTTGAGCTTAAAGTTGGGGATATTATTGTTCTAATAACATTTGCACAAGGCTAGAACTCTACCACTTTGAGCCATATTTCAAAGAGTCTAGCAGACTTACTGCCAGGTTTTAAGACCCCAGAGCGGCCAGTATATCGGGGGTTAAGCCAGGGTAAGCCAGGATGATGGGGGTAATCCTTGGAGCTGGGTTGCAGCAGTTTATATCTGGCTAAGACAGGTTAGGTGGCAGCTGTCAGCACTAGACTCCTAGCTTGCTCTGTCATGTGGTTCTATAGTTGCAGTTAGAACATTATACATCTTTTTGGCGGTAGTCCTGGGGCTTGAGTAAGGGTTTTGACACTGTCCCTTAGCATTTGTGCTCAAGGGTAGAACTCAATTGATTGAAAGACAGCAGAACTTCCGGGTTTTCTGTTTATGTGGCACTGAAGAATGGAACCCAGGGCTTCATGCTCACTAGGTGAGCAGTCAACCACCAAGTCCTAGGAGTGAACGAGGTATAAATAGAGATTGATGTATATAAGCATTATATACACAGAAAGATGTCTGTATATTATTAATTTATAGATATTACTACCAATTATTACTTATTAAATTATGTCTCCATTTAATAATGTGTCCCAGTTAACAATTAATAAAGCATTAACTAAATTAATCAATATTTTGTTATTGTTTATCACATATGTACATACAGACATACACATAAATTCATATTTTATAGAATAAGACAGATATCTATATATTATTAAATTATGCATCATGTGTTACTACCAATTATTAGGTATTTATGTTTCCATGCAACTTTTATTCTGGTAATACTTAATAAAATATTAAACTTAATCCACATCATATAGTTTTTGTGTCAAATTTTATCCTAGAATGATTCACTACTAATTCAATGTTTTCATTTATTGTAGTGACAATTCTTCCAACTATGACATTTTTTACATTTATGACATCCTATTACATATAGATTTGCATATATTACATATAGATTTGGATCTGAATTATACATCCTACCTGTCACCAAGCACTTTCCCCAAAAAAGTAAACATGTATCATGCTCGGCTTCCCACTCCAAGATTACATTTTTTGGCAGTAGTGGTATCTAACTCAGGCCCTAGAAGGCTCAATTCATGAATGGCTGACTGTCAGCACAGCAGCCTCTAGCCAATTCAGCTGCCAGGCACTTCCCAGGCCCTGAAATCGAACCCTGTATGTTGATCCCATATTGCGCTTAGTATACATATTCATTTTAGTTTTGTTTTATTCATTTACTTAGCATTTATTTTATTGACTGTTATTACACATGAAATATTTATTACATTTATTACCTAGGATATAGATTTGCCTATGTATGAAATTTCACACCTGATACCCAGGACTTTCACAGAAGGGAAAAACATGTGTCGCCATGGGCTTCTTACTCCATGATTCAATTTTTGTAAGTGCTGGCATCTAAAGTCACAGCCTACAAGGCACAATTCATGAATGGATGAGTGTCAGTATGCCAGCCTGAGGCATATTGAGCTGACAAACATTTCCAGAACTTTAGATCCAGCTCCAGAGTTTGACAAAATTAGAACAGATAGAAATGCAGATGGTAGTACACAAATAAATATTGATTTTTATACAGTGCCAGAGATGTCTATACATTACTCGGTTAGATAGGCTACATTCCTATCAATTCTTGGGTATTTAGTATACCTCCATGTAATTAATATTATTGTTTTCATCCTTAATTATTAGTTAAATCAACCACTGTGTTGAAACTATTGTGTCCATGTAATTAATAGTATTCTTTGAATGTGTCAAAAATATTCATTAAAATCCATTGGCCTCCTAAAATCACTGTATTTATATAGTAATATTCAGAAACAACTAATTCAACCTTGCCATTCATAATCTTCAATTGGTGTTCCTATGAATAAGAAGGAGACTCTTAAGATCTCCCTCTATTGGTACGGGTCAGGAACCGGCTTCAAACACAGGGCCTATATTTCCATGTTGGCCTATGGCTTCCCTGGTAGCTCACCAGCCTTCAGCAATGCCAAGTTACCAACATTCTTCAACCGTGTCATTCAGACGCAGGATGGTCACCTTGCAAAGAAGACAAATGTAAAACCGGTAGCCATCTGCAAGTTGCCAGTTTTTTGTTTTTTTTCTGTGTCGCGTTAATTATTTTTTTTCTTGTCAGCCTTTGAGTCCCAAGAACCCAGGTTTGGCTGTGGGTCCAGTGGCTGCAACACAGCCTACAGTGATCAACGCTAAGGCAGAATTGCCATGACCTGAGCTTAAGCTCTGTGCTTGACAAAAGAAACATTACATACATACATACATACATACATACATACATATGTACATACATTAAAAATATTTTTAAAAATTATGAGGCTCCTTGGCTTAGAACTCAGGCCATTTTTTCTGTCAGGCCTGGTATTTGACCTCAGGGTCTGGGTAAATCTGCAGTACTGTGGGGGATGGGAAAGATCACCATTCTGGAAGACAAGAAAGTCAGGCCTGTTTCTAGGGCCTGAATTCAAGTCTTGGCACCCAAAAAAATAATATATTTATATATTTTAAGTACATGATTTTATTGACCTACACATTTTTACTGCATACTAACTGCATATTGCAGTTAGGATATTCATTTTGTTTTGTGTTTTGTTTCTTATATATTTTAGTGAATATGATTACACATATAATATTTTTTGCATTCTATTACATAAGACATAGATTTGCCTATGTATTCTACATCATTCCTGAGTCCAAGAAATTTCACCGATAAAGAAACCAAATGGGGCAATTGGCTTTCTCCAGGATTAAGTTTTTGGCAGTTCTGTGACCTGAACTCAGGGGCTAGCAGCCTACTTCATGAGTGGGTAACTGTTAGCATGCCAGTCTGATGCAAGAGAAGTTGGCGGGCAAATTTGAGGACCTGAGATCAACCCATAGGAATGGCCCCAATATATATATATATGATATATATATGATATATATATAATCTAATCATATATATATGATTAGACTGCAGTGTGTGTGTGTGTGTGTGTGTGTGTGTGTGTGTGTGTGTGTGTGTGTGTGTGTGTGTGTGTGTTGTGAGCTGCTTTTGATCAGGGATAGCCGTTTACCACTGGAGCTACACAGCTCTACTTCTGGTTTGGTGGCACTGAAGTTGGACAGGGATCTCAAGGATTTTCCTGCCTAGTGTGAATTTGACCATTATCCTCCTATTACAGCCTTGTAAGCATCAATGGAGGACTGCTGAGAGCCACTGGTGCCTGCCTAATCATTGGTCTTGTTGTTCTTGGACAGACCCGTGAGTTCCCTATCCTTGAGTTAAAATAGTGAGAGCTGGAGCCCACAATTGGAATCCTGGTCCTGCCAACTCCAAATGGAAGGAGATCTTTAGAAAGTCATTCCTATCTATATGAATACCAAGGGAATGTGATGTATGTTATGATTGAATGGGCAGCTCTTAAATAATTCTAGGATAAAATTATACACAATTATAGGACATTGGTCAATTTTACTCAATATTTCATGAAGCATTTAAACAATTACATTCATTAAATGGAGGCATAATGAAATACCTAAGAATTGGGCGTCACATAGTGTAAAGGTGCCATTTTTTTCTGCTAGGACTGGGATTGGAACTCATAGTCTGGCTAACTCTGTTGCACTGTGTGGAAATGGAAAGCTAGCCTTCTTGAAGTCAAGAAATTCATTTCTGTTCCTTAGGTCTGAAATCGATCCCCAGCACAAGAATACATCCTATTTGTGTACATTTTAAATATATGATTTATATTTACATACATAGGTTGACACCATATTGCATTCAGTGTAGTTATTCATTTTATTTTTTGTTTTATTCAGGTGTTTATGGGGCACATAGGCAGCAAAGATGGTGCTGAGAGGAAGTTGAGTCGGCACAGCCCAATTGTTTACCTTAAAATCTGATTGGATAAAGCTTAGGCACATGATAGGGTGTGACCTTTACAGTAATTGGTTGGTTCGTTTCCCTCCCCTTCCAGGCCTCACAGTTTTTCCCTTTAAAAGGTGCTTGCTGTGTGGTAATAAATGAGTTCTTGCTTGACTTGACTCCCCATTGTGTCTGAATGTCTCCCAGTCTAAGGGAGACAGGGGAATGGACGAGTGCCACACTTACCATTCCCGGGCCCCATCCATCTTTCGGGGGCAAACGAAGACCCAACATGTATTGACTGTTTATTTTATTGACTAATATAGCACATAGAACATTGGTTACATTGATTAAATAGGATATAGATCTGCGTATGTATTCCACTTATACCTGACACACAGGACTTTCACAGAAAAGGAAAACGTGTCACCATCAGTTTCTTACTTCATAATTCATTGTTTGGGCATGATGGCATCTGAACCCAAGGCAAACAGGGCCAAATTCATGAATGTGTGTGAGTTAGCATGCCATCCTGGAACAAATTGAGCTGATAGGCAGTTTCCAGGATCTGAGATCCAGCAACAGGGGTTGACAAAATATGAACAGATTGACACGCAGATCATAGTACATTAATAAATAAATAAATTAAAAAATATATATATCTTTACAGAGTGCCAGAATTATCTATCAATTGTTCAGTTATATAGACTACATTCCTACCAATTCTTGGGTATTTATTATGCCTCCATGTAATTAATGTTATTATTTTTGTCTTCAATAAACTATTAAGTAAATCAGTGTCCTGAAATTATTGAGTCCCGGTGAGAAATAGTATTCTTTTAATGTTTCATAAGATATTAAATAAAATCAATCAGCCGACTGAAATCATGAAGTCTAATTGTGTACAAGTATCATTCATGAGCATGTCATTCAAATGTGACATCGATAACATTCCATCATTATTCCTGTGGATGGGAATGAATTTCTTAGGATCTCCCACCATCTGGAAGTGACATGACTGTATTCGAACTGTAGGCTTATGTTGCTGTGTGGGACAATGGCTTCTACAATAGCCCTCAATTAAAAAAGGATATTTAGTTCCTTGGTTTGCAATTCATGACATTTTTTCTGCCAGGCCTGGATTTGAACTCAAGGTCTGGGTATATATGCAGCACCGTGACAGAAGGGAATCTGAACATGCTTGAAGACAAGAAAGTCAGGCCTGTTCCCGAGGCCTGAATTCAAGCCTAAGAGCTGGAAAACATACTCTTTATATACATTTTAAAGATAGGAATTATACTTCCATACACATAGTCAGTCCATATTTTGTTGGGTGTGGTTATTCATTTCATTTCTTGTTTTATTCATTGATTTATCATTTATTTCATTGACTCTGATGACTCCCCTAACATTTATTACATTGTTTACATCCTATCACACCATCCAGATTTGTAAATATGTTCTCCTTCATGCCTGACTCCCAGGACTCTCACAGAAAAGGAAACATGTGTCGCAGTTGGCTTCTTACTCCAAGATTAAATTTTGGCAGTGCTGGGATGTGAACTCAGGGTTTATCAAGCCCAATTCATGAATGGATGAGTGTCATCATGGCAGCCTTTAGGCAATGAAGCTGTGAAGTGGTTCCCAGCTGCTGAGATCCAGCCCCAGGTTTGGCTAAAACAGTGATGCATGTATAGGCAGAGTGTGGTATACAAATAAATATATATTAGTAAGGAGCACCAGAGCTGTCTATCTATGATTGCATGGCACCTACTACATTCCTACCAACTCTTAAGCCTTTATTATATCGCCATTGAAGGAATATTATTGTTTTCATGCATAATAACCTATCAATTAAGTTCAATCAGCATCCTAGGATTATTGCATCCAATTTTAGACTAGACCGAAGCATGAACTACTCTTTCAATTGGTATTCCTATGCATAGGAACGAATCTTTTGTGATCTCTTGCCACTGGTAGGTGTCAGTACTGGGATTTTAACCCGGGGCCTATGTTCACAGGTTGGCCTATGGATTCCCTGATAGCAAGCCAGCCTTCAGTTATGGCAGTTCAGGTCCACTTTGAAGCCATGTTATTCAGACACAGATGGTCACTGTGCAAAGAAAAAAAAAAATGTAAAACCCTCAGCTCTCTGCAGCTTGCCACTTTTTGTGCTATGCTACATTTTTTTTTCTCCCTGAAAGCCCTCTGGGACTAGGATCCCTGGATTGACTATGGGTCCGAGGGTGCCCCACCCTTGGGCGATTGAAGCTGAGGCAGATTTGCCATGACCTGAGTTCAAGCCCCGTGTTGGCAAAATAAAGAATAAATAAAAGAATTAATTAATTACTTAACTAAATTAAAAAGAAATAAAGCCCTTGTTTTGAATTTCTACCAGTTTTCTTCCCTAACCTGGGATTTGAACTTAGGGTCTTGGTAAATATGTAGCAATGTGAGGGAAAGTGAAGATTTGCCACTACTTGAGTTCAAACCTCATGCAAATCCAAAAATAAAAATTAAGTCACTGAGCTCGGCAGGGGGAGTAGTTGTGGAGATGGGAGGGAAGGAATGGTAGGGGGGAAACAAAGGAGGATTCAACAATGCTCAATAGGAAATGTACTCATTACCATGCTCATTTAAATGTAACCCCTCTGTACAACATTTTTACAATAAAAATGAAAAAAAGTAGTGCTCAGACAAGCATTTTGGGGGTAAGAGAAAGGTTTCTGAATCATGTACAAAATTCTACAGTGTGTTTTTTAAATTTTCATTATGTAACTGAATAAACATAACTGCTTCTATTAAAAAAGTTAAGTCACTGTCTTGGAACTGGGGCCAGTATTTCCATCATTGCTGGTATTGATCTCACCATCCAGGTAACTCTTTTGCACCATGGGTGAAGTCAAAGCTCACTGTCCTTGAGGAAAAGAAATTCAGGCTAGAGTTCCCAGCATCTGAATGAAGGCCCTTCAATGGAAAAATTATTTCTATATATGTGTAATATATGATATATATTTACATATGTATGTTTATTACATATATTATATAATATATATGTTTATTACATATATTTTAATTTTTATTACTGATATTGTATTTTATTTTTTACTTTTCATTTACTTATTGTTCGCTGTATTTAGTATTATTATACACATAATATTTAGTACATTTTTATATCTATTATAAATTTATACACAATAATTTAAGACCTTGACTGTTTTTTCATTAATGTTTTATTAAGTGGTGAAACATGATACATAATTAAATGGAAGCATTTGTCACAGTCTTCACATGTTTAGAGTATCTACCAAGTATGAACTTTGTCTTCTTTATCTTTAGAACCTTCCTATAGGAATTTTTTAGATGATTTATACTCACAAGCCTTTTCTTGGCGATAGTCAAGTTGAAGAATAAATTTGTTAGGTTGGGGCTAGAAATGTGGCTTAGTGGTAGAGAGCTGGCTCAGCATGCATGAACGGTAAGGTTTGAATCCTCAGTGCCACATACTCAGAAAAAGCCAGAAGCTGTGGAGTGGCTCAAGTGGTAGAGCACTAGACTTGAGGAAAAGGAGCTCAGAGACAGTACCCAGGTCCTTAGTTCAAGCCCCAGGTCTGGCAAAAACAAGAGGCCAGATGCCTGTGGCTCACAACAGGAACTTTAGCTTCTCAAGAGGCTGAGATCTGAAGACCACAGTTCAAACACAGCTTAGGCAAGGAAAACCTATTAGACTCTTATCTCCAATGAACCACAAAAAGACCACATGTGTTCCTGTGGGTCAAGTGGTAGAGTGTTCACCTTGAGCTGAAGGGCTCAAGGACAGTGCTCATGCTTGAGTTTGAGACACAAAACTGAAAAAAGTGAGGGTTAAGCAAAGTCCTTTTCCTTTTTGCTAATTAGAATATACTCTGGAAAAATGATTGTTCACGTACACCAGAATTGGAGTTAGAGCTCAAGGTTCAAGTGTAGTCCATCCATATGCACAGCCTCTCAGACTCTAGCATTATCACCTTGTGTCCAACGGTTCTGAAAGATCCAATGTTGAAAAGCCTAATATGCTGCCCAAGCCCATTGTGATAAGCAGTTGATTTGTAATGCCAAAGTTATTACAGTTCTGAACCTAGGAGAGCACCAGTAGCTCATGCCCATCACCCTAGCTCAGGAAGCTGAAGTCTGAAGATCACAGGATGAAGCTAGCCAGGGCTGGAAAGTCTATGACACTCTGATGTTCAAGAGCTTCCTCTGTCTCCCTTGGTAATGAGAAGTTGCTTTCACTCTAAATTTTCTTAGAGTTCTTGAGTTATAAAAGCAGGAAATAAACATCATTGACAAATCCTGGGTTCAAATGAAGTTCTCAGCTTCCAAGCCCTAGTCCTGTTAGCAGGAAGAACTCCAGTGTAACAATATTTGAAGGCAGAAAACAGTTTCAAAAGCCAGGCTAGGCAAAGAGACCAAGGCCTACAGGATTAGGAGGCAGAATGTACACACTCAACAGGGAAGTGAGCTGCAAAACCACTTCATTCCAGATGCAGCCAGCAATGGGGGGAAACTTGAAACATTTGTCAGAGTTACACCAGGGTCAGGCTTTTCTCAGCCTCTTCAAACAATGACTAATTAACCTTTCTCCCTCAGGTGAAGGGAAACTCAGGCTATCTTCAGGTTAACAATAGAGAGTCTTGCTCTTTGGTCTGAGGGAGTGGGTTTTTGACTCTCCATCTGTCAGATTTGAAGGCCCTTCTTCTACCTCTGCCAGTACATTCACCTTCCTTCATTCTCCACATCATTAATGTAAATCCCCAGTCCAAGGAGAGGCAGGGCCCTTTCTTTTCTGACTCCAAATACCTGAGTTATAACCTGGCTCTGCTCTCTTGACTCTGGGGCCCTCGGCTGCCTGAGAAGTGGGAGACAGTCTTCCTGCTGTGTGGTTGTGTGAAGACCATGTTGGTGTCCTGGCACACTGCAGAAGGCCTCATGACTGGGGAGTGTTCCCTTCTTTCCTCCTGACATCCAAGACCAATTCTGGCTTTTTTTTGAATGTGCTACTGAGGAATCAAACCCAGGGCACTGTCTCACTAATCCACATTCCCAGCCCCCTCGTCCTTTTCTTAATGGTAGTTTTTACATAAGTATAATACCATTTTATGTCTCCAATTTTAATTTTCTGAATACTGGTTACTTCTAAGAAACCTGATCTTCTCTTCCCCTCCTGGTTTGTGACTGTTCCTGCATTGGCCTCATAATAAAATGTAAATAAAGGCTGCTGAGGGTGACCTGCTTTAGGCAGTTGGCTGCACAGATTGTTGTGTATATCTGTTTGTTAACACTCCTGGACCTTGAACTCAAGATCTGGGCACAGTCCTTGAGCTGCTTTACTTAAGGCTAGCCTTCTAGCACTGGAGTCATATGGCTATACTTCTGGCTTTGTTACTTTGAAGTTGGACAGGGCTCTCAAGGACTTTTCTGCCTTCGGTGACTTTGATCATGATCCTCCTATCACAACCTTGTAAGTATCAAGGAGGACTTCTGAGAGCCACTGGTGCCTGCATAATCATTGGTCTTGCTGATGTTCTTGAACGGCCCAGTGAGTTCCCTATCCTCGGGTTGAAGTGCTGGGAGCTGGAGCCCACAGTTTGTATCCTGGTCCTGCCACCTCCAAATGGCAGGAGATCCTAAGAAATTCATTTTTATCCATATGAATACCAATGAAATGTGATGTATGTTATGATTGAATGGGAAATTCATAAATGATTCTCGCATAAAATTGGAAACAATTAGATTATAATACACTGATCAATTTTAATTAGTACTTTATGAAACATTTAAACAATCACATTCATTAAATGGAGGCATAATGAAACACCTCAGAATTGGGTGTCACATAGTAAAGAGGTGTCATTTTTTTCTGCCAGGACTTTCTTTAGTTAATTGTTATATCCCATTTTCTGAATGTAATTTGGTATATGAAACTAAGATATATTATAAATCAATTATTCAAACAGTTTTTTTTATCAGAAATGTTTATAGCAATATATAGAGATAAATCCAAATTTTATATATTTGAAGACAGTGCTTGGTTAGCCCTCTTCCCATATTCCCCATTTCCTTCATGAGAATAATACACATTGTAAGGTAATGCTTAGACTGTTTTGGTCAAATAGGTTGACTTTAAACCAGTTAGTTACTCTATGCTGCATTTTGTTTACTTTATATCCAGAAAATCTAAATTCTTACTTTATCATTTTCCTTAGGCTTTATACTCAGATTTATCTCTGATGGGTGACGAATAAAGATATAAACATTTTTTAGCAGTGGCTAAATTTAGGCTGTGGAATCTAGGTACAATGCAACTCATGAAGATAGTCTTCATAGGTCGTGAGATCCTGGTTTCAAAATGTTAATCAATGCTTACTGGTGTCATGCTTATTGAGATATCACCTCACTCCAGTTAGAACAGCAAAAATCAAGAACTCTAACAACAACAGATGCTGGAGGGGATGTGGACAGAAAGGAACCTTACTTCATTGTTGGTGGGAATGTAAACTTGTTCAACCACTTTGGAAAGCAGTATGGAGGTTCTTCAAAAGACTTCACATAGATCTCCCCTATGATCCAGCAATCCCACTTTTGGGCATTTACCCAAATGTTTACAAACAAGACCACACTAAAGCTACCAGCACAACTATGTTTATTGCAGCATTATTTACCATAGCTAAGATATGGAACCAACCCAGATGCCCCTCAGTAGATGAATGGATCAAGAAAATGTGGTATTTATACACAATGGAATTCTATGCCTCCATCAGAAAGAATGACATTTCCCCATTTGTTAGGAAATGGAAAGGCTTGGAAAAAATGCTTATGAGTTTTTCTGTATTATAAACAGTGGTTATTAGAATGCTTTTGGAATCAACATCATTTCATGGGTTAGGAACAGAAGAGAGACATTATACTCAGAACAAAACTTAAGGAGGTCTCCAAAATTAGTTACCAAGATACACATCATGTAACATAATGTTTGAAAAATGCAAACTAAAGGAAATAATTTATGAAAAAACATGAACATTTACAATAAATACAGAATCACTATGACTGATTTTTCTTTTACTCCAGTTGCAATACGGCTTACGTAATGACTTTTCTGGTGATATGTTTAATTAGGTCTTGATATTTAGTTGGAGAAGTTATGTTCTTTCATTTATTCATTTGTCAGATCAAAGAGGAAATGAATTCCATGACAGAGTCAACATCCATAATAATGTTACAGATGTATCCTGCTACTTTGCCAAAGTTTCAAATCAGCTTGAGTAACTGGGGTCTTTTTTGGATCTAAATAAATAAGCATGCAATTTTGTCAGTACTAGAAAGATTTTGACCACCATTTGTTAAGCTATTATTTTCCAGAAAATACTTCTCTCTTTTCATGAGACTTTTAATTTCATTTATATCATGTGTTGATATTCTCCTTTAGATTACCCACATTCAGTCTTCTACAAAGTGTAATTTGGAGTATTTTAAAGTTATATACATTCAAGTACACTGCTCAGATTCTATTATTTGCATAATTTTTCGTGTTAAATCAGTAGGAATTAGTTCTCAATATGGATAATATTGGACTTATTCATTGCTTTTCAGAATTTGTTAAGTATGTTATGATTTTGTTATTTTATTCTTTTAAATACTTGCAGATCTCACTCCACATACAGTCACATTCGTTTTAAACAATTTGATCCATTCAAGAGATTTGCTACATTAGGTTCATCTAGATGAATTTAATTACAAATTAATGCAACCATATTTCTGAGACACAGTTATCTTTATGGCTCTACTCCAAGTTAACATATATTTGAGGTTTTTGTGATTAAAAAAACTGGGCACAACATGTTTTTGTTCCTGGGGTACTTCTACTTTGTTGGTTGTTTTTCCAGTTGTGGTGACTTCAATATATATGTGCATTTTATTTCAATTGTTTTGTGTCAATATTTTATTTCATATAACAGAAATTACAAAAATAGTCAGTGATTTAGAATTATTCCAAATAGATTCTAAGAGAGAAATTTTGTGACAACTGGGAATGGGCACGTCTTCATAGTGGAGAGGATAGCAGAATAACAGACATTATTTGACATGATTTTAATTCTTCCTCCTCTTGCCTCACTATTTCCAATGGTATTACTTCAAAGTCTTTACTGGAAAGAAAATATTTTTGTCTGTATGAACTCAGAATTCTTTATTCAATTGGGACACATTGTACATTTATATTGCATTTTAACTCAAAAATCTTCTTTCCTTCATTTAAAATAACCGTTGTGAATTTATGGTGCTAATGTAGCATCTCCTAATTTATACGAAATGGTCCAAACTATTTTCACTTCACACCATATGTAATATAAAGTGAAATAATAATAATGAGTAATATAGTATGTAATAATTGCCTTTGGAGAAAGTCAATTGCAGTGGGTTTTTGTGAGATACTGAGTAATAGTAAAACATATTTGATTCTATTAAAAATTCCTAGTTACATTTAAAAATTACTCATAGTTATAAATTAATGCTGAACAAATAACATTGTTTATTAGAAAAATCCAGAAGTTTCAATAAGCTTGTTTTTTTAAACTTGTCTTGAATCTGGGCTTTGGTGGCTCATGCCTGAAATCCTAGCTACCCAAAAGTCTGAGATCTGAGGATAGTGGTTCAAAGCCAGCATGGGCAGAAAAGTCTGTGAGACTCTTATCGCCAATATATCTCTTGAAAACTAGAAACGGCACTGTTGCTCAAGTGGTACAGTGTTATCCTTGAGCTGAAGGGCTCAGGGACAGTGCCCAGGCCCAGTGTTCAAGCCCCACAACAGGCAAAAAAAATGGCATGGATTTTTACTTTATTATTTCATGATTTTTATTGTGAAAATATATACAGAGGGTTTAAAATTACATGAACAAACTAATGAGTTCATTTCTTATCAAGCATTGTTGCCTCCTCCCTTGTTTCCCCTTCCCATCCCATCCCATCTCCCTTTCTGCCCCCTCACTGCCCCCTGCGCCAAAGTTGTAAAGTTCGATTTTCGACATAATGTCTTGTACGTGTCATTGTTGCAATTGGTTCACATGTATCCCAATTAGTTTTTTCTTTCCCCTCCCCAAATTATACCAACATCAAATATAGTGAAAATAGAGGTTATACCGTGGGGGAGGGACATAAAAAGCAACAAAGAAATCATCTTTTAAATATGCTAGAAACAACAGCAAGAAAGAAAAACCATTTGAGTCCTTATCCTGGTGTTCATTTCACCTAACATCAACTTGTCTGAGAGTTTGTGTTTATCAATGACATATACTAGTTATTGAAAATAAGGAAAACCATGGTAGCTATGTTTCTTTGGGCCTGGATTAATTTACTTAACATAATATTTTCCAAGGCTTTCCATTTCCTAACAAATGGGGCAAAGCCATTTTTTCTGATGGAGGCATAGTATTCCAATGTGTGTGTGTGTGTGTGTGTGTGTGTGTGTGTGTGTGTGTGCGTATATATGTACATATATATATATATATATATATATATATATATATATATATATATATATATATATATATATACCACATTTTTTATTGTAAAATACCGTACAGAGGAGTTACATTGACATGGGGAAAGTAACGAGTACATTTCTTATCAAGCATTGTTGCTACATTTTAATCAATCCATTCATCTCCTGAGGGGCATCTGGGTTGGTTCCATATCTTCGGTATGGTAAATAATACTGCAGTAAACATAGTGGTGCTGGTAGCTTTAGTATTGGCTTGTTTGTGATCATTTGGTAAATGCCCAAAAGTGGGATTGCTGTGTCATAGGGGAGCTCTATATTTAGTCTTTTGAGGAACCTCCATATTACTTTCCAAATGGTTGAACAAGATTACTGTCCCAACAACATCCTGTCCAGCTTCTGTTGTTATTACAGTTCTTCATTATAGCCATTCTAAGTGGGGTAAGGTGGTATCTCAGTATAGTTTAGATTTGCATTGCTTTTATAGCTCGGTAGGTCGAGCATTTATTTATTCATGTATCTATTGGCTATCCTTCTTTCCTCTTCAGAGAAGTTTCTCTTTAGTCTTTAGCCCACTTATTTATTGGGGAGTTGTTTCTGTGAGGATTTGTTGTTGGGGGATTTAATTTTTTGAGTTCCAGGTATATTTTAGATATGAGACCGTTATCCATTGTATGGCTAGTGAAGATCTTCTCCCAATCCCTGGCCTTTCAATTGATCTTGCTAGCTCTGACCGTTGCCATGCAGAAGCTCTGCAATTTCATGCAATTCCATTTGTCCAACCTTTCTTTGATCTGTTGTGCATCTGGGTCTCTATTAAAAAATTTCAGCTTGTACCAACGACACATAAATAATCTCCTAGTTTATCCTGCAATGTTTTCAGGGTGTCTGCTTTGACTCTGAGGTCTTTCATTCATTTGGAGTTGATTCTTGTGAAGGGTGATATATATGGATCTTCCTTTAGTTTTCTACGAGTGATTAACCAATTTTGTCAGCACCATTTAAAGACGAGGCTTTCTTCCATTCTATTTTTTAGCTCCCTTATCGAAGACTATGTGGCTATAGGTCTGTGGCTTCATTTCTGGGTTTTCAATTCTATTCCACTGGTCCTGAGGTCTGTTCTTGTGCCATTACCTAGCTCTTTTGATTACTATGGCTTTGTAGTAGAGTTTGAAATTTTGAATTGATATTCCTCCACCACTTTTCCTTCTGTTAATGATCTTTTATGCTATTCACAGTCTTTTATTGTTCCATAATTTTTTGGATTGCCTATTCTATTTTCTTGAAGAATGAGTTTGGAATATTGATAAGCATCACATTGAATTTGTAGATAGCCTAGGGAAGTATTGCCATTTTCACGATGTTGATTCTGCCAATCCAGGAGCATCGGAGGTTTTTCCACTTTCTAAGTTCCATTTTTATTTCCTTTTTCAGGTTTTTAAAGTTTGCATCATAAAGATCCTCTCATAAAATACCTAGGTATTTTATTTTTTATTGGTTATTATGAATTGAGTTGCTTTCCTGATTGTAGCCATGCTTTTCTCATTGTTGGCACACAGAAGAGCCATTGATTTTTGATAGTTAATTTTTCCCCTGCTACTTTGCCAACGTTTTGAATCAGCATGAATAATTTCAGAGTGGAGTCCGTGGGATTATTTAAGTACAACATCATGTCATCTGCATATAGGGAGAGTTTTACATCATCTTTCCCTATTTGGAGCCCTTTTACGTTTGCATCTTGTCTTTTCCTGTAGCTAGGCATTATATTACTAAATTGAAGAGAAGTGGAGAGAGTGGATATCCTTGTCTCGTTCCTGAGTTCAGAGGAAATGGCTTTAGTTTTTCACCATTAACTATAATGCTGGCTGTAGGTTTGTCATATACAGCCTTTATTGTATTGAGGAATGTTGACTGGATTCATAGGTTTTACAGAGCTTTCATCACAAAAGGATGTAGGATTTTGTCAGTGCTTTTTCTGAATCTATTGAGATAACCATGTGGTTCTTTTCCTTGCTCTTGTTTATGTGATGAATTTTATTAATTGATTTGCATATATTGAACCAGCTTTGCATCCCTGAAATGAATCCTGTTTGATCATTGTGTATGATTTTTTGGATGAATTGTTGACATCGATTGGCCCAAATTTTGTTGAGGAGTTTTGCATGAATGTTCATCAAAGAAATGGGTCTACAGTTTTCTTTCTTTGATGAGTCCCTGCCTGGTTTTGAAATAAGGGTTCTGATGGAATCATAGAATGAATTCTGTAATGAACTTTCTCTTTCAATTTCATTGAAGAGTTGGAGGAGTATTGGTGTGAGCTCTACTTTGAAGGCCTTATATATTTCCGCTGTGAATCCATCTGGTCCTGGGATTTTCTTAGATGGGAGGACAAATTGCTGTTTTTATTTCTATGCTTGATATGGGCATGTTAAGTTGATTTAACTCATCTTGTTTGTTTCGGCATGTTAAGATTTGCTAGGAAAAGCATTTCTGCCAGGTTCTCAAAGTTATTCCCATAATGGTTTGAAATTATTCCCTTAAAATTTTTTTGAATCTTGGTTGTTTTTGTGATGATGTTTCCATTCGCATCTCTGAGTTGATTTCTTTTTTAAATTTGGTTGAGTTCTTTTCTTTTTCTGATAAGATTTGCTTAAAGGTCTGTCAATTTTGGTAATGTTTTTGAAGTAACAACTCTTTGTTTTGTTGATTCTTTCTATGATGTTTTTGGTTTCCAATTCATTTAATTCTTATTTAATTTTAATTATTTCTTTCCATCTACTGGATTGGGGTTTATCTTGCTGCTCTTTTTCAAGGAGGTTCAGATATCTTATTAAATTGTTGGTTTCAGATCTCTCCAATTTGTTGTTGTACGACCGCTAAGCTATAAACTTGCCTGTGAGTACTGCCTTTGCAGTGTCCCAAAGGAGCTGGTAATTTGGTGGTCATTTTTTTTTAATATCATGAACATTTGCATTTCCTTTCTAAACTCTTCCATGACTCATGGGTGATTCAACAGTGTGTTGTTCAGCCTCCATGTTGTACAGGACTTTCTTTGTTGGCTTTTAGTGTTGAGTTCTACTTTTATTCCCTTAAATGCTGTTTCTTGGCTTTTACTGTGGACTTGTTGGTTTCCTATGTGTAGGACACTTTTGTCTTTTGTAGGGCTTGTTTGGTGGAGATATATTGTTTCAATTTTTCTTTGCTATGGGAGGTTTTTCTTTGACCTCCAGTTATGAAGGAGAGTTTAGCTGGGTACAGTATTCTTGGTTGATAGTTGTTTGTCTTATCACATGCCATACACCATTTCAGGCTCTTCTTGCTTTAATCGGCTGTGCTGAGAAATCTGGGATGATTCTAATTGGTTTCTGTTTATAGGTGATTGTTCTTTTCTCCTTGAGATCTTTAAGGCTCCATTCCTTGGTCTGAATTGATCCTGTGCGGATTATAAAGTGACAGTGGGATGTCCTGTTTTGATCTGGTCTATTTGGGGTTCCATAAGCTTCTTGTATCTGAATAGGCCTATCTTTTTGTATATTTCGGAAGTTCTCTGCTAGAATTCTGTTAAATAAATTTTCTAGAACATTAACTTCTGTCTCTAGGTGCTCCTCTACACCCATTATCCTCAGATTATGCCTTCTGATGGTGTCTTCCAAATGTTGAATTGATCTATCATATATTTTGGACTTGATTTGGAAGGTTGTATGTTCTTTCTCTATAATATCTAGGCTGTAATCAATCCCCGAGATTCAATCTTCTGCATGGTCTAACCTACTGTCAAGACTTTCTACTTTGTTTTTTATTTCTTTTCCTTCTAATTGGTCGGCTTTGATGGCTTCAAATTCTTTGTTGGAGCTTTGTTTTATATCTTGTATGAACTTCTTTACTTCCTTAATTTGGTGTTCAGTTTCTCAAATCACTTAGTTGATTGGTTATGATATTCCTGTCTTGCTCCTTTCAGCATTCCATTTGTGATCTCCCTGACTTCTTTCAGCTGTCTGTTTATGGATTCCTTGAATGCCTCTATAGATCTTTGTCTATTCTCATCCTGCTCTCATAATTCCTGTATTACTCTTTGATTAGTTTAGTCAAGTTCACGCAATGCTACTAATTCTCTATGGCTGTGCTCAGCCTGCTCACGCATCTCCTTTATTTCTCTTTGACTCTTCTCAACCTGCTTATGTAATTCCTGCATTAATCTTTAAGTAGCTTCCTAATGCTTAAAAGATTCCTTTATGCATTTTGGTTTGCCTCCTCTTGCTCCCTATCATGCTCACACTGAGTCCTTTGCAAGTTTTCAATCATTTCATTCACCATGTTTACCAGTAGCGTTTGTACAGGTTTTGATGGAACTCCTCTGGATTATTCATTAACAATTCTGTCACCTGCTTAACATGAGTGGGAGTTGAGATACCTGGACTTGCCATTTTTATTGTTCTTTTCGGCTTGTTCTGCCCATTTGGTATGAAAGTAACACCAATTTTGTGCTAGAACAGTATTTTAAGACAAGCATCAACCAGAGTCCTGTGGTTGCACAATCAAAATGGCTGCAGATACAATCTAATTCAAAAGATACAATCTATTCAACATAAAACAACTATGTATTAATGGGCTACAAAGAGCAAAAAAGGATTTGGTAATCCAGAAATTATTACATTTAGGGAAAAATGTGGGGACAAATAGGACTAGAGGGATGTGGAGCGGTAAAAGGAGACTAAATTTAACCAAATCCTAATCTCAGAGAGGGAAATGGATTGGACAGAATGACAGGAGAGAAATAAAAAAAAGAAAATTGGAAAAACAAAAATTAAATTTAACAAGTGAAACACTTAAAATTACGTACTTTTAAATAAATGATATTGACAGAAGAAAAGGATAGGATGAGTAGAAGGGAGGGATAGCAAGGAAATATTAAGCAAAAAAATAAGAAAAATTAAAATTAGTTACTTGATAATTATGTAGGCATAAAGAGATGATACTGCTCTTAAAGAAGTTAAGCCTAAGAGGTTGTGAATTGAGTAATAAATTATGGATTAAGTATGTACAAAATGGGAGATAAAATCTAATAATTGACTACAGGTATATATCGGGATGAGTAGAACAATTAAGTCATGTAAAAAAAAAGAGAGAGAAAATGAAAACAAGAAAAAAGGCCCAAAATGTCAAAAGAGTTCAAACACACCCACATACACACACACACACACACACACACACACACACACACACACACACACACACACACACACACACACACACAAACACACACACACACACCAAAAATAAAAATTATGAGAAAAATGTTTAACAGAAAACATTTTAAAAAAAATAACAATTTAAGAAAAGTTTCAAAAAAGAGTTCCTTATTTTTTGGGGGGTGGGGGCTGAATGGGAAGACCCTGTATCTCCTCTGTGTCCATAACAAGTCTCTTGGTGGAGTCTTGGGTCTGCTTGTGGTATTTGGTTTTCTTATGGCTTGATTGGTTTCTTAAGTCAGTTTGGGCCGGCAGAAACTGCTCTGTGTTAGGCATGTTTTTTGATCTTCCTCCCAGGCTAGTTCAGTGGGAAGGAGATCTGCTTGGAGTATCACAAAAGGGGAAGATGGCTGTTTCCTCTAGTTTGGAGATGTTGTGATGAGGCTAGGTTCTGTTTAGGGTTGAGGTCTTTCAGGAAACAGTAGCTTTTCCCTGAGGGGTTAAATCCTGAGACACTCACAGAGCCCAGCTTGGAGCTTTTCTTGGGGTTTATGTTTTCTGAATTTCAATTGTTTGTCTAGGCTGTTGTCGGGAGGGGTAGTCTCTGGCTGTGTTTACCTGGTGAAGAAAGTCACTTCTCTGTGGGCAAAGTTTTATCTGCCTGGGTGGGATGATTTTCTCCTGGGCGGAACGGACATCATAACTGACATCATAAACCTATTGTGTGATCATGGTATTTCCCCTGCCAGGTAAGTATGGGAAGGGATGTGAAGAGGAAACAAAGAAGGAAGCTATGATTCTTGATAAGAAATGTACACATTATCTTGCACATGTAATTGTAACCCCTCTGTACAGTGTTTTCACAAAAAAAAAAAAACTATTGTTACTTATTATAACATCATAAACCTATTGTGACCTCATCACCATTATGGCATCACCAACTAAGTATAACATCAAAATATTATTATCACTCAATATTGTGACATCATATTGCCATTGTGATATCATTGTTCCATTGGGTTTTTCAAACCTATTTTGACCTCATAACATTTTACAAAAATCGTGGCCTTTGAGACTATTAACATGTGAAATTGTACACTTATAATGCATGAAACACAAGGCAAACCAATGAGGCACATTGAAGATAATTTTATTTACACTAGATCTGGGCCTGCATTTACCTTATCCTGTGCCGTACACTCAGTGACAGCCCAGCCCCAACCACCAAACCTCAGATGTCCAATAGGCATAGTTAATTGGTTTGCAAAACACCATCCCCCAAATTACCATCTCCATGATCCAAACTTCAATAGGTAAGGCTTTTTCCTTTTCACTTATTCCTTCCTTCTTTATAGACCTTTCCTTCATTTCCCTTTTTCCCTTCCATCACTTCCTTCTTCTCTTTAGGCCTCTCCACTATATTTCTCTGGCCTTGTGGCCAATTGGCTTCCTTCCCCTCCTGTTCGCCCTCAAATTCCTCTTCTCCCAGGTCTTTCCCCTCCTGCTGTCTCAGCATTTCCTTCATTGCAGGTCTTCCCCTGATTTTCTCCAATTCCATTGCTCTGACCATGCAGCCTATATATAGGTTAAACCCCTCCATCACTCCAGTGGGTATCCTACCTAACAGTTTTCAGCCATCACTTCACAAACTGCCTGTTCCCCAATCAATTCTTCACAGCTCATCATGTGAGGATGACATCCTACCCCCTCCAGCAGCATGCCCTGCTCACTTGTGTGGCATGCCCCATGCACTCCAGTGGGCCAGATCATGGGGCAACATTGATTAGTGGGCCCTGCTCATTATTAGGACCATGCTGCTTTATGTATCCCCCACTGTTTTTCATGTCCAATCAAATCCTTGATTCCTTCGTGCCAAATCCTAAATGTCGTTGGTGGCATGGTTTGTCCCAGTTGGTATTCAAGGAGGTTTGAACTCAATTCCAGGGCACTGTCCCTGAGCACTTCTGCTCAGGTCCAGCACTCTACCACTTTGAGTTATAGAAACTCTTGCAGTGTTTTCTGGTTGGAGATAAGAGGCTCGAGCCAAGCTTCCAGCCTGGCTCTTTGCAGGTTAGTTGGGAGATTGAATCTTAGGGATTTTTCAGCTCGGGTTGGATTTGAATTGCAACTTTTGTCACGGAAACCCTTTGTTATTTCCAATTAAAGAAACAAGGAAATCAAATAGAATAAGTAGAGCTTACCTGGTCCTTATCAAGAATTGACCAAATATTATGCAATGACAAAACTTGTTAGATGGGAGAATCTTAACACAGATGTGCCCAATATTTTAGAATCACGTAGTCAGTACTAGCCTAAACAACACAAAACAAAAAGGCAAAACTCAAATCCTAAAATTTTAGACAATAATGTTTAGACATATTTGCTAACAAAGCACATCAGATGGTTGGGCCTCAGTTACCAGAGTATGTGAAAAGAGCAACTTGTTAGCAAGGCACATTTGAACAGATGGATGGAGGAGAAGAAAGCTTGGTGGAAGGGTAAGGATTGGAGTGGGCCAAATCCTTCACCCACCATTTGTCCAAGATGGCAAACTCAAGATGACAAATTTCTAAAAAAATGCAAAGAAAGCCTGAACAAAAAAATCAACCCTAGTTTGGCTAGCCTTTTAGAGGGAAACTAGAATGGGTCCCCTGGACCCAGCCCATGTCGCACGCTTCATGGCACAATACAAATAGTTGTAGAAAAGAAAGGGAGAGATATAGAAAGTTGGACAGGATTAACAGAGAGCAAAGAGATCCTGAAAGTGAACAGACTGTTAACCATTTAACATTGCAGAGGCAAAAATTGTCTAAATCTGAGAAAAGCATAAAAAAATTAGGTGCTCTGGCTATCCAGGGAGCGCAGGAGGCATTTTAGAGGGGTTTCATAGCTCGGGCATGACTCGTAGCACCCCGTTAAATGTGTAGGAGAGTCAGTCTGGTGAGTGAAGGAGAGCTGACCAGGCAGAAGCAATGTCCCTGCTTCCCCTAGAGCTCTAGAGAGAAATGGCCAATATCCCATAACGAAGCATCCTCGGATTCAGAGGTGACCAGCCTTTCCGCTAAAAGGCCGTAGGAGCTCCTCTGGCATGTTGCCACATGTGAACAGAGATTGAGCAACGAGCTGTAGAGAGTAGTTTCATTCACCAGAGAAGAGAAGTGGTGTGGACGTGGATGTGAAGGCCAGCAATGGTATTGGTGAAAAGTCTCACGTGGTGACTCAAGGCAGTTTAGTTCACAGAAATGAGGTGGTTAGGAAATTCTAACATTTCCAACTGAGTCACACCATCTGAGTCACAGCATCAAATGTAATATTAAATAGGTAGGTTTCATTAAGTAGCCTATGAATAGAATACCACACACTATGAAGGCAGGAAAAGAAGTTTATTTACCAAACTGCTGCCCCCACCATACATGGTGGTGAAGCAGGGCCAAAAAGGAAAGGGGGGATAGCAATTTGTATTTCTGTAGAAATTCATCCACCTCTGCTAGGTTTTCCTTCCTTTGTGAGTAGAGTCTGGAATTATTTCCTTATGATTGTCTTGGATATTTGTTGCAATTTTTCCTGTGATATCTCTGATAATATCGATTTGGGTCTCCTCTCTTATTTTGTTAGTTACTCTTGCCAGTGGTCTGTCAGTTTTATTGATTTTTTCTTAGAAACAGTTTTTTGTTTTATTAATTTTATTTATAATTTTCTCAATCTCTATCTCATTAATTTCAGCTCTTATTTTGGTTATCTCTTTCTGTCTAGCAACTTGAGGTTCAATTTTTTTCTTCGTTCTGTAGCAGTTTTAGTTGTATCATAAAATTGGTTTCTGTTTTCTTGATATGTGCACTGAGAGCAATACATTTGTCCCTCAGGACTGCTTTTGCTGGGTCTCATAGGTTTCTTTGTGATGTTTCTTAATTTTCAGTGAATTGTAAGAACTTTTTAATTTCTTCTTTAACTTCTTTTGTGACGCAAGTATTGTTCAACATAGTGCAGTTTAATTTCCATGTGTTTAAGTTTTTTCTATTTTATGTCTTGTTATTGAGAATTAGTTTGATTCCACTATGATCAGATAGAATAAAGGGTATTATGTCGATCTTCTTCTATTTGCTTAAATTCCTTGTATGAACTAAGAAATGATCTATTTTAGAAAAAGTGAAGGGGTTGGCAAGAGTTAGACCCTGCTGGTGTGAATGACTGTAATTGTAACTACTCAGGAGGCTCAGATTTGTGTATTAAGGTTCAAAGCCAGACCAGGTAGGAAATTTCATGAGGCTTTTCTGGGGTTGTTCAGCACCACACCCTGCGTCATGTCTGGGGTTGTTCACCACCTTTGCCACCATGGGCTGGGCTGGGATGCTTATGCAAGCCGGTTTGGAGAGGCGCTCCACCCTACCATGAGTCAGGGGGTTAACCAGTGCTGTTGCCTCAGGCTGGGCTATTCTGCTTATGTGGGCCAGTATGGAGAGGCACAAACTGGCATGGGTCTGGAGTTGTCCACTGCAGCTGTCCCTGCCCCATTTATCACTGCCACCCCGGGCTGGTCTGGGCTGTTCCTTTGGGCTAGTGCCAAGAGGCATTGTGCACAGAGTCTAGGTGTTTTGCCACTACTGCCAGCTGCTGCTGCTGTTCCAGGTTAGACTAGGCTGTTTACACCAGAAGGACAGAGGTGCCACACTGCAAGTCTAGGGTCGTTCACCACTGCTGACAGCTGCTGCTGCTCCTGACTGGGTTGGGCTTCTTGCATCAGCCAGGCAGAGGTGCCATGCTAGGGAGGTTGAGGGGAATCTTCATGCCGATTCTGTCTTCTGAGATTTCAGTTTGTATTCTCTGGGTTGGCACTGGAACTTGAGAGTCTTCTGTGATCCTTGGGATGCTTGTGGGTGAGTGGTCCTCCTAGGGTCCAGAGCCAGGCCACTTAAGCAACCTGGCACAAAGTTCCACCACTTAAGCTGCTCAACGGGGAGCCCTATCAACAACAAGTGGGGGGGGAAGGTTCTTCCCACTTTACTGTCTGTATAGGTTTTTCCCTTTTCTTTTTTCACTTTCTGTATCTCTCTGAGTAATCGCCTGTTTTTGTGGGTCACTTGCAGAAACAGAGCACTGAAATCCAATCTCTGTATTTCGTTGGGGAGATCTGTGGTGTTTTCCTGCTGTTCCATTGCCATCTTGCCCCCTCCCCTTCAGGTGGAGTTTTTCTTATGTGGCTGGTGGGCCTTGGTTACCAAAGGATAGGTCCATAAAAGAATATGTTGTAAAGCCTGCAGATTGTAGTTAGACACTTCTGTTAACATAGCCTTCCAAAATTTAGGAACCAAAGAGGGTGGTCTACCCTAAAATATTTCATAGGGATTAAATCCTTTAACATAAGGGCTACATCTTGCTCGAAGATAAGCAAAGTGGACGAGGCTCATGTAGCCAGGGACAGTCTCTGTATTTAATTTAGTTAGTTTCCTTTGAGGGCATAGTCATTCTTTCTAATGCCTTGAACTCTGAGTTGTATAAATGGATTGTAACTTCCCATTTATTCCTAGAGTGTTAGTTAATAATTGAGAACTTGGACCATGAATGCAGCGCCATCTTTGGACCCCACAGCTAAGGGTAAGCCAAATCAAGGACTTATTACATGGATCAGCTCAGCCTGAAAAAGTGTCCGCTATTACTAATAGATACCAATACCCATATTTTCCAGGCTTTACGTCTGTGAAGTCCACTTTCCCAAACTCACCAGCTTCCTCACATATGAATTCTTTCCATAGGTTCTAGCTTTTTAGCATTTACCTGTTGGAAATTACCTACACACGTTACAATGTATTGTCACGCTAAGGCCCCACTGGTTTTCAGAACAGTTTTAGGTAGTGGCCTCGGGCAATTTACCAGGGTGCAAATATTTACACGTAAACTGACACAAAGCTTGAGCCTGTATGCCTTTTTCTGAAGGTCAGTGTCAACATTTGCACACTTATTACAACTGATTTTGCTTCTTCCTTTAATTTTAATGACTAGTAGCTCTAGAGATCCCACTGGTTTTAGAGTGATTTCCCAAGCCACCTGATCAGCTCAGATGTTTCCCTGTATCTTAAGGTCTCTAATTTCTTTAACTCTTGTACAGTACTCTGAACCTCGGAGACCTCTTCCCCTTTATTCTCCTTCTTTTCTCTCACACTGGCTTTCAAAATCCCACTCTCCTTCTCAATGTGCTCCTTAAACCATAACTGTTTTGGCAGGGTCACAGGAGAGTTCCTTTGAGTGGCCAAATGCTGCTCCTTCTCACAACACCTTTGCTTGCTCTTCAGCTCCTCCCTTAAGATCACAAAGGTGCTATTGCAAGGTATTTTTTCCCACCTCCACCAGTTCCATTGGGACATGATGATTCTGCATTACATTTATGGTGAAGATCTCAGCAGGCTTTCGGGGCTTTTACTCTAGTAGTTTCTCTTTCTAGTTTTCCACTTCAGTGTATTTTGTGACAGATATTTCAAATGTTTTTTTTTTAGCCCTTCTATTTTTTTCCTAATGTCCTTTCCCTTTCCCCAGCATTCTCAATCAGAGCATGTGGACCTTTAACTCTTTCTGAAGAGTAATAATCTATTTCTTGAGCCTGATAGTTTCCTGTTCACTTTTCTTGGCCTCATCTATGACAGCATTTCCTGTCTTCTCTGCTAACTACTCTTTCCTTCTCTCTCTATTGCTTTGAATTTCTTTAGACAATTTTCAAAGCTTATAATCGACATGTACTTCAGCCTAATACATTCTTATTTCAGGTCCAGCTCATTTTTTATGTCCACATTTCTTAATGCAGCATCAGGATATCTGGTTGGCCTCATTTGTGGTTAGCAAGGATGGCAGTATTTCTGTCTTGTGCTTCTGTCGGTCTATGGTCCACTAATTTGCCTCATAATCATCCAGGCTAATGTACTTGAATTTCATTTGATTCTGAGTGTTTTCTAGGCTCCTTTTGAGGATTTTCTTCTCTCTTTTTTTTTCTTCTCATATTTATTTATTTATTTATTTATTTATTTATTTATTTATTTATTTATTTATTTATTTATTTATTTATTTATTTATTGTGAACATACTGTACAGAGGGGTTACAACCACATTGGCAAGATAATGAGTACATTTGTTATCAAGCACTGCAGCCTCCTCTTTGGTTACCTTTCACATCCCTTCCCAGCCTCTCCCCGCCCCCCCACTTCCCCCCCCCCCCCCCGGCACCAAAGTTGTAATGTTTGTTTTTGACTTAACAACTTGTACTTCTCATAGTTGCATCAGGTCCACCTGTATCCTTAAAAGACATGTTTTTCCACATCTCCTCCACAAATTAAATGGACATCAAATATAGTGAAAGCAAGGGTTATACCATGGGGGAGGGACATACAAAGATACAAAGAAATACTCTCATACATGAGTTAGAATCAAATATGCATGAAAGAAAAAAAACATTTAAATGCATATCTAAGGGTTCATTTTCATAACATCATATTATCTGACCTTTCCTGCTTGACTCATACATATACTAGATATTGCAAATAAGGGAAACCATCGGACCTATGTTACTTTGGGCTTGGCGTGCTTCACTTCCTATAATTTTTTCCAAGCCTTTCCATTTCCTAACAAATGGGGAAATGTCATTCTTTCTGATGGAGGCATTGAATTCCATTGTGTATATATACCATGTTTTCTTGATCTATTCATCTACTGAGGGGCATCTGGGTTGGTTCCATATGTTAGCTATGGTAAATAATGCTGCAATAAACATAGATGTGCTGGTACCTTTAGTGTGGTCTTGTTTGTAAACATTTGGATAAATGCCCAAAAGTATGATTGCTGGGTCATAGGGCAGATCTATGTGAAGTCTTTTGAAGAACCTCCATACTGCTTTTCAAAGTGGTTGAACAAGTTTACACTCCCACCAACAATGAAGTAAGGTTCCCTCTGTCCACATCCCGTCCAGCATCTGTTGTTAATAGAGTTCTTGATTATAGCCATTCTAACTGGGGTGATGTGGTATCTCAATGTTGTTTCAATTTGCATTTCTTTTATGGCTAGGGAGGTTGAGCATTTCTTCATGTGTCTATTGGCCATCCTTCTTTCTTCTTCAGAGAAGTTTCTCTTTAAGTCTTTCGCCCACTTATTTATTGGGCAGTTTGTTCTTTGAGGATTTGTTTTTGGGGGATTTAATTTATTGAGTTCCAAGTATATTTTAGATATGAGACCGTTATCCATTGTATGGCTAGTGAAGATCATCTCCCAATCTGTGGGCTTTCTATTGATCTTGCTAGCTATGTCCTTTGTCATGCAGAAGATCTGCAACTTCACGCAATCCCATTTGTCCAACCTTTCTTTGATTTGTTGTGTTTTCGGGTCTGTACTAAAAAATTTCGGCCTGAGCCATGAAGGCCTAGGGTTTCTCCTATTCCATCCTGTAATGTTTTCAGAATGTCTGTTTTGTCTCCGAGTTCTTTGATCAATTTGGAGTTGATTCTGGTGCAGGGTGATATATAAGGATCTAGATTTAGTTTTCTACAAGTAGTTAACCAATTTTGCCAGCATAATTTACTGACGAAGCTGTCTTCTTCCATTCTTTTATTTTAGCTCCGTTATCAAAGATTAGTTGGCTATAGGTCTGTAGGTTCATTTCGGGGTTTTCAATTCTATTCCATTGGTCCTGAGGTTTGTTCTTGTGCCAGTACCAAGCTGTTTTGATTAATATGGCTTTATAGTACAGTTTGAAATTTGGTATTGGTATTCCTCCAGCAGTGTTCTTTCCATTGAGGAGCGTTTTTGCTATTGGGGTCTTTTATTGTTCCATATGAATTTTTGGATTTCCTCTTCTATTTCTTTAAAGAATGAGTTTGAAATTTTGATAGGTATTGCAATGAATTTGTAGATAGCCTTGGGAATTACTGCCATTTTCACGATGTTAATCTTTCTAGTCCAGGAGCATGGGAGGTTTTGCCATTTTCTAAGTTCTGTTTGGATTTACTTTTTCAAGATTTTAAAGTTTTCATCATAGAGGTCCTTAACTTCTTTGGTTGTTAATTCCTAGGTATTTTATTTTTGAGGGGCTATTACAAATGGAGTTACTTTCCTAATTTCAGCCAAACTTTTCTCATTGTTGGCATACAGAAAAGCCATTGATTTTGGGGGGTTAATTTTATACCCTGCTACTTTGCCAACGTTTTGAATCAGCTTGAGTAATTTGGGAGTGGAGTCTACGCCATTCTTTAATTATAAGAACATGTCATCTGTAAAGAGGGAGAGTTTTATTTCTTCTTTCCTTATTTGGATCCCCTTTATCTTGTCTTATTGCTGTAGCTAGGCATTCTAATACTAGATATAAGAGAAGTGGAGAGAGTGGACATCCTTGTCTTGTTCCTGAGTTAAGAGGAAATGGCTTTAGTTTTTCACAATTAAGTATAATGCTGGCTGTAGATTTGTCGAATACAGCCTTTATTATATTGAGGAATGTTCCATGGATTCCTAATTTTTCCAAATCTTCATCATAAAAGGGTGTTGGATCTTGTCGAATGCATTTTCTACATCTATTGAGATAACCATGTGGTTCTTATCCTTGCTCCTGTTGATGTGATGAATAATATTAATTGATTTGTGTATGTTGAACCATCTTTGCATCCATGAAATGAAACCTGATTGATAATGGTGTATGATTTTTTGGATGAATTGTTGAAGTCGATTGGCCAAAATTTTCCTGAGAAGTTTTGCATCAATGTTCATCAAAGAAATGGGTCCATAGTTCTCTTTCATTGATGAGTCCCTGACTGATTTTGGGATGAGGGTTATGATGGTTCATTGAATGTGTTCGGTAATGAACGTTCTTTTTCAATTTCATTGAAGAGTTGGAGGAGTATTGGTGTGAACTCTGCTTTTAATGCCTTGTAGAATTCCGCTGTAAAACCATTGAGTCCTGGAATTTTCTTAGCTGGGAGGTCTCTTATTGTTGTTCCTACTTCAATACTTGATATGGGCCTGTTAAGCTGGTTTAACTCATCTTGGTTTAGTTTTGGCATGTCAATATTTGCTAGGAAAAGGTTCATTTCTGTCAAGTTCTCACACTTATTAGCATAATGTTTTGAGAAATATTCCCTTATAATGTTCTGAATCTTGGTTGTTTCCGTGGTGATGTTTCCATTCTCTTCTCTGAGTTTATTTATTTGAGAGTGTTCTCTTCTTTTTCTGATAAGATTTGCTAAGGATCTATCAATTTTGTTAATTTTTTCAAAGAACCAACTCTTTGTTTTGTTGATTCTTTCTACAGTTTTTTTGGAATCTAATTCATTTAATTCTGATTTAATTATAATTATTTCTTTATGACTACTGGATTGTGGTTAATCTTGCTGCTTTTTTCAAGGAGGTTCATATGACTCATTAAATTGTTGGTTTCAGATCTCTCCAATTATTTGATGTAGGATCTCAGAGGTATAAACTTGCCTCTGAGTACTGCCTTTGTTGTGTCCCAGAGGAGCTGGTAATTTGTGTGTTCATTTTTGTTGAATAGCATGAACATTTGAACTTCGTTTCTAATCTCTTCCATGACCCAATCGTGATTCAGCAGTGTGTTGTTCAGCCTCCATGTGTTACCGGATTTTCTTTGGTGACTTTTGGTGTTGAGTTCTAATTTTATTCACTTGTGGTCAGAGAGAATGCAAGGTATAACTTCAATGTTTCTGAATTTGGACAAGTTTGTTTTGTGGCCTAAAATGTGGTCTATTTTAGAAAACGTTCCATGTGCTGCTGAGAAAATCGTGTATTCTGATGCTGGTGGGTGAAATATTCGGTAGATATCTGTTAAATCTAGTTGATCTATGCAGCTGATTAGATCTGTGGTTTGTCTTTTGAGTTTTTGCCGAGTTGATCTATCTAGTGGGGAGAATTGTGTATTAAAATCCCCAACAATTAACGTTTTTGGATCTATGTGGGATTAGAGGGAAAATAGTGTTTCTTGGATAAATGTGGGTGCTCCATTGTTTGGCGAATAGATATTTAGAATTGTAATATCCTCCTGAAGGAGAGATCCCTTAATTAGTATGTAGCGACCTTCTTTATCTCTTCTCTTGAATTTTAATTTGAAGTCTATTTTATCTGATATTAGGATTGCAACTCCCGCCTGTTTATGGGGGCCGTTTCTTTGGTAGATTTTGCTCCAGCCTTAACCTTGAAAATGTGTTTGTTTTTACGGGCAAGATGTGACTCCTGCAGACAGCAGATAGAAGGGTCTTGTTTTTTAATCCAACTATACAGTCTGTGTCGCTTAATTGGAGAGTTCAGTCCGTTAATGTTAAGAGATAGGACTGAGAGGTGTTTGGGAGTTCCTGCCATGTTATCCACCTTCTTAGGGGTTGTGAACACTAGGTTCTTCCTATGGTTCTTGGATTCTCAGTTAGGGTGCAGTTTATTGGCCTTTATTGTGTTCTTGTTGGTTTTCTATATGTCGGGTATCTTTAAGAATCTTTTGGAGGGATGGTTTGATGGGGATGTAATGTTTCCATTTTTCTTTGCTACGGAAGGTTTTTATATGGCCTTCAGTTTTGAAGGAGAGTTTAGCTGGGTACAGTATTCTTGGTTGATTGGTGTTTGTTTTTAGCGCTTTGCATACTTCATTCCAGGCTCTTCTTGCTTTGATTGTCTCTGCTGAGAAATTTGAGGCGATTCTAATTGGTTTCCATTTATAGGTGATTAATCTTTTCTCCTTCACAGCTTTCAGGATCTTTTCTTTGGTCTGAGTTAATCCTGTGTGGATTATAATGTGACTGTGGGATGTCCTATTCTGATCTGGTCTGTTTGGAGTTCTAAAAGCTTCTTGTATCTGAATAGGCCTATGCTTTTGCATGTTTGGGAAATTCTCTGCTAGGATCCTGTTAAACAAATTTGCTAGACCATTAACTTCTGTTTCTAGGTGCTGCTCTACACCCATTATCCTTAGATTAGGCTTTCTGATGGTGTCTTCCAAGTTTTGGATAGATCTATCATTTTTCTTGGACTTCTCTTGGATGGTTGTATTTTCTTTCTCTATAATATCTAGACTATCTTCAATCCCTGAGATTCGATCTTCTGTATGGTCTAACCTGCTGTCAAGACTTTCTACTTTGTTTTTTATTTCTTTTCCTTCTAATTGGTCAGCTTTGATGGCTTCAAATTATTTGTTGAAACTTTGTTTTAGATCTCGTATGGACTTCTTTACTTCCTTAATTTGGTTTTCAGTGTTTAATCTCAAATCACTTAGTTGATTGGTGATGGTTTCCTTGGACTCCCATTCCTTCTGTTGGGGTCCATTCAGGATTCCCTTTGTGGTCTCCCTGACTTCCTTCAGCTCTTTGTTAATGGATCCCATGAATGCATTTAGTGATCTCTGTGTATTCTCATCCTGCTCTCTCAATTCCTGTATTACTCGTTGCTTAGGTTCCTCCCGTTCATGCCGTTCTTGTAGTACTCTTTGAGTGTTCACAGTCTGTCACGCCATTCCTGCCTTTCTCTTTGATCATTCTCCAGCTGCTCACGCTGTTCACCTTTTCTCTTGCCATTCTCTTTGAGTATTCTCAAGCTGCTCACCGACAAGTTCGGCGGAGCTGCTAGCTCCAATTCAGGCCTTGGAATAAAACTAGAGTCATTTAGCAGGTCACAAGAAATTAACAGCGTGACCTGGCTGAGTCAGCTCCACCCAGGGAAAAGTCACTCAGTTCGGGCGCAAGCCCTAGGAGTGGCTTTTTTCACGGGTTAATCAGAGCCAGAAACTGCCCCTCCCTTTAGCAGCCTCGACATCAGTAAACAGAAACCCTGAGAGTGGCTCCAGGCTGTGTTCTGTGAGTTTCTCACAAACTAGACCCCAGGAAAAGCTACTGTTTGCTGAAGGGCCTCAACCCTACCCAGAACCTAGCCTCATCACAGCATCTCCAACCTTGAGGAAAAAGTCATCTCCCTCTTTTGTGATACTCAAAGCACATACCCCTCCCATTGAACTAACTTGGGAGGAGGATTGCAAAATCCTGGGTAAAGCAGAACATTTTTCTTCCTGTCCAAACAAACTGACTTAAGAAACCAACCAAGACACGGGACCACAAGCAGACCAGAGACTCCAACCAGAGGCTGATGACAGACACAAGGGAGATACAGGATTTTTCTCAACTCTCCCAAAAAAAAAACAAAGAACTTTTTTTCCCTCTTCTTTTTTTTATACGTCTTACAAAAAAAATGTTATTTTCTAAAACTTTTTTTTAATTTTTAGCTTTTAACTTTTTTCAAAAAAAATGTTTTCTAGTAACTTTTTTCCCCTCTTATAATCTTTATTTTAGGGATACATGTGTGTGTGCATTTTTCTTTCTTTTTTTAAAAAAAATTATTTTGTTTTTTGCTTAGCTCGACTGAACTTCTGATCTTTTTTTACTTTCTTCCTTGTCCTTCTCACCTCTTTTTCTCTTTGGTTCTTCTTTATGGGGCTTAATTGTTGTTCCTCACATCCTCAGATAAACCGTACTTGACTATTAGACCCTATCCCCCATTGTGTGCACACTTAATCCACAAATTTATTACTCAATTCAAAACCTCTGAGACTCAAATTCCTTAATAGCAGTACTACCTCTTTATACCTATATAATATTTTAAGTATTTTTATTTTTAAATTTTTCACATCTCCTTTATATCCCTTCCCTTCTCTCATTATATTCACGTTCTTTGAATAGTTTCTTATCGAATCTGCATATTATTAATTTTTATTTTTCTATTTGTTCTGGTCTCTTTTTTCCTTTCTCTTTCTTCTTGTTTTCTTTCTCACTACTTTCATCCTATACAAAATATTTCCTGCTTTGAGACTAGGACTTAGTTAAGTTAACTCTCCCTGTACCTTCCTACATCACTCTATTCCTACTTTTTATCTACATCTCTCTCTAACCCTAATAATTTCCGGTTTTCCAAATTCTTCTTTGTGTTTCATAGCCCATTAATATATAGTTCTTTGATGTTGAATAGAGGTATCTGTTGAACTAGATTCTATCTGCAGAGTATGGACTATGCAAATTCAGACTTTGGTTGATGCTTGCCTTAAGTTAGTGTTATAGTACAAAACTGGTGTTACTTTCATCCCAAATGGGCAGAGTAAGCCATAAAACCACAAGGAAAATGGTGAGTCCAGGAATCTCCACCCCCACTCATGATAATCAGGGGACAGAATAGATAATGGATAATCCAGAGGAGAGTTCCCAAATAGCTTTACAAACACTGCTGGCAAACATGATAAATGAAAAGACTGAAAACATACAAAGAACTCTGTATGAGCGTGTTGGGGAGAGAGAGGAGGCAAACAATAGGTCAATGCAGGAAAAGATTATAAACATACAAAGGACTCTGTATGAGCATGAGAGGGAGAGAGAGGAGGCAATCCAAAGATTTATACAGGAATATCATGAGCGTGAGGAAGCTATTCTCTTTTTTGACTCTCACAAGTTTATATCTTCAAGTGTTTTCTTCACGTCAAATAATTGTCTCTGTTTTCTCCAATGTGCTCTTCTATGTGCTTTTAACCTCTTGGTTGGTTTTGACTGGCACATAATGGAGATTCAGTCTTTTATAAGCCTGGGTTTTGAGATAGAAGTGTGTGAATTTTTTTTGCCACATTTCTTCGGAATTGCAGAGGCCTGTTTTTTAAATTTAACATAGTTGGAATTCAGAGCCCCAAGCTCCTTTGTATCTTACTCCAGAGATATGAACACATTTTCCAGGTGTTTAATGTGATTATGTAATCTGCTATTTCCTATCTTTCTCCTCCTTGGACATTCCTTTTCCCAATGTCCATTTTGCTTTCAATAAGCACACTGATCTAGTCCTAGAGGTTCCCTACTGCCATTTGCAAATGAATTGTACTGTCTTTGCCAACGGTCTCTTGATTTGTGTTGTGGTGCTCCTATCAAAACTCAACCCCCTTCCTTAGAGTCTTTTTTATCCAAGGTATCTCTGTTATCAAACACCTACTGGGCAACTACTTCCAACTTAGAATACACCTTTCCCTCAAAACCTTCTAACTTTTGAAGGTTTTTTCTAATATCTGGGGCTGACTGGGTAGCAAAGGCCATATTTAGGGATCTTTGATTCTCCAGAGCTTCAAGATCTATAGGTCTATATATCCTATAGGCTTCTGGGAGAAGTTCCAGAAAAGCATTAGTGTACTCACTGGGCAACTGTACCATCTGACTCATCTTAGATATTGATGACTTGGCTTTCTAGCCACTGAGGTATCCCTGCTAATCAAACCTAGCAATAATAGGCAAGCACTTCCATACCTCGATCACTGTTAATCTCAGCTTGGGTAAGTCTGTGGAAAGACTTTCCCCAAATGGTCTTGATAATAGTGGGTCTACTGTCTGGTCCAAGGACTACTTTCAAGTCACCGAGCAGGTTTCACTCCCTTTTCTACCAGGTGAAAAGCACCTGTAAGTTTGCTGACACTCATTCCGGATGTGCTTATGTGTGAAAATTACTGTCTCTAATGAAATAATGAGCCCCTGTTTTTTTTTCTGAAAAGGATGGAGTTTACTGTTTCCAGTTATACAAGTCACTATTTGTAAAGGGAACATATATTTAAAAGGGGTCCTGCCCCGCATCTCCTTCATGTTCCTGTCTCAATGGTAATAATGGTAACATACCACATTGTACCACCTCAGGCTGGTACACTTTTGGTATTGGAGGACTTAACATTACAGGTGCTGATGGCAAGGAATAGGAAAGAGAATACATCAATGCATCTTCCTCTGAGGGACTCTATAAGCCTTGAGAAGAATATTTTTTGGATATAGGAACTTTAGGCCTTGTTCTCACATCCTGAGTAAAAGAGAAAACAAAGGTACATACAGGACACAGATAGAACTATCAGCATACACAAACAGACCAATAGCCACAGACACTTAACTTACATGTCCCATACCGCTCAATGTTGACCTCTACAGGATGTCTCAGATGACAGAGATAATGTCCCAGATTGCCTCTTGAGATGACATCTGGTGAATGTCACATATGTCCTCCCTAGGAGGCCCTAGATAATCTCTCATGGAGGTTCCAAATGTCTCCCCAAGGAAGTGTCAGATGACCTCCAAAGGAGGTCCCAGATGTCCTCTCAATGAGGCTAAGATTACCTCTCGAATAGCTCCCAGATGGCCACTCAAAGAGGCGATATATGAACCCCAGAGGAGGGTCCAGAAAACCCTCTAGAGAAAGTCACAGATGACCTCCAGAGACGGTCCTATATGGCTTCTCAAGGAAGTCCCAGATGATGTCTGAAAATGGTCATACATTCTCATCAAGGTAAACCAAGCTGACCTCCCAAATAAATTCCAGATGACCCCAAGAGGTGGTGCTAGATTGCTTCTTAAGGACGCCCCTAAGACTACTTTTGAAGAGGTCTCAGGTTGCCTCCTGAGGAAGCCCCAGATGACCTCTGGATAAAGTCCAAGATGGCCCCTGGATAAGGGCCCAGATAACCTCCAGGGTAGGTTTCAGATGGCTTCTCAAGGAAGTCGCAGATGTACGCTTGATGAGGTTCCAGATGGCTTCCCCGGTAAGCCCTACATGACCTCTCAAGGAATTCCCAGAAGCCACAAATGGCCTCCATATGGGGTCCCCAAAACAGGCTGGCAAGCTTTCCCAGACACACCCTTAGAGGAACCTAAACGAATTTTGTCAATGTTGGTCCTCTAGCGACAAACACTCCAGGTAGACTCTTAACCCTGAGGGTTGACACTTTCACCTATGGGGAATTTTCAATGGGGCCAAGGGCTGATGCTATCTGTGGAGCACATGGGCAGCAAAGATGGCGCTGAGAGGGGGTTGAGTGGGCAGAGCCTAATTTACTCTAGAGCACATGGGCAGCAAAGATGGCGCTGGGAGAGAGTAGAGTGGGCAGATCACAATTGATCTTCCCATCAGGCCTAAACAGCCCGTGAAGGCTCAGGTGCATGATAGGTTGTGACCTTGACATTGATTGGTTCCTCTTCCTCCCTTGCGATGCCACCTGCCCTTTTTGGCTTTAAAAAGGGCTGCTCTCTGTTAATAAATGAGTTTTCTACCTGCTGGATTTGGCTCCCTGCTGTGTCTGATTGTCTCCCGGGCTAAGGGAGGCTGGGGAATGGGTGAGTGCCACATTTACCTTTCCTCGGACCCTGACCATCTTTCGTGGGATGGATGAAGACCCAACATCTGGCCCCCAAATTGGGGCTTGAAAGGAAAAGATACCTGCTAAGGCTAAGCGGTCTCTCGGGGTAAGTGAAACCCTAAATATGGGTAATGCTGTATCACAGAAGAAGGAGGAAGAGGCAACATTAGGCCTAGAAGGAGTACAGGAGGAGTTGGGAAGTGAGAAGGAAAACGAAAGGGTCAAATCCGATCGAGAATGCACTGAAACGTGCACAGTGGAAGTCAAAACAAGGGTAAAAATTACCCCCTCTTACCCTGCTGACAGTCCTAGGCCCCCTCCCTATTCCCCCAATTAGATTGGAGGTACAGTACCCTACAAGACCTGTGAGAGGGACTTGCAAGACCCAGACCCTTACCAACATTCCATGAAGGGGCCAAGGGCCAGGGAATAACCTACTCGGAGACCTCCTCTGGAAAGGAAGGGCCACTCAAGAGCCCAGACTCTAGGCCACAGGATTCACTTCCCCAAGCATATCCGGTCAATCTGGCACCAGGAGCTAACAGGCCCTTGGAATGGTATCCATGGGAAGCTAAGGATCTTAAAGAGCAGTGGAGGAGGATGGCCCAAACTCTCCCTGGGCCCAGACCCTATTACAAGACATTGCCTATCACCCGTGTGTCCCTAAGGACTGGATGGATGTGGCCAAAGCCGTTCTTACTAGTTTTCAGTTTATTAAATGGTGTGCTTTCTTTAAGGAGGAATGCAGAGTTTGAGCAGAGAATAACCGGCAGGGTCAACCAGCGATACCTATTACTTATGTCATGCTAGCAGGGACGGGGGAAGGGTACTCCACTGGCCTCCAACAGGTTGCAATACCTGGCCTGTATCGTGACCAGGTGAGGCAGGCAGGACTTGACACGTGTTATAATCTAGATGATGGGCCCACTGAGTCCCCCATGGCAGGAGTGAGACAAAAACTGGGTGAGCCTCTACCTGATTTCATAGACCAAGTCCAACAGAGTGTTCACCGCAAGCTGCCGGCAGGGAACCTCCGAGATCAGTTTGTAAAGCTGATGCTCTGGGAAGGGATGAATGCAGACCACTGCATGGCCTGCGTGGGATTGAGAGAGAATTCCCTGAGCAGATAGGTAGTGGCCTCAGAGGATGTGGGAATGCAACAGCACCAGTCACAATCACTAGCTTTAGCTTTACAGGCTCAGGCATCTACAATGACTGAGGCTATTTCTCAGGTGCTGGCAGCCCAAGGCCAAGGAACCCCAAGACCATCAGGGAGAGGGACTTGTTTTAAATGCAGGCAGGATGGGCACTTTAGGCGGGACTGTACACGACAATTCCCCGCCAACCGGCCCGGGGGAGCCAGACTGCCCCCTATGCCCTGCCCCAGGTGCAGGAAAGGATACCATTGGAAAAAGGATTGTTGATCCAAATTTGATTTAGATGAGAAGCCTTTTTACTAAGGGAGGGGCATCCTCCAGCACCGTTAACTCAAGGAGGAACCCCCTCTGATGTGAGGCCCAGGCAGCCTCATGGCAGGGCAGCTCAGGTCCATTGGACTGTCCTCCTGGTGGATGGACTCCACCCTAAAATGAGTATTCTCATAGGCGGAAAGAGGTTTCACTGCTTAATTGACACTGGGGTAGAGCGAACCACACTCAGGGAGGAGGAAGTTCCCTTAGACTGGAAGCTTGCACCTGGGCCCCCGATATTGGGAGTAGGGGGCAACTCCCAGTCCAAAGACACGGTTGCCCTTATGACATGGACTAGCCAAGATGGAGAACAGGGAAAGATACACCTTTTAGTGTCAAGGAACCTCACTGCCAATTTACTAGGGCAACACATGCTAAGACAAATGGATACCGTGGTCACTACAGACCATCAAGCATCATATGATGATATCCTGGATGGGCAAGAATCACAAACGCTTAAACAGGATCTAGAGGGAGTTAAGGTAAGGGATTTTTTTAATTTTCATAATTACAGAGAAGAACATAGGGGACCCACTCGAGTGCACCCCCAATCCTAAAGGCCACTGTCCCCTGAGTACCTCCCATTGGGTAGAAGCCGGGAAGCCCAATCTGGGAGGAGCAGTGGCCATAGACCAAACCTAAACTTGAAGCCCTCCACCTTCTGGTGGAGGAACAGATAAACCTCGGGCATATTTGTCCTATAAGTTCTTGGAACACACCCATATTTATTATTCAAAAAGCCTCCAGGGCTTGGCGTATGCTCCAAGACCATAAGGTAAATGAAAGCATGGAGCTAGTAGGAACGCCCCTAAGAGGCATGCCCTGTACTCCTGCTATACCTTCAGAATATACCTTGGTTGTGATTGATATTAAACATTGTTTTTCTTCTATCCCTCTGCATCCAGATGACTGCAAGAAGTTTGCATTCTCTATCCATTCTCTTAATTTTTCCCAGCATGATCGGAGTTTTGAATGGATGATGCTGCCACAGAGAATGGCCAATAGCCCGGCCTTTTGCCAACAATACTTGGCCACACTTTTAGGGCCTGTGCTGGGTTCAGATACCTCCCTTGCCTATGCCTACATGGATGATATAATTCTGGAGCACCGAGACCCAAGCTGCCTGGAGGGCTTTCTGGCCCAGGTTCTCGCCATATTAAAAAAGGGGGGTTTTACCATAGCCCTTCATAAAATTCAAAAGGTAGTTCCTTTTAAGGTGCTCGGGAGCCACCTTACCTTGACTCAAGCCAGCCCCCTTAAGCCTTTGCTGGGTATTCCAGCCTCTCTGACCTTAACCCAACTTCAGAGTCTTTTAGGGGAAATCAATTGGCTGTTGCCATGGGTTTCTGTCCCTAAAGATAGTCTTGTGCCCTTATTTGCCCTGCTAAAAGACAGGACGCCACAAGAAGTTATTACAATTACAATATAAGGAAATGCTGGCTGTAATTATGGCCCTTCAGGACATTAAAAAACCTTTTAATTTGTGTTCTGATAGCCAATAAAACAAAAAGGGGGAGTTAGCCCCCATATACAGTTACAGATAGCTTTGTTTACCATTACCATTTTAAAATTTTTCAAAAGGGGCAACTGAATCCAGATTTCAGAAGCACTGGGGACAACTAAACCCTAAGCCCCAAGTGAAAGTCAGGTGGAAGGACCCCCTGACCCCCTAGTTACTATGGGCAGGGGATTTGGATGAGTTTTCCCCATAGGGGAGTCTGCTCCCATTTGGATCACTGCCAGGAACCTTAAGTTTTTACTCATCTCCTCTATACAAGAAGATGCCCAAGAATAAGCTAACCAACAAGGAAAGAGAAACGGCCATGGCCAAGGCTTGTGTTTTAAAGACAAAAGCCAGAAAGACAAGTACTAACCATCCCAAGGGCAACCAGCCCTTGAGAAGCTCTTGTGTTCTCTAACAATTGCAGATGGCCATACTCCAGCTGTTGGCTGTCCTGATTCCCAATCCTGTGAACGGCCCCTATGGAATCTGCATCATCCTCAACAGGTGACCTGGGCAGTGATCAACGCTGGCAATGCAGAAATATTCAATAGCACCACAAGAGAAGCTGTCCCTTTGACCTGGTGGCCTCGCCTTTATTTTGATCACCACCCTATGGACTGTTTAATATTTTTGTAGGAGTCAATTCTTTTAATGTTACCTGCTTTAATTGTTCTTTTACTAATTGCTGGTATAGCAGCATTGAATCCATACTTATTGTTAAACAATCACCTTTTGTTATGCATCTAGTTTAGATCTTGCCCAACCCCACAGGCAAATAGGTAGATTAGAACAATCCCCACCTCTGGACTCTGAAGTGGCAAAGACTGATACCCCATCCTTCACTAAGGTTAAAGGACTAGTGGCATTTCCTGGCCTGGTAGTGCTTTTGCTGATGTTTTTTTCTATGTCTTCCTTGCATGTTACGTGCACTGCAAAACTCTTAAGAGCTTAGCCAGCCAGTTATCAAGCTCCAAATGAATGAATTCCCCCCCCCAGAGGAATCACAGCCAGAGATGGGTAAGAGAGGGTGTCAGTCTGACCAACCTAAGACAGGGCTTTTAGCTTTGCTCTGAAGAAGTTCCCGATGATGGGTAAGGCAGACAAGGCAATCCACCCAACCTAAGACAGGCGGGTTTGCTTCTTTAAACTATGATGGGGAGATGATGTTGGGAGCCATTGAGAGCTGACAGTAAAGCTCAATGGTCATCTTGACCCCTGTGCTAGCTTAAAGGCATGTACAAGGAAATGGCTTACTTAAAAGACACCGGGTGCTCAGGATTTAATTGAACTGCTTCGGACATTTCTAACTGTGGTGGGACTGATGTTTATTACCATGCTAGGTAGGGATGTGAGGTATCTGAGACAGGCTCTTGGATCATGCACAAGGGCCCTCCCTGTCCTTGTCTGGCAAATCTCGACCCCCAGATTTCCCTGGAACCCCCTGTGTAGCCAATGTTAGCCTTACCAATGTAATCCGGTTAAAACAACTTTTACAGAGGAGGGAAAAGGATAACTAACTGGGAGGTGGGTCTGCCATTAAAACAAAAAAAAATGGGGGGGGGAATCTGTGGTGCACATGGGCAGCAAAGATGACGCTGAGAGGGGGTTGAGTGGGCAAAGCCTAATTTACTCTAGAGCACATGGGCAGCAAATATGGAGCTGGGAGTGTGGGCAGAGCCCAATTGATCTTCCAATCAGTGCCTAAAAAGCCCATGAAAGCTCAGGTGCATGATAGGGTGTGACCTTGACAGTGATTGGTTGCTCTTCCTCACTTGCCATGCCACCTGGCCTTTTTGGCTTTAAAAAGGGGTGTTCTCTGTTAATAAATGAGTTTTCTACCTGCTGGATTTGGCTCCCCGATGTGTCTGATTGTCTCCTGGGCTGAGGGAGGCTGGGGAACGGAAGAGTGCCGCACTTACCTTTCCTCGGACCCCACCATCTTTCGTGGGACTGACGAAGACCCAACAGCTATCCAAAATGATTATCTTGATGGGATTTCCTAAAATTAGAAACTCTGTAGTTCAAGAGAATCAATCGAGATACATTTAATATAATAAATGTCTTCCAAACCACCACCCCCCAAATTATGATATCCAAAGCTCCAAACATCAAAGGGCAAGCCATTTTCCTCCTTCCCTTTGTCTCTCCTTGGCTACAGAACTATACATCCTTCCATGTCTTTCCATTTTTCCCTTCTACCAGTTCCTTCTTCTCTTCAGGCCTCTCCACTCTCCACAGGTCTGACCTGCTTTGCCTGAGTCGTCAGTTGCCATCCTTCACCTCCTGCCCCCACTCAACTTCCTCTCCTCCAACGTCTTTCCCCTTCTGCTATCACACCACTTCCTTCCTTCCAGGACATTTCCCTTTTTCTCTTTCCTTTTAAGAAAATATAAAAATGCATGAAGATGAAATGGTATTATATAAGAAAAAAGTAAACATTCTATAATGTATAATAGAATGAATTCAGTAACATTGCAAGGCAACAAGCTAACCTATAAAAGTCAGAATTTTCTCATATAGTAAATGTCAACTCAGAAAATTAAATTAAGAAAAATAAACCTAAGATATGATTTATTGCAACACAGAAAAAAATCCATTGAAGATACAAAGTCTAGAATCAGAAAACTGGAAGACATTAATGAAATAATTGAAGAAGTTATAAATGAATAGAAATAAATATATCAATGTCTTAGAATAAATATTATTAAAATGCCCGTCTTTCCATAAAATGCCCTTCCTCCTCAAAGTAATCAACAGATTCAATAAAATCCTTACTAAAATCCATTGTTATTTTTTACAGAATTAGAAATAAAATTAAAATTTTTGTAGGCTGTCATAAAGGACTCCAAAATAAAACAAACTAGAGATCACAACATCTGGATTCAAAATATTTTTTTAAATCTATAGCATCCAAACTTAATGTTTTGGGGCAGAAAGACTGACACAAAGACCAAAGTGGCAGGACAAATAGCCAAAAGTTAAAAGTTTGGTGAATATCAACAGCATTTCTTGTTTTTGTACAAAGAACACACAGAAAAAGAGTCTCTTTAATAAATGGTGTTGGGAAAAGTATATATCCAGATTAACAAACTTTAATACATAATATAGCATACACAAACATTAGTTCAACATGGGTTGAAATTCTTCACAGAGTACCTGAAAATATAAAAATAGAGGAAGAAAAACAGTGAAAACACAATTAAAATGATGCATAACAATAGTTTGGGGGAAAGATTGTTGGAATATGATCTGAAAAACATAAACAACAAAAAACAAACAAACATACTTACATCAAACTAAAAATCGTATGTGCAGCAAAGAAATTCATCAATAGAATAGAAAATCAATTTATATAGTATGGGATATAGTTGCTAACCATATATCTCATAAAAGAATAATGGTCAAAATATAGAAGGCATTCACAGAAATAAAATGAACTAAACCTGGAAAAGGTCTAACTAGATATCTCCGATTGGAAAAAAAAGCAGCCACTAGGTGTATGAAGTATAGTCATACTTCATAAAAATTTCAATTTTAACATATATTGTATTAAAATGAAAATATGAAATACTTTATTTCATTAAACAAATGGTTAAACTTGGGTGAATTTTATTATTATGTCAATTATAACTTAGTAATGGTTTCTTAAAAAATGATCACAATAATTCTCAGGCAGATTTTATATTAAAGAGAAAACCTGCATTGATTCTAGCATATTGTAACATATCAGAGCCATAAGACAAGGCTAACTCAGCTAATCATATGGAGGAACCAGGACAGGATGATGGTCAAATAACTACAAATACTACTACTAATAATAATAATAAATAAAACATGAAGTTAATGCAAGCAATCCTAGATACTCAGAAACTAAGATCTTTGAGGGCTGGGTTAGAAATGTGAACCTCACATCTTTGTATCCTGAGTATTAAAGAATACTGACAGGAAATTCTTTGAGACTCATATCCAATTAACTAGCAAAAATACTGAAGTGGAGCTGTAACTCATGTAGTTGAACACCAGCATTTTATTCATTACCTAGAAGGAACTTTACTCATAAATGAATTTGTTGACTATAATCATTTTTGAGCTGATGTAAATATCAGCTCAAACATCCTGAAGGATGTCCAGCTGAGAATGAAGAGTTTGAATAAAGTGTTTGAATAAAATCAAATATGATATTGTAATCTGGATTGTCACACCATTGAGGAACCCCTATAAAATCTGTGATTTATTTTTCCTCAAAAGGATTTTACCATATTACATTTAAATGTCATATTACTTTTCAACCTTTGTTTCCTGTGTGAAGAGAATTTATTCCTTGAAAACAATCTTAGACTGCATTATCCTTTCTCACTTTTTCTTAATATGTGCATTACTTTCTGTAGTTAAATTACCAAACAACCTCTATTCCTGAGGGCTCACATGACAGTTCCACAATCTAAGGCTAATCCATTTGACCTTTTATATGCTCTTCTTCACAGTTTATGTTCTGTAAATGTTTAACTTAATTCATTTTTTTATTTTATTAACTTGTTTATTTTTGCGAGCCCTAGGTCTTGGGTAAAGTCTCTGAGTTTCTATTTGCTCAAGGCTAGCACTCTACCACTTGACACATAGTGCCACTCCTGTTTTATTTCTGTTTATGGGTTACTGAGGAATCAAACCAAGGTCTTCATGCATGCTAGGCAAGAACTCTACCACTGAGCCACCTTCCCAACTCCAAAATGTTAGTTTTGAATTCTTCCTCTTTCCATATCTTGATTTATAGGATTCCTTTGTCTTCCTCCTTTCCTTCTGTGACTCTTCATAGGAAAATCTGAAGCCTGAAATACACTTCCCATTTTTCGTGCCCACTTTAGAAAGTCAGTGGAGACTCACGAATCCTTCATTTCTCTGAGCTTTCTATCTGTTGCAAGATCATTCTTTTTCTAATGATGCATGCCCTGAAACCCAGATGGCTCTTGTCCCTAGCTCACAGATGACATGTTTTATTGATGTGAAAAGTTAGTCTATATGTTTATAGGTGGCGTATAATCCTAGAAAACTAGAATGTTTATGCTAGAGGAAAGTTAAATCATCTGTCCAATTGACTCATAAATGAAGGCAGTTACAATACATGTAACCTTGTCTTTCTCAAAGGAAGAGAGCTACTAAATAGCAATGCTGTTTTCAATTATCCTTCTAGACAATAGTCAAGTACAAAATAACAGGACCTCAGTGGCTTTCTACACCAGTCATTGATTTTATATTCACCCGCAAGTTGGGTGCATTTTGATCTGCCTGGGTGAACTTCTCTGGCCTTATCAGCGCTAGACAGAACTCTTCAATTCAATTGGGTTTTTATGCCTGTTGTACAGAAGCTAGATTCACAGAATAATGGTTTCTTCAGATATGTTGATAACATGTCAGAACTGAAAATACAAAACACTGGTAAAAGTTAGTAATGCATTTTCAGTCCTTGATGGAAATAGATACATTTTAAATCTACTCACATACTCAATTAGACAAAGCAGTCCACACCAGTGAGGCAAAGTACATTGGCACCTACAGGTATAAAAGATGCCTACGACATAATCATAAGCACTATGGAGAAAAAAGAAAAGATAAAGTACAAAAGGTAGTCTGTACCAGAAATATCACAATGTTGTTACACAAAAAATGAAGACTCATTACACTCATTCTTTCAAAACAGGTTTGGTGAAATGAAATTTGGGTTTGTTATTTTTATACTGAATATTATGATTCTTTAGAAAAGATCTTAAGCTAAGTCACACAGAAAGCATTAAAGTTAATGGAGATACTATTGTGAATATCACAAATATGGAGGCAATAGAACATGAGGTTGCCACATGCCTTGGGCTTTTAAGTAATTATTATTAACCCTAAGGAACATTTGGAAACACGTAGAAATATCTTTGATAAATTTTGATAACGTTTTGAATCATATAGAGACCAGCGGCATTGTGGGACATGGTCCCATTGGTAGAAGAGCTTCCTTAAATAATTATTCATTCAATCTGTTAGCACTGCAGTAAATTCAAAATTCTATATTATTCTTATGCGAAGGAAAAGGGAGAGAAAGGGGTCATTCTATAAACCCCAGGGTGTCTCTTGCCACAATTCTCTTTTCTATGGCATGTAGTTCTAGTGATTGTAGAACAAATTCTTCTAGTCTTTAGTAAACTGTAGAAAATGGAAAATAAATCCAAATAAATCACAAACATGGAACATAAATTCATCCTTAATATTTTTGAAAGTGTTAAGGTGACTTTACCTTTTTGTTAAGTATAATGGAAGAGATCAGATAAATGTCAATAAATCTCTAAGTCCATATTCATTTAGAAATCCTGTTTCCAGAGCTATTGTTGGAGTGCTTGAGTATGTGCTTTGAGTTCCATGAGACTTCCACAGTCCTGTGTCCATCTCAATGTTTAAAAAGATCTTCAAATGTAACACCTAATGAAAATCATTTCATAAAAATAATATTTAATTAGACACCAATTGCTGGCAATTGTGAACCTAGCTAACCAGATGGCTGATATTTGAGGATCATTGTTCAAAATTAGCCTGGGCAGGAAAGGCTGTGAGCCTCTGATTTCCCATTCATCACCAAAAAACCTGGGAATAGAGCTGCACCTCAAGTTGTACAGTTCTTACCTTGAGCAAAAAGGAATCTCAGGCTCAGCACTCAGCCCTGACTAGCTCAGGATTAGCAAGCATACACACACACACACACACACACACACACACACACACACACACACAATTGTTTTGATCTATAAAACATATATCAGTTGAATTATGGAAGTAAGAAAATGCAGAATAATTCTAAGAGAGATACTAAATAGTAATTTTAGGACTAATGACCTAATGACTTGCAGTGATTGAAAGTTTTGCTGTTGGAGACACTTATACTTAATTGCACAACATAATGAAAATGGTCTATTTACAGACAACCTGAAACAAGTCTACTATTTGCTATCCTTTGTAAACATAATTTTACCATATTGAGTAGTAGATCAAATAAAGGAGACCATAGCAGTATGTATTTTATGCACTTTTTTATTATGAAGGTGATTACAGAGGGGGTCACAATGATATGTCAGAGTACATTTCTTTTTGAATAATGTCACCCCTTCTCTCACTCCTTGGTTTCCCTCCTGTTCCTACCCACAGGTTATATAGTTCAATTTCCACATAGAGTCTAATGAGTACCACTGCTATGTATGCTTTTGATTTAATTTAATTTGATTTGATTTTAATTTATAACAGAAGTTTCAAGAGCCAACTAAGACATTAAGTAGCCAGGCACTGGTGGTTCACACCTGTAATCTTATCTACTCAGGAAGCTGAGATTTGAGCATAATGGTTCAAAGCCATCCTTGGCAGAAAAGCCTGTGAGACTTTTATGCAATTAAATCACAGAAAAGCCAGAAGCGGCAAAATGGCTCAAATGCTAGCCTTGAAAAAATAGAGTCCAAAACAGCACCCAGGCCCAGAGTTTGAGCCTCAGGACCAATCTATACTCCCCCAAACAACAACAACAATAACAACAGAAATTAAGGTAAGTATTTGAAATATTATTATTGTGTGAAAGTAGTGGTCCTCAGAGGATGCTCTCAAGGAGGCAAAGACAAAGCTCATTTGAATAATCACTCAGACAGTAGACTTGTTCAAGGAACATTACCAACTCCCTTACTCAGAACTACAGTTAGGTTTATAGCACCAGTTCAGCAAAGATAAAACAGTTGAACCTAAACCTGTTCCTTGTGTTGGCATCCATAGAATGCATGTTTGCACCATTGCAATTCAATTTAAAAGAAGGATCAACTTTCTACTGGATAGATCTTCAAGTAATACATTTGGAAACACAAGTTTGGAGGAAAGAGATGATCTGAAAATACTGGTGCTCTGAAGGCTCATGATGGACAGCTGGAAAGGCAGGCGGAGATAAGGATATTGGAACATCAGGGGAAGTAAGCAACTTACAATAATGAACCTCTAAATACGTGCCTTGGCTTTAAGGTGGTTTTTAATTAAAGAAAGAATGAGGAAGGGAGAAAATAGGAGACTATGTTGGTTTAGAATTGCATGTTTTCATTATTCAGGTAAAAAGATGAACATTCTATGGATGCCAGTTCACTTTCTATGGCAGTGTAAATACTGTTTGAAGGCATAGAAAATTTGGAAATAGTAATAGGAAGATTTAAATATGAACAATATTCTGTGATGATTATCCTTTTGGTATTTTGGCAACTGTTTTAGCTAGCATTTTAAATAAGGTTGATGTTAATGGTAGCTTTCCACTTCAGCTTGAAGTTGCCAATTACTAGAGTCATTGCACCTAAACTGAAAGAGAAATGATCTTCTATCAGTAACAAAATGATCTGTTCTCTCTCTCTCTCTCTCTCTCTCTCTCTCTCTCTCTCTCTCTCTCTCTCTCTCTCTCTCTCTCTCTCTCTCTCTCTCTCTCTCTCTCTCTCTCTCTCTCTCTCTCTCTCTCTCTCTCTCTCTTTCTGTGCGTGTGTGCGTGTGTGACTTCTGGGGTTTGAACTCAGGAATTCCATTCTTGCTTGTATTTTCCCCTCAACACTGGTCTCTACTACTTGAACGACAATGCTACTTTCTACATTTTACATGTTTATTGGACTCTTGCCTGTAATTGGCATTGAACTGCGATCCTCACATCTCTGCCTGCTAAGTAGATTGGATTAAAGGGATAGGCTAAAAGAACCTGCCTATATTTCCATTTTTCAAAGAGGTGATAGTTGTTTTTTTCTTTTAATTTCTGAAAACATATTTACTGGTGTTAGCTGAACACACAGAATCTGTAAGCTGATGGATACTTACTGAGTAGCAGCAGAGGTGGAATTCATTGAGTACACTGAACTATTATTTGAGAATCTATTCTATTAGGCCAGTGAACATTCCTCTAAACACCTGGATAGAAAGCTGAAACTATTCTATGACTCCTTTGTCATCTGATTTTATCGTGAGAATTATCATCTGTAAAAGGATGCCATGCACTTTCTTGTGTTTTACATCAGTATTAGTGACAGTAGGATGCTTTAGTGATGGAGTAGGAAGGGCCATAATTCTTCCCTGCTATCCTTATACTTTCTCCATAACCCCAGCTCCACCCAGACATGCCTACCATGGTTCCTGTTCCCAAAAGCCAACAGTGAATCCTTTTGATAGTTCCTAATTACTCCATCTCTCCTTAATGGTAATACCCGTTGCTTCTAGCTCTTAAGCAGCTCACCTAGGAGAGGTGGTCACTGTTCATGTGGGCGTCTCAAAACAATAATAAGAAGAAAACCTTTCATTTATGGAATTCCTGCTATTCTAAAGAGTAATATTGTATTTTGTGCTTCCAATTACTCAGAAGTTCTTCTGAGTAAGGTGGATTAAAGTTGTTTTTCCTGGACTCAAGCATCCAGTATCTAGTTGTGGGTGTTCTTATGAATCAGGTGAGATGGTTCTACTCAGCATTCCAGAGGCTGATGGGCTCTGTGAGATGCTGAGTTGTGAGTGGCAAAGACTGCTGGATCTGGGTCTTCACATATGCCTGTGTTCCCCAGGAGCTGCGTTTTCAAACTCAGAATTTCTAGTACCGTCTATGATTTTAGAAGCCCTTCCCCATCCTGTTGAAACATAATCAAAATAAACAAAAGAATACTCTGTCCAGAGTCGATACAACTTGCATGCTTCAAAATATAAAATTAAGCTTATGTTAAAATCCTACATTTCTATATTAAGTGAAGTAAGCCAAGCCCAAAGAAACATAGGTCCCATAGTTTCCATTATTTGCAATATCTAGTATATGTATGGGTCAAGCAGAAAACGTCAGATAATGTGATGTTAGGAAAATGAAACCTAAGATATGTATTTAAATGTTTTTTTTTCTTTCATGCATTTGTTTCTAATGCATTTATAAGATTATTTCTTTGTTGCTTTTGTATGTCCCTCCCCCACAGTATAACCCCTGCTTTCACTGTATTTGATGTCGGTATAATTTGTGGAGGGGAAGGTGAAAAACAAGTCGTTTAAATAAGGATACAGGTGGACCCGTTGCAACAATGAGAAGTACAAGTTGTTATGTCGAACATGAAATTTACAACTTTGGTGGGGGGGAGGGATTTAGTGGGGGGGAAGTGGGGAGTCTGGAAAGGGATTAGAAAGGGAAACAAAGGAGGAGGCTACAATGCTTGATAAGAAATGTACTCATTATCTTGCTCATGTAATTGTAACCCCTCTGTACAGTATTTTCACAATAAAAAATAAATAAATAAAAATAAATAAAAAATAAAAACAAAAACAAAGAAAATCATATATTTCAAGTGGTACTTTCTAGATGCTAGGTTGAAAAGAAACTATACCATTTGTGGGTGGAGACTGGCGGGAGGAAGGGGGAGAGCAAAGAAAGAGGTGACAATACAAAAAGAAATGTACTCATTACCTGGCTTATAAAGTTGTAAACCTTCTCTTCCTCACCTTTAGAATAACAAAAACAATATTTTTTAACTAGGAAAAAAGTTACATGTTACATATGTTACATTACATTCCTAAACATTTTATATTTTTAAACTATATGCACTTTGATTCATAATTCATAAGAGAACTATATTTCAGAGTTTGCTGACTTTATGAAAGTCGTTGTTAGTTAGCCTATTATATATTATTTCCTTTCCTAAGAAAGTTTCTAGCTATTTATAGCCCTCTAAGAGTTTCATAAAGCTTGGATTGATTAAACAAACAAAGTAAACCCTTACTTGAAAGGCAATTTCAAGTGGTCATGTTGTCATGAATTTAAAATTATATTTTTTAAAAATAACTTTTCTCAAGGGTAGTCAGTAACCTCTAATATGTAACCTATAAGGTTTATGGAGGGAGAAAAATCGAATTTTCTTAGAAAGGATTTTCTCTTGTTGTGTGAGTTCTTAAAATTAAGATATTAATGCATATTATTAGAGTTGAATTTGTATTTCAATCAACAAACATTTCTTATAATCACAGTGTTGTTGCCAGCAGTACTATGTGATCTGGAAACTGAGAGGTCTTGTTGAGTGGAATCAATACATTTTCTTAATGCTAATTGTTACCTGATTCCATCAGATTACACATGCTATGGTACATATATTAGTAATCAGAATACATGGATACACAAAGCTACTGTATAGTATACATAAAAATGAGATGTACAAATCATAGGATTCTATACACACACTCTACATATACACATATCTCTATATGTATATATGTATGCACATACATGTACATACACATATACACACATACATACGTATATATGCAGAGAGGAAAAACTATTTTATAATTGAATATGCATTTTGTGCAAACTTAATAATGCAAAGCATACATTGATTCCATATATAGGTGTCACCTGGCAATTTCACAAATATTTTAATTTTAATTACTGTTGCAGTTAGTCGTATCTTTGAAAATACTTATAATGAGCTGAAGTCATATGTTTTTCTTGTCACCCCAGAGTTTCAATTCACCTGCCATATGTTGTCTTTAATAATTACAAGGCTTTTTTCTCTCTGCAGCATAAGTACTTATTAAGTTGCAGCGTTGATACAATATATCCAAGGTTAGATTGCATCATCTTGAAAACTGCCTTAGAATGTTTCTCATTTCAGTTAAAAATAACCACCCACCAACAATAAAAAAGACTCCAGTCAAAGAAAGTCATATGGAAATCAATATAAGTGAATAAACAGAATCGTATTGAAGGGACAAGAACATGTAGTAAGATTTTACCTCTTTAGTTTGTTACTGCACAAATAACATTCAAGCTATTTCATACTGTGTCTTCCCATATCTCAAGCCCATCATAAAGGTTAATTATCCTTATGTGTAACAAAAGCATATCCTGCAGTATCAAAGCAAAGATTAAATAATATCTCTCTAAAATATCTTGTAATATATGAACTGATACAGCAGCTTAAAGGATTTCTTTTTTATTTTTGTTACAAGACTGTTCTGCTAACAGAGATATCAATTAGCTAACTACAGGCTACTACCCCTAGGTATAGGAAATCACAGAAACTGCATTGTAGGAGAGTTTTAGTAACATTTTAAAATCATAAAATGAAAACATAATGAAACGTTTCTGGTGGTTCATGCCTATAATTCTAGATACCAAGGAAGTAGAGGTATGAAAGGTGTTAGTTCAAAGCCAGCTCAGGCAGAAGAGTCAGAGAGTCTCCCAAATAATTATTAAAAGACCAGAAACAGATTTGTGGTACAAATGGCAGAGTGCCAACCTTGAGTAAAAATATAGTAGAGCAAGAGCCATAGCCCCTGAATTCAGGTTCCATACCAGCACCTAAAAGACAAGAAAAAAAGAAATCTTGTTCACTTTCCTTCAAAATATTATTCCTGTGAAATGGAGAGAGGACACTATTTTCCCAACAACTTGCTTTTTCACTACCTAGTCTCTGGGTGCTAATACACAATAACAGTAAATGGATAGGGATTCATTTGGTAGCCTAGGATCATGTTTAATTCTCCGTATTAGTGATCCTTGTATCTGGGGATTTCCTTTGCTCAAGATTGAGTTTCCAATAATACTCTGAATTCTCTGGATGTAGAAGTTCACTCTGCTGTCACACTGAAAGAAATGAAGATTAAAAAGAGCAGTAATGCATGATAACATTTAAAATAATTGGAATCCTATCTTATGCCAGCACCCTCTGCACTTCTACCACTTCCAAGCATTAATAAAACAATATTTGATCTTGAAAATGTTATACAATGAGAACCTTTCCTGTAATAAACCTTAAGAGAAGAAATCCTGTCTTCTAATACAGTATTCATCTTCATGAAAACTCATTTAAGAAGTCCAAATATCTTTCTACTATTTGGATACTCCCTCTCTAATAGACAGAGAAGATGATTCCTAATTACCAAAGAAAACTCTACACTCTTATTTTTGTCATTATGTGCTAGAAACTTCTGGAAGCCCATAGATAGTTCATGTTTTATTTTCTTGCTGATCTTAGTAAATTATTTTGTTGTCTTGTGTAGCGACCGTCTACTCGACCAGCGAGAAAGAACGACCACCACACCAGGAGTCTTCTCAGATCACGCTTTATTGGAGAGCCTTTTAGTTGATGGGAGAGCTTGGGCGCGAGAGAGCGTGCACCCGAAACATAGCCGCTTATATAGGGAAATAGGAACGTGGGTCGGTCTATTGTTGGTCGCCTGCCTTTCACCGTCACCAGGTGTCATGGGATTGGCTGGGGACTCTACCTGGCTCGCGCATGCGCAAAGCCCAGGCGTCCCGCCAAGCACGGTCTAATATGGGGTGGTTACCTCAAAGCTGCAAGGGAGTGGGCGGAGTCTCGCCCCGGCTCCCTACAGTTCCCCCTTCTTTGTTTTTTGGCAACAGGTAAGAGTAGAGGTTGGGCCTCTGTCTAAAACATTAGGACCTTGCACTGGCCTTCGCCTGAGGGGCGCGCCTTCCCCAGTGATGACCAGGCCCGTCCGATGCCTTTTTTGCAGAGTTGGGATCTTGGGTATCAACCCACTTGCAACCCAGCATGCTCTTCTTGAGGAGATGAGAACCATCTCCTCAAGTGCAGTGCACTTGCCTTGCACCCTGTCCCAAATTGCAAATTGCATACCTGTCCCGGTGCAATGGGATCCCCTGATCCCTCGGGGTGCTAAGGCTATGCAGAATGGTAAGGCTTAACTGCCTGTTAGGGCCGAAGCCAAATCTGGGGTGAGGATCCACTCTCCAAAGTGGCTAATGCTTGTAAGATAACAACCTTGTCCCTTCTGGTTTGGGCTCGAAGGCGACAGACCAACCATAGGCAGACCACGCATCCTCCCAAGCAGCAGGCTAAAAACATTCCGACTCCCACCCACTCTTTGAAAAAGGACACCGCAGAGGCAATCCAGTCAGTAAATTGTAACAGCCCACAGCGTCATCGGTTTAGCTATCACAGGGATTGCTATAAGCACTGTTGCTAACAGCAGGAAGATCAGCTGTATCAGGAGACGAGTGGATGGCATCTTCAAGAGGGGGTTCTTCTGCAGTCTCCACCGGCCTGGTCAGTCTCGTTGGCACCCAGTGAGGTACTTCTTGACTCTGTGGAAAAACACAAACAGCTCCCCTGGATCTCGTTATTACCGGATCCGGTCCATACCATTTGTTATTAATAACATCCTTCCACATAACCATGTCTTTAGTATCCATGGGGTCTCTTGTCATATGCCGATCTGCGGCAGACTGATCGTTGTCATTTAGAATTAAAAAATTAAGGGTAAAGAGCACAAGAGAAAGTCTTTCCCTGGGGGACGCGGACTCAGCAATTCCCCCTTTTTGATTTTGAAGCATTTCTTTTATGCTTCGATTAGCTCTTTCCACTATACCTTGTCCTTGAGGATTGTAGGGCAATCCGGTGGTGTGGGCAACCTGCATTTGTGTGCAAAAGGCACGAAAACCATGGGAAGTATAAGCAGGGCCATTATCTGTCTTAAGTCTAAGGGGCTTTCCCCAAGCTGCCCAAGCTTCTAAGCAGTGTAATTTGACGTGAGACACCTTTTCTCCTGCCAAAGGTGTGGCATGAATGACACCAGAAAAGGTGTCCACAGACACATGTAAATATTTCAACTTACCAAATTCCGTCAGATGAGTAACTTCCATTTGCCATAGGGCGTTTGTCTCAACCCCCTGGGGTTTACCCCCACATGGGGAGGATGAAGAAAGGTAACACAAGATTTACAGGCTTTAACAATATCTCTTGCCACATGCCTGGACAAATTATACCTTTTCCTAAGGGTATTAGCAGGTACATGATACAATTTATGAAAGTCTTTTGCCAATTCTACAGGATCAGCAGCAACCAGAGCCATAGCCCGAGTTGCCTGGTCCACCAAATCATTACACTTTGCCATCGGGCCCGGCAACATAGAGTGGGCACGAATATGTCCAATATAAAAAGGATGTTTTCTGTTTAAGATAAGGGATTGAATCTGTAACAAAACATTAGAAATTGTACTGGCCTGCTTAACTGAAGCAGCAACTTCAAGAGAAGCAACAGCATTTACAACATATAATGAATCAGAAAATAAGTTAAAAGGTTGATCAAATCATTTAAAAACTTCAAGCACAATTAAACATTCAACAGCCTGTGGGACATTCCGCCGAAAATTAAAGACTACCGGCTGTTTGTGTCCTAGAACAAAAAAGGCACCTTGTCCAGATTTTGATCCATGCGTAAAGATGGTTAGAGCATCAGCCAAGGGCTCCTTTGAAGTGACAATAGGAAAATACACTAAATTTTTTTTAACTATGGCAAGCAGAGGATGCTTAGGATAATGATTATCAATTACATTTGGAAATGAGCATACAAGAATTGCCCACATATCCACTGTAGCTGCTAAAATTTCAACTTGCTCACGGGTGTATGGAATAATTAATTTATCTGGAATTTTTGCAAAGTGCATCAAACAATACTTTATACCCAAAATTGCCTGTTTAGCCACTAATTCAGGAAAATATTGAACAGTTTTTGCTCCCACAGAATTGCCGTGGAGCCACAATAAGGGGCCATTTTGCCATAGAATCCCCGTGGGATAATTTTTTGTTTTTAATATACACAAATCAATAGGTAATTTTAAATCAACCCGTGAAAGTTGAGCCCTAGAGAAAGCTGCCTCAACCTTTTGTAGGGAATTTAGTGCTAAAGGTGTCAGGGATCTAGAGGAGGTGACTTCAGGGTCGCCCTCCAAAATAGCAAATAAAGGTAACAACTCTGACCGAGGGAGATTAAGAAACCCCCTTATCCAATTAATATCTCCTGCCAATTGCTGAAAATCATTAAGTGTTTTATGATGACCAGTTCAAATGGAAAGTTTTTGTGGTTTAATCTCAGTAGGAGAAACAATGGTTCCCAGAAATTGAACAAGACTAGTCTGCTGAACCTTCTCAGGGGCAATAATTAATCCTTTATTAGCTAAGGTCTCCGTTACCTGCCCAAACACCTTATGAAGAGTCTCTACCGAGGGAGCAGCCAACAAGATATCATCCATATAATGGACAATCCGTACTTTTGGAAATTTTTCCCTAACAGGGGTTAATGCAGCCCCCACGAACAATTGACAAATTGTTGGGCTATTAGCCATCCCTTGGGGGAGAACTTTCCACTGATAGCGAGCATCCGGGGTTTCATGATTAACAGAGGGCAAAGTAAAGACAAAGCGCTCCCTATCCTTTTCATAAAGAGGTATGGAAAAAAAGCAATCCTTAATGTCTAAAGCCAAAATAGGCCACTCTCTAGGTAACGTAGAGAGCAGTGGAAGTCCCCTTTGGATGGGTCCCATAATTTGCATCTGGGCATTTAGTGCTCTAAGGTCATGTAATAATCTCCATTTTCTGGAGGCCTTTTTGATCACAAAAATTGGGGTATTCCAAGATGACACTGAAGGCTCAACATGCCCCAGCTGCAGCTGTTCCTGGACAAGAGTTTGAGACGCTTCCAATTTTTCTCGAGAGAGGGGCCACTGAGGAACCCACACCGCCTTTTGCGTTAACCAAGGTATGGGTACCGCACCTTCAGTGGAAGCTTTGTTTTCAGAGGCCCCTAAGAAAAACCCAAACCCTTCCTGTCCTGTTTAGGAAGTGGCTCTATCGGCTCCTTGCGTCCTTGGAGACGCCGACCAAGCCCCAAGGCTGGCACAAATCCTTGCTGTTTCATCATATTCTGACTGGCCTCAGAATAATCATTAGATTGTTTCTAACACATTTATAAGATTATTTCTTTCCTGTTTTGTATGTCCCTACCCCACAGTATAACCCCTGCTTTCACTGTATTTGATATTGGCATAATTTGTGGAGGGGAAGGGTAAAAACAAATCATTTAAATAGGGATACAGGTGGACCCACTGCAACAATGAGATGTACAAGTCATTATGTCGAAAATGAACTTTACAACTTTGGTGGGGGGAGGAACGGGACGGAGGGACGATGAGATGGGAAGGGAAGCAAGGGGAAACAAAGGAGGAGGCTACAATGCTTTAAAAGAAATGTACTCTTATCTTGCCCATGTAATTGTAACCACTCTGTACAGTATTTTCACAATAAAAAAAATGTTAGTCTGTGTTTCACCTTAAAAAAAAAAATCATTAGTTAAAGTTAGCTTTAGCTGTTGCTGCACATCTCTTCCCCAAAGATTGACAGGGACGTCTACCACAAATGGCTGCTTATTTCCAACCTGGCCTTCGTCTGTTCTCCAAGTCAATTCTTTGGCACTTAACTGTGGGGCATCGGCATAGCCCAGCCCTTGTAAGGTCTGGGAGGATTTCTGAGTTGGCCATTGCTTTGGCCACTCCCCTCTTTGGATGATGCTTCGATCTGCCCCTGTATCCACCAGTCCCTCAAATCTTCTCCCTTCCACTTGGAGAGTTAGCATGGGTCTTTGGTCTAAAGTTATGGACAGGCATGTAAGGTCGACTCCAGTGGAGCCTAGCCCTTTATCTCCTCTCTCTATCTCCTTAGCAGGGAAGTTGCCATGAAGAGAAGGCAAAAGCAGAAGCTGTGCAATTCTATCCCCGGGAGAAATGGACACCACTCCATGGGGGACATGACAGAGGGCCTTGATAGTCCCCGTATAGTCAGGGTCAATCAATCCTGGGAAAATTATTAATCCTCTCATTGTGGAGGAGGAGCGTCCTAAAACTATTCCTACAGTGCCTTCATCTAGGGGTCCTGTCATGTCTGTCTCCACAATCTGGACTCCCATCTGCTGTGTTAATACCCGTCCGGAGGTGGCACAGAGGTCCAACCCTGCGGAGCCTGAGGTTGCTCTTCTTGGCTGGGGGGTTGTTGCGGGTGCTGTCCGGGAGCCAGAGTCTGAAATGCCCCATAAACTTTCGGGCCCTGGGGACGAAGGCCCTTCTCTCCGTTTTTTGGCTCCTGTTCCGAATTAGTGTTTGGAGTAATTTGGGGGATAAAATGTCCATTGATGTCTCTAACTGACCTGCATTTGTTGACCCAATGCTTTCCCTTTTTACAACGAGGACACACTCCTGGAGTCCTTGGCGACCTGGGTATATTTTGTACAGGACCACCATTTTGTGGGCATTGCTGTCTAAAATGTCCCAACTGACCACACCGGAAACACCCTTTTCCTTTACTATCTTTTGCGGCCCCGGCAGCCGACAAGACAGCAGCTGCCAGCCCCGCATTGCTCAGGGGGCCACCTACTTCTCTGTAGGCTTTTAACCAAGCTACTAGGCTTTGGGTTCTTAATGGGGTAATTGCCCTCTGACATTCCTTGGTGCTTTGTTCAAAAAATGATTTGTTGTACAAATGGCATGGCTGTTTCCAGATTTCCTAATACCTGCTCGGCTGTCTCTAGCATACGGGCAACAAAATCAGAAAATGGCTCATTAGGCGCCTGCATGATTTTTGTTAGATTGCCAGCCACCTCTCCCTTGTTTGGGAGGGCTCGCCAGGACCTGTAAAAAACCTCGTTTACCTGGCGGTATACTTCAAAGGGATATCCTGTCTGGTCTACCGAGTAGATTCCCTGCCCGAGAAGCATGTCCACGGTCCAGTCCGGGTGCCCGTCACGGACATTTTGTCTGTATTGGGCTTGAGCCTTGTCTTGTACAATTGACCAAAAATCAAGGAACTGCCCGTGATTAAGGTAAGTACGGGCCACTTCAAACCAATCCATAGGTGTCATAGCATTAATAGTTAGCCTTCGAAGCAAGGCAGTGGTATAATTGGCCGTCACTCCATAAGTCCTGACTGCCTCAACTAAATCTTTTAACTGGGAGTAGGAAACCGGCTCAAAATTTCTTTCAGCAGTAATGGGATTCTCAAAGACTGGGAAAGCGGCTGCTAATCGCGACCAGGTGTTTTCTTTTATAAAGTGACTCTTCCCTGCCGGCGGGCACGGCGGGGGGGGGCGACGGGTGAGGGGCAGCTCCGTTTCCTCTCCCTGGCTGCTGCGGTACTCCCACCCCTAGGGGGCGCCACCCTCCATATCTGTCTGCCTCGTGCTCCGCCGCAGCCTCTTCTAACTCTTCACTATCAGCTGGATCGAGCTGCTCTCCCTCCTCCTCTAACATTTCTTCCTCTGAGTCACTCACAAGATTACTATATTCTTGGTCCCGCCCTTCCACATGTAGGGCTGAGAACCGGTTTGCTTTTAAAGAAGGGCATGGGGGTCTCCTTGAGACCCCTGCCTCTCTAAAACCCTTCTCCTTTTGTGAGGGCTGCAGTCCCTCTTGCTTTAATTCTTTAGGATCCTTTTGTCTTTTTTCCCTTTTTCTTTTAGGACTATTTTCCTCCCCCTTACTGTATGCTGACTCTGATAGACTATCCTGATGCTGTGTTAGTACTTTGTGTCCTTCCTGGATTAAATCAAATCTCCCTCCTCGAGGCAAGTGCGCACCATCAAAAAGACAAGCCACAAAGGAAGAAGCAATGCAAGCAACCAATAAATATCTAAATCTACAGTGAACAGCATACCGGGGGATATTTACCGACGTCCCCTCTCCGCGTGTTGAGTTCTGGCTCCGGTTCGGCCTCTCGCGCGGGTCCCGTCCCTGGTTCGTTCCCGGGTTTTGGCACCACTTGTAGCGACCGTCTACTCGACCAGCGAGAAAAAACGACCGCCACACCAGGAGTCTTCTCAGATCACGCTTTATTGGAGAGCCTTTTAGTTGTAGGAGAGCTTGGGCACGAGAGAGCGTGCACCCAAAACATGGCCACTTATATAGGGACTAGCAACACGGGTCTTTCTATTGTTGGTCGCTTGCCTTTCACCGTCACCAGGTGTCATGGGATTGGCTGGGGACTCTACCTGGCTCACGCAGGCGCAAAGCTCAGGCGTCCCGCCAAGCACCGTCTAATATGGGGTGGTTACCTCAAAGCTGCAAGGGAGTGGGCGGAGTCTCGCCCCGGCTCCCTACACCCAACTATGTTTATTGCAGCAATATTTACCATAGCTAAGATATGGAACCAACCCAGATGCCCCTCAGTAGATGAATGGATCAAGAAAATGTGGTATATATACACAATGGAATTCTATGCCTCCATCAGAATGACATTTCCCCATTTGTTAGGAAATGGAAAGGTTTGGAAAAAATTATATTAAGTGAAGTAAGCCAGGCCCAAAGAAGCATAGGTCCCATGGTTTCCCTTATTTGCAATATCTAGTATAGGTATGAGTCAAGCGGGAAAGTTCAGATAATGTGATGTTAGGAAAATGAACCCTTAAATATGTATTTTAATGTTTTCGTTTCTTTCATGCATGTGTTTCTAACGCATTTATAAGATTATTTCTTTGTTGCTTTGTATGTCCCTCCCCCACAGTGTAACCCCCGCTTTCACTATATTTGATGTCACTATAACATGTGGAGGAGATGGGGACAAACAAGTCGTTTAAGGATTCAGGTGGACCTGTTGCAACAATGAGAAGTACAAAATGTCATGTCAAAACCAGCTTTACAATGTCGGTGTGGCGGGGGGAGGGGAGTATAATTGGGTGGGTGGAGGGGGGAGGCTGGGAAGGGCGGTGAAGGGTAAACAAAGGAGGAGGCTGCAATGCTTGGTAAGAAATGTATGCATTATCCTGCCCATGTAGTTGTAGCCCCTCTGTACAGTATGTTCTCAAATAAAATAAAATAATATTTAAAAAAAAAAAGAGTCTCACAGAGTTTCCTGCCCAGGCTGGTTTTGAACTGCGATCCTCAGTTTTCAGCCTCCTGAGTTGCTAGGTTCCTGGCGTGAGCCACCAATGCCGGCAATAAGAAAAATTTTTACACTGTAATAGAGAAAAGAAATAATGTTCAGCAAAAACCCAAGAACGCTATTATATTTCTGATTGACTGCCACATCACAATATATATTCTCTCTATGTTTATACATGTTTTTTGTGTGTTTTGTTTTGGAGTGTGTGTGTGTGTGTGTGTGTGTGTGTGTGTGTGTATGTGTGTGCATGCACACACACACCGCACCAATCCTGGGGCTTGAACTCAAGGCCTCAAACTCTCACCTGACATTTATGTACATGGCTGGCTCACTACCATTTGAACTTCACCTCCACTTCTGACATTTGTGGGTGAAATGTGCCTATTCTGTCTTCAAACCGTGATCTCCAGATCTCAATCTCCAGAGTAGCTAGGATTATAGCTTTCTGCTGTATGTTTATTTTGAAATCTTTTGATCAAAGAGCAAACATTTGTATATCCTCTATCCATAGCTCATTAACAAGACAGAGGACTCTGTGAAATCCCTGAAACTAATTTCAAGTTTCCTCCACTTAAAAATACATTATTACACTGTATTTCACCTCAATCAGTTATTTAATACTAAATATGATAAATATATTTGAATGAATACATATACATTATTATCTTCAATAATCATTCTTATATTTCAACCTTTCTAAGACTCACTTTTCTCTGTCTTCTTTAGTATTTCTATTTAAAAAACGTATTGTCAGGGTGATGTATAAAGGGGTTAGAGTTACATAAGTAACACAGTGAGTACATTTCTTATTGAACTTGTTACCCCCTCCCTCATTTTTCTCCCACTTTTCTGCCCCTATACTCACTTCCCCCACGTTGTACTAATCATTTCCAACATATTGTCTTGGAGTTTAGCCGTTGTATTAGTTCCTTCCTTGTCCTTTGTCTTATGCAGAGTTTCCATCTAAATCTCAACATTTGACATCTTTCTTCAAAGATAGTTTTGTTGTTAGACAAGTCCTAATTAGGTGTTTTTTTCTTGGTCTATTTACTTTTTTCTAGGGTTATTTTGGCTTCCACTATGGTTATGACGCATTGAATATTAGGGCTGGGATCTGAAATATCTCCCCAACTCTCAGATGCAGCAGGTATTTCTTTCAATGAAGTAGTGTTTGAAGATGAAAACGTTAGGCGGCGGTATGATTGTGATGACTCTGACTTCATCTCTAGACTTTTTTCATTGATAGTTTCATAAGTTAATGGGATATTACAGTTGGGGGTCGTAGAGCTGTATTAGAGAATTTTGGAGGTGATGGAGAATTTCAGAGGTGGTGGAGACTTTACTAAGTGGTGATGTTTTCAAGAGAGACCTAGCCAAAGGAAATCCGTAACTGACAGACATACCTTTGAAGTGTAATCTTTTCTAATTTTGGCAGATCTTGTCAGGTGTTGTGGTTACAGAAAAGGCAAACTACCCAATCCGCTGTCATTCCTAACCCTTACAGTCAATATTTTCTCCCTAATATGTTACAAAACCTTTGTCTTAATCTACCTACAATTTCATAAGGGAAGTTTTGTATTCATTTATTCTATTTGGAATGTATTAGCATAGCCATGTAGATGTTTTCTCCTCAGTTCTACAATATTCATTTTCTCCTTAAAGATTCAATTCCAGTATGCCCTCAAAAATGTATATTTTCTGTATGTGTTAAATTAAAATGTCAACTTTTCTATTTCGACCCTGTGCATGTTTCCAGAGTTGTCTGAGAACTGGAGGAACTTTTGACCCTAACTTTATATATTGTACTAACTAGTGACTCATTTCATGGACTAGGATTTGAGACAAACCAGAAGGCAATTTTGCATTAGTTAATAAGCACAACATATAGAAAACTGACAGGTTTAGTTTCCACTTGATTGCTCTTTAGCTCTCTGGATATTTATATTGAGTGGAATAATGCAGAGTCACTTTGTCTACATTAACAGAGAAGTGTAAAGATTCTTCTGAGAAGACAAAGAGCTTCCTGAGATCTGGATATTCTGTGTGGTGCTTAATAATCTAAAGTTAAGTTATGAGCTTTGCAACCTTTGTAGTAGCTGTGTTTGTGAGTGTTGAGCATTTCTAATGTTTGCCTCAACTTCTTCTTCCTTTAACATATGTTAATTTTATTAAATCCTGCTATGAGTGCACCTTAGGGAATACTATGAGGCCTATGGACTACCTGACCGTATATAATTAATATACCTTTAAAACATGCTTGCTTCTTACCCACCCGTGTTTAAACTTGCTGGCTTTTTCCTTTCCTTTCTAGATCAGTCCTCTGTTTACAAATATTTTATTTCGTAATTTTGGTGTTGTCAATAGAAAAGTTATTGAAAACATTTAATAAATCCTACTGCTTGAGGGTCAAAATCCAGGGAAATTTAGCACTGAAAAGCAGGAAGAATGGTAACTTCTGCATACAAAATTCTTTCTCATCTCATCAGTGTATCAAGAATTGATTTTACTGAAAGGAAATGTCAAATATCCTAAATTCAAACATAGCAGTTATGCATACTTAGAATCATGCATATTATTTATGTAAGGAAAAAAATAATGCTTAGATAAGGAAATAATTCACACATTTATACTACTTCAAGATATTCTCATCTTCGTTGCCTTATTGCAAGACTCCAACACTGCCTATGCTTTATTTGGGGCTTTAGAAAATGTCAAATCACTATGAAAAATTAGAAGCCATTTTTATCCATTATATTCTAAACCGAAAGAAATAATCTATCATTTTTCCCACTGAAGTGGTACTCTAATGAAAAAGGAAGGGAAAATAATGACTAGGTAGATAAGCTACCAACAGTCCTAAGGGAGTGGATTCAGACCAGTTCAGTTGGGTTTCATTCATGAAATAAAAATCCAGAGCACCCAGCAAATTTGACCACATGTGTTTAGTTCTTGCCCCAGATCCCCTTGGTAACCCGTGAAAAGAGAGACCAGAGTTGTATATCACATGCCTCGATGACAGGCTATACCCTTTGGCACAGAACAGAAGAACAGGTGCCTTCTTGCTTAACTGCTTACTACCTGCATGGCTTCTTTTTAATTGGCACCTGCCCCTTGTTCAAGTGGTGGGTTGTGCAGCTGAGTAGCTATCCCCCACCAGCCTCATTCAAAAAGATGCCAGGCTTTCTTTCTAAGCTTAGATTTTAGCTGGATTCATTTGTAGAAAACATCCATGTAAACTTTTCACCTGAAAAAAAAAGATGAAAGACAATTTCACGTAGAGAAATCATCGAGGGGCCCAAACAAGTAAGACAGTTGGAGAGAGATGATTTACAAATCTGTTCTGCTAGTTCTTCTAACTTCAAAGAAGGCTAAAAACTTTTGGGGAGAGTCATAGAGGTTGAAATAAAGCATATAGTCTGGAGACTTTTTTAAAAAATGGACTGATGCCTATAGTACACTGAAACTGATGAAGATATTTTCTCCCAGAAAAGAATGTTAATATTAACTAAAAATACAAAAAAGTAAAGACAACCCCAACAATATGTCAAGAGAACTGAAATAAGAATTTCTTAATTGAACATCTGTCAAAATAAAAAATGTGTGCTACATGCCAGTGCCTTTTATCTGTAATCCAACCTATTCAGCAGGCTGAGAGCTGAGGATCATGGTCAAATCCAGCCTGAGCAGAGAAATCAGAGTGACAGCCTCAAAATGCAGAAGTGGCACTGTAGTTTAAGTGGTTGAGTGCCAGCCTTGAGCAAAGGGACAATACCCAGTTCCTCAGATTAATTTACAGAAAGAAAATGTGTCAAAATATTTTAACTGTTGCTATAATATTTATGTTTTAGTGATTATTTTTGTCCTAGTACTAGGGTTTGAACTCAGGGCTGTATTTTTTGTAACGGTTAACACCCTACCACTAGAACCTTACCTTCACTTATGGTTTTATGCTGGTTAGTTGAATAAACATCCCTTGGTTTTGTCTTACTGACTGGTTTCAAACCTCCATTCCCAGATGTCAGCCTCCCAAGTAGTGAGCCACCAGTGCCTAGCAACATTTTCATTTAAAGTAAAATTCAGCTGATGCACTAGTATTTCTAGTTTAAGATTTGTAGTGATATGTTCATTCAATGATCACAGATCACCATTTTTTCACTCCGCTCTGACACTCTTAATTCATATCTGTTTCCATAACATGCAACTCACCTTTAGATAGAGACAATGTGATTATATACCTTCTAGAGGCTACCTGACTTACTATCCTGAAATTAATAAATTCTTTGTAAATTGAAAGGTGAAAGCTATTTTTTAATACCTGCATTATTTTTCTCATTCTGTACATTATATTAGACCCTAAATACTAGGATCTAGTGAAGGAACTGAGCATTAACTTTATTAGGTTATTGATGTTAAATTTGTAATTAATCATTGTTGAACATCTCATTCATTGACTGCTTGTATGACCTCATACAGATATCAAGTTTTTGGAAAGGATGCCAATATTCTGCTCGGTTACTTGGGTAGTGAGGTGTAACTGACTATGACTATCACAAGGTATTTTCATATGTTGGGTTCAGATGCATTCAACCATCTTTACCATTCTATGTTTTCAGAATGTGTCCTGGCCTACAGCTATCCACATGACCCACTGGGCTAGTCGGCAGTGCCTACCGACACAGGTGTTTTTCTTCACATGCTTCGTGAGCATTTTCGGTAGAGTTGAGGAGTGCATCCATTTTTCATAGGTCTTATGAAAAATTAAATGGTTTGCACAACATGGTGAAACATTATGGGAACAACTAAGGCTTAATATTATTAACATATAACATTATTTTTATTAAAACATAAGCACCTGTCTATTACACTATTAAGTTTAAAAAGAAGATAAAAAGAGCACAAATAATCTGGATAAAAAACATATGTATACTTTTTAGGAAAAAGGATATTGTATTTATTTCAACTGTGAGGTATCTCAAATAGCTTCTATAATCCTTTGAGGTTTTTGGAAAAGCATAACTTATATACTTGATTCTATATTTATTATAAGTACTTATTTTATTACTCAGATTAAGAGATGTTGGCGAGAAAAGACTCATTAAATATAGTTTGAAAATCTGTCACTTGATGACCTAATTGAAGGGGACTATTTATAATATTGATGAATATCTATACATATTAATTTATTCAATTGGATTCTGAGCTTTTAAACAATCCAATAAAATACTTGTTTAGTTTTAAATAGCATCATGAGTTAGAATTTCACAATTAAGTGATTAATTGCATGAATAACAGCAGAATGCTTATTACACATTAACATTATAACAAGATAGTATTATTGCTATAGTCATCTTTATCAATATTACTTTCATTAGCAATAGTAAGAATAGCAATGGCATTGGTATTCATCAGTTTAAAAGTTCATATTTTAATAAAAAAGTTTTTAATATATGAATCCTATTTGATTTTAAATTATGTGAAATCAACACAATAAGAAATGAAGTGCATAGTAAGGGCAATGGTAATCTTATGGTAATATGAATATTTTCCTGCAGACATTTGTCCTGTAGATGTGTGTGTGTGTGTGTGTGTGCACGCGCGCGTGTGTGTTCATTCTATAGGATACACATTCTATATCATATATACACCGACACATTCTATAGGCTAAATATTTTAAACATACATAATCTATCTATGAATCAATCTATCTATCTATCTATCTATCTATCTATCTAGGGACATTCTCAGATATACTATTTCCAAATGTTATTTAACAGTAAGAATAAATCTTCTCAGTTCAATAAAGATTGTTCTTTAACCTTTTATCATTATGTTTATGTGTTCTTACCATTCTTACTGAGAATTGATATTTGAAAACTTTTTCTTTTTTAATTTTTATTTATTTTTATTGTGAAAATACTGTACAGAGGGGTTACAATAACATGGGCAAGATAATGAGTACATTTCTTATCAAGCATTGTAGCCCCCCCCTTTGTTTCTCCCTCCCATCCCTTCCCAGCCGTCCCCACCCCCGCACCCAATCCTCCCCCCCGCCCACCAAAGTTGTCTAGTTAATTTTCAACGTGACAACTTGTACTTCTCATTGTTGCAACGGGTCCACCTGTATCCTTATTTAAACGACTTGTTTTTCCCCTTCCCCTCCACCAATTATAACGACATCAAATACAGTGAAAACAGGGGTTATACTGTGGGGGAGGGACATACAAAGCAACAAAGTAATAATCTTATAAATGCATTCGAAACAAATGCATGAAAGAAAAACAAACATTTGAATACATATCTTAGGGTTCAGTTTTCTAACATCACCTTATCTGACCTTTTCTGCTTGACTCATACATATACTAGATGTTGCAAATAAGGGAAACCTTGGGACCTATGTTTCTTTGGGCTTGGCTTACTTCACTTAATATAATTTTTTCCAAGTCTTTCCATTTCCTTAAAAATGGGGCAATGCCATTCTTTCTGATGGAGGCATAGAATTTCAAAATTATCGAAAATATTGAAATTTTAAAGACATGTATAGGCATATCTCTAAAATATGCAGCAATAAACCCAACACACCATTTTTTAACCAGGTGCACATTCTTGTTCTTTTACAATAGGGGCATGTCTCTAAAATTTGCAGCAATGAACACAACACACCATTTTTTAACCAGGTGCACATTCTTGTTCTTTTGCAGTAGGTAACATATGCAATCAACCCATACAACAAAAAGGAATGGATATAGAAAATAAGGCATGATGCAGTATTCTAATTAATACAATATTTTGTAGATTCATCAGATTTTTTAAGTTTACATTTTTCTTTTACTTTTGTTTGTAGGTGTGGTTTAATGCATATGTGTGTGTGTGTACAGTGACTTAAACTCAGAGCCTTGTGTTCTTGTTTGCCTTTCTTTGCTCAGTCTGGCAATTTATCCCTTGAATCACCTCTGCTTCTGGGGTTCTGCTATTTAGTTTTTAAAAAAAGTGTCTTGGATTTATCTGCCTGAACTGGTTTTGCACCTCAGGTTTTAGAGCTCAGCCTGGTGAATAGTTAGGAGTACAGAAATGAGCCACAGGCAACTAACTTTAAGCTTACTATATAAGCACTTACCTTAGCAGATAACAATTTCTGACCTACAAATTATTAAGCAAACTAAGATGTTATTGCACTTTCTCTTTTAAATATCCAACTTTGAAACTTTGCTTTGAGTTATCCACAATTTTTTTGCAATCACATTGTCTTCAGAGTATGAAAATATATTTCAATTCCTTCCATACTAGTTCATCCATATATATTAGGTGCTATAAGAAACTGGGCATTTTGTCAGATAAAGGACAATTTGCGCAAGTGCCATCCTGTGTTCTTTTTTCTTTAAATCAAGTAATCGTGGCTAAGTACTAGGTTAGGGTAACACATTCTACGATTCTTCATGATGTCTTTCATTCCACAGGTAACATTTGAAGTTAAGTTTGCAGTATCTAGGTGTAATTAATTTAGCATGGTAGTTGGCCCATACATCAATTTCTGAGAATTTTTTTTGTTTTTTATTTGTGTAACTTGGGAAATTTTCAATAAGTTTGAATTAATTCTGCCATAATATTAGATGCCTAAATTTTAGTGAAACTTACATAACATGAATGTAAGCATTGATGTATAATAATTTTTATATTGCTTTTTTTAAAACAATAAGTTTTTAATTGTGGAAATAATGTACAAAGGGGTTACAATCAAATGAGCAAGGTAATGAATACTTTTCTTTCTTTCTTTCTTTCTTTTTTGTAGGGTCCATTCGTGGGGTCTGAATTCTGGGCCTGGGCGCTGTCCCTCAGCTCTTCAGCTCAAGGATAGCGCTCTACCACTTGAGCCAAGGCGCCACTTCCAGCTATTTTCTTTCTGCTTATGTGGTGCTAAGGAATCGAACCCAGGGCCTCAGACATTCAATGCAAGCGCTCTAATACTGAGCCACCTTCCCAGCCCATGAATATATTTCTTATCCATCATTGTTGCCTCCTCCTTTGTTTCCCCTTACCATCCCTTTCCTCCCATCTCCACAACTACATTTCTTCCTCCCCTCTTGCCTAAATTGTAAAGTTCGTTTTTCGACATAGCATCATGTACATCTCTTGTTGCAATGGATCAACCTGTATCCCTATTTAAACAATTTGTTTTTTCCCTTCCTTTTCCCAAATTATACCAACATCAAATAAGTCAAAACAGAGGTTATACTGTGGGGGAGGGACATACAAAGCAACAAAAAAATCACATGGTACCTTATAAATATGTTTGAAACAATATCAAGAAGGAAAAAAAATTGTGTCCTTATCTTGGGGTTCATTTCACTTAACATCATGTTATCTGACCTTTTCTGCTTGTCTCAGACATATACTAGTTATTGCAAATAAGGAAATCCATGGGACCTATGTTTCTTTGCACCTGGCTTACTTCACTTAATATAATTTTTTTCCAAGTCTTTCCATTTCCTATAATTCTAAAGAAAGATAATATTAGAAGTGAACTCATAAAAACAGAATTTTCTCTGATTTTTAAAATCATCTGACAGTTGGCTAAATCAAATGACTTTATGAATCCAAAATGAGTAATAAACTAGGCATCTTTAAACTACCTTAAAATGCTTTTTCTAATTTTCATGATTCTCTGAAAACTCTCTGGAACATAATTAGGTAAATATTTGAGAACTTTTTCTAAAAATATCAAAAAATATTGAGTTTTCATTTATACATGGCATAAGAGAATATTTATTCCATAAACAACAAATACTAAAAAAAGAATATATCATAAAATGACCACTGAAATTCATCAAATTGAACTTTTATTACCAGTTGGAAATTCTTTATACATCTCTTCTAAATTTACATGCATATCACATTCATCACAATAACACAAACACACACTAACTTGATATTTAATTGTTGTCTTCATTTTACATGGATTGTGTGTACATTTTCTTGATTGCTGTTATAGCTACTGTAGCAGTTTGAAAGTCAATCACTAAAACTATTGTCGATGCTCAGACTCTTACATCAAGTATAAAAGGATATCTGTAAGACCCTCAAAAGAAAAATTACTTGCCCTTTGATCATTTGGATTGCTAAGGTTGTAGTTCTTAGAATGATAAAAAAAACAAAACAAAACACAGTGATTAATATGTATGTCCTATACAATATATTTCATTCTTAGTATTCTTTCTGGGTAAATTACAGGCAACAAGTTTATATTGGGTTTCATGTAAATAGTATTTGTTTTCTCATGATTCAGTTGACAGCTTTGAGGGCTGTGCTTATTTAATTTCTCATTCACAAACCAGTATTTTTTTTAATCTATCAACTCTGGTATCAAAGACATCAACTTCCTACAGGGAAAATGGACAGAGACTTTCATTCTGCACAGGTCATCATGCAGAGAGAAAAAAGAAAGACTAGCTTCCAACAACAGATGAAGAAAGAGGACAAACATTCTTTTCCAGAAACTCCTCACATACTTCTCCTTTCTCTAATTGTATCACTTTGCTGCAAAAACTCTTGGTTGAACAACCCCAATTAGGCATAGTTTCCATGCATTAGTTAACTTAGAATCTGTTTTCTAGATTATTAAGGTATTATGGAAAATGGAATTTTTATTCCTTACTTAGAAACTATCCTTCTAGAGTCAAATTTAAGTGAAATGTATGAAAATAAAGACATTTTCATACATCCACATTCTCCAAATTGCTACTACATTGGTATCCACATTGCTACCATCCTTCCTTTCTGATTAATCCTTGAGAGTTTATGCACCCTCTGGACAATGGAGTACTCCAAAAAGGGAAGATGGAAAGTCTAGAATGCAGTTGACCAACCAGAAAATACTATAAAGCCCAGGATGATTATTAAGGAGATTTCTGGACAAGACTATTAGAGCTATATGAAAAACCTCTTGTTTTAAATAAGTCATGAATCAATCATGTCCTAGATGAAACATATAAGCTGTCACATATGCATGAAGAAATACTAGTGGGTAATTAGCATGTGGAATGATGCTGAAATTTATTTCATACTAGACAATAAATTTAATGATGTGTACTCTGATTTGACCCATTTTGTTTCAGATAATTGTGTATTTGCTTAGAGCTAAATAACCTCAAATTCTCTTTTGTATCTAACATCCAGCAATTCTTTCACTCTTATTAGTTAATTTAGTGTAAGATCAATGGTATCATATTTGATTGATTTGAGATGTCAATTTCTATCATTTTGACAAGATTATTCGCAGTACCCGAGGTGAAAAATTCTCTTGAAGTATATCTGGCATTTTCTTTACATGCCATTTTCAGTAAAGTGAATGTCAAGCTGTCACATCTGTGAATATGGACTTAAAACATTACCCATGTTTTCCTAAGTCTCCTGTGGTTACAAGTAAAATGCCGGGTGGACAGGGCTAGCATTAAAAGGGCCCACTTATGTTCTGTTTACTAATTTACATTTTTTCGATTTAAGCTGTCAAGTAATAGATGTCATGTTGCAAAGAAGAATACATTTTAAAATAATTTTAACTTGAATTCATTTAAGTCAATAATAAATACAATATAGAAATAATTGGTAGAGTGTGCATATGATGCTATGACTAAAATTACTTACCTACCAGCCATACTTTTTTTGTGCATGTGTTTGCTGGTATTGAAGCTTGAAATCAGGGTCTGACCTCTGTCTTTCAGATTTTCCTATTCAGGGTTGGTACCACTAAAGTCACAGCTCCACTTCTGATTTTGGTTGGTGGATTGGAGATATGTCCTATAGATTTCCTTCCTGGATGGCTTTGAACCATGATCCCTAGAACTCAGCCTCCTGAGATACAAAGATTATGGAAGTGAGTCATCAGTCCCTCACTACTTACCAGTCTTCTTATTAAGACATTAACCCTAATATGAATTATGTTTATTATAAAGCAATTGTACTATAGAAAGAACACCCACCAGACATTAACAAAGACAGCATTTGTGATAGTGTTAGAATTAGTTTAAGAATTTGATAGGTATTTCTTTCTACATATTACTACAATATTTTTGAAGCATACTGGGATTTGAATTCTGAGCTTCCTGTTGTCAACCTGTTCTTTACCTCCTGAACTATGCCTCTGGTCTCCAAAAAAATAAATATTTGAGCCAGATGTCTGCAACTACCACTTATAGCCCTAGTCACTCAGGAGGATGAGAGTTGAGGAACGGTGTTTAAAGGCTGGCCAGGCAGGAAAGGCCATAAGGCTCTTTTTGTTTTTGTTTTGGTCAATCATGGGGTTTGAACTTAGGGCCTGGGCTTTGTCTCTGAGATTTCTTCCTAAATGTTAATACTCTACTATTTTGAACCACAGAGCAACTTCTGGTTTTCTAGTGGTTAATTGGAGATAAGAATCTCAAGGACTTTCCTACCTCGGCTGTTCTCTAACTGCCATTCTCATATCTCAGCCTCTTGAGTAGCTAGAATTACAAGAGTGAGCCACCAGGACACAAAAAGATAAAAGTAGACCAATGGGTACCCTTGAAAGAGCAAAGCACAGGGACAATACCCAGATCCAGTGTTCAGTTTCCAGGACTGGCACCTATATATTTATATATTTGTTGAAATTTCAAATTTTACCGATGCTAGGCAACCACTCTAATTTTGCCTGCTTTTCCAGGTGAAATTATAATTTTACATCAAAGTATATCTTGAGTTATTTATTCAATATTCCACATTTCTAACCTTTGATATTTGCTTGTGAAAAATAATGTAATCAGTGGTTTCTACAAGTGTTTCATTGCCTTTATAATTTATTCAGACTTAAGGCATGTTGTATGTTCAATATCAGTCAAAGATTAGGAGGGGAATGACATTATTTGTATTATTTGAAGCTCTTCCTAGCAGAATATATACACACATATGCAGAGCAAAGGTCAGAGAGAGACAGAGACAGAGATAGACAGACAGACAGACAGACAGACAGACAGACAGACAGACAGACAGACAGACAGACAGACAGGCAGGAGAGAGAGAAGAGGAGGGAGGGGAGGGGAAGGGAGGGGAAGGGAGGGGACAGAAGAGGATAGGAGAGACAAAAACTGACTGACAGAAAGACAGTAGGGGCAGAGATAGAGACAGAAGACATTACTATTACAAGAATGTAGGCAATTCCTAGGATTTACTAGGATGCAGAGACAAACATAACATGGGCTATGCAGTAACATAAACATAACAAAAGGTCCAGAGAAGACATAGGTAGAAGTAGGAATGATTTAAAACTAAGCAGGCCAAGGAATTTGTGGTGCCTGTTACATGAATTTCAGTTTAGGCAAACGCCCTGTAAATATTAGATAGAGATTACAACTGTAAACAACTTTTGTCTTTTAAAAGTAGATACGAGATCAACCATAATACTTTAGAGAAAAGGGTTAGATTTTAGGGCATTTATTTATTTATTCGTCCACTGATTCATTTCAGAAATAATATAGGATATAGCATGTACTAAACTTCTCTTGTACATAAAAATTCAAATATAAACAAGACTAAATACCATTAATAGCTAGAAACTTAAGGCATAGCATCAAATACTTAGGCTTCAAAAAACAATTATAATGCAATCTTGCTAAGATAGTTCATTTCTTGGTACATAGAAAGGTGCCTACCATCCAGTGATTCATGATTTAAATCACAGTGTATAACAATTAGCATCTAGTTCTTTGAAAGTAGACAACAATGAGTTAATTTTGGAAAAGTGTAGGCTCAAGGATACTCAGAAAATCCATAACTCCTAGGCCTGAAGAATTATACTATTTCATGATTTCATTGGAAATGGCCTTATAGGTTTCCTCATGCCAGTCAAAATCCATTGATGAAGTAAAGGGGTGACAGTGTTCAAAACAGGGAATGTACTCATTATCTGGCTTATGCAATGCTAACCCCTCTGTACAATACCTTAATAATAACAAAATAATTTGGAATCATCCATTGATATGTACTCTACAGAGGAAGCTATTGCTAATTCAAGATGGAAAAAACAAGAAGAAAATAGAAAGGAATCATTACAATGAAACTGGATGACTCAAATGTATCAATAGAGTTACACATGATGGATGTTTAGAGTACAAAAGCCAGACACCTAGCATGGAGATAAGCATGAGCTGTAAGGCTTTACATAATTGAAATTCACCCCAATTGACAATTAATTCTAATTTGCAGAACTTCTAGCAAGCAAAAATCAGATGGGGGCAGCAAAGAGCTGCCTAGGACAAAGAAATCAACCTAATAAAATGTGGTATATATACACAATGGAATTCTATGCCTCCATCAGAAAGATTGACATTGCCCCGTTTGTTAGGAAATGGAAAGGCATGGAAAAAATTATATTAAGTGAAGTAAGCCAAGCCCAAAGAAACATAGGTCCCATGGTTTCCCTCATTTGCAATACTTAGTATATGTATGAGTCAAGCAGAAAAGGTCAGATAAGGTGATGTTAGGAAAATGAACCCTAAGATATGTATTTAAATGTTTTTTTTTCTTTCATGCATTTGTTTCTAACGCATTTATAAGATTAATTCTTTGTTACTTTGTATGTCCTTCCCCCACAGTATAACCCCTGCTTTCACCGTATTTGATGTCAGTATAATTTGTGGAGGGGGAGGGGAAAAACAAGTCGTTTAAATAAGGATACAGGTGGACCCGTTGCAACAATGAGAAGTACAAGTTGTCATGTCGAAAACCAACAAGAAAGGCACAGTGACCCAGGTCTTCAGACTGCTTGGAATAAGGTTCTGGAATATCCTAGCAGAGAACTAATCTAACCCAGCAGAAATGCTAGAGTAGGGTAAAAAACGATGTCAGTTGTACCCAGCGTCAGTCTTATTATAGTTATCCTAATTATCTTTTGCTTTGTAAGTTTAATTCCTAGAAGGATACTGACCAGAATCCTGGAGAAGATGCTTTTGCAACTTCCCAGAGGAAGCAAATAGATCCCCACGTTACAGTTGTGTCCTGAAGTTCATGTATTGGGATGATCACTTCTTCAGAAATTGGAGAGAGCTGCGTAGTTTCTTAGCTGAGACCCTATCAAGTCATTGCCTTCAACTAAGGCTGCTTTACTAAAAGCGACCGACATCCAGAAGACTAATGCGTATAGCAAATGAAGGCCTGTAAGTATTTCTCCAGGGGAATAGGACATCGGAAAGCCATACCAGATTTAGAGAATGTGAGGTATCCATTACAATGGCTTACAAATCCACTCTTCTCTCTGTCCAGTCCTCCATCTGTGAGATAATAAGCAGGACACAGTTCAGTTCTGTACATTTTCTATGTATAAATCATGACGCTTGGACAGTCTCTAAGGAAATTCATCTAAAACAAGTGTGCAAGGGGGGGGGGGAGGCTGGGAAGGATGTGAAGGGTAAACCAAAAGAGGAGGCTGCAATTCTTGGTTAGAAATGTACGCATTATCCTGCCCATGTAATTGTAACCCCTCTGTATAGTATGTTCACAAATAAAATAAAATTAAATTAAAAAAAATGTGAGGAAGGTATGGTGAATCTGGCCAGAACCCAAACAAAATGAGCAACACATTAGAGGATATTGTTTATTTTAATTTCCCCTGAATACAACCTGTGACAGAGACTTCTGTGTTGAATCACTTAAGGTTTTCTCAATTAGCCAGTCCTATGGCAAACCCTGACACAGAATCTGCCATTTCCCTGAGAAAATTGCCTGTTCATTTATAGCAGCACCTCACAGAACTGAAGTGAAATCCTTACAAAACAATTTTTCAAACGAATTTCAGAGACTTCAGCTGAAAGCAAGACAGAGGAAAGAAGAATATGGTTCTCACAAGAGATAAATACATTTTCATCTTTGACTGTTTATAAGAACTTGAGATGATAAATGACTGGATAACCAGAATATCTGTTATTTCCAGGGAAAATGTCTCTATGTCTCATTCATCTGGTTACCCAAACATTCCAAATACTTGGATAGTATTTAAGGATCCACTTGCAAAGTATTGGCAATGGTTCTTCCATCCTACTTGAATTTTAAAAACATAGAATAAACAATCTGATATGGATTTTCACACATATATTATTAGGGTTTAATAAAATCATCACTCTATTCCACAATATTGATACATTTATATGCATTTTTCTTATATATAATTACTAACTTTTCTTGTAATGTTCTTGATACTCATTAATCCTCAGTTTTTGTTTACTGTTGTTTGTTTGTTTTGGCCGGTCATGGGGCCTGAACTCTGGGCCTGAGCACTGTCCCTCACCTCTTCAGCTCAAGGCTAGTGCTCTACCACTTGAGCCATAGCGCAACTTTGGGCTTTTTCTTCTGATGTGATGCTGAGTTATCAAACCCAGGGCCTCATGCATGCAAGGCATGAGGTACCACTGAGCTACCTTTCCAGCCCTAACATTCAGTTCATTAGATTAGTATAGTATTTATTTTACCAGTACCAGGGTTTTAACTCAGGGAATCAAGCTTGCTAGGCTTGCTCATTCAACTGGCACTAAAAGTTTTAAACCAACCACCCAATCTCAACTTCTTGCTAGTTATTGTGGAGATGGAGTTTCATGGCGCTTTCTGCCCAGACATTCAAAGTTTAATGCTCCAGATCTCAGAAATTCTGAGTGGCTGGGATTATAGCTATGAGTCATTGGTGTCTGACTTGCATTTCTTTTTAGATTATGAAGTCAATATTATTCCTCTTTTTATGGTCTAATTTATAGAATTAAGGGGTTAGAAAAATAACCCCTTTATGAAGAAGAAAAGACTATTTGTAATTTGCCTCTAGCATCTTATGTGTCACTCCTGCCTTGAATTTGAGTATTTAAGAATGATAACGTGGCCTGAAATTTTTCCTAACAAAGTTAAAATATCTACAGTGCATTGGATCTATGCTTTTACTCAATAAGAAATTTTCTTTTTAATTTTTTTACTGTAAAGATACTGTACAGTTGGGTTACAGTAACATGAGTATGGTAATGAGTACATTTCCTACCTAGCAATGTTCCCACTCCTTTGTTTGTCCCCTACCATACCTTCCCTCTCCACCTCCCCACGTTACCCTCCCCCAAGTGTCTTGTACATCTCATTGTTACAATGGGCCAAAAATAACTTTTCTATGAAAATTTTCTTCACTATCAGTTTTTTTTAACTTTGATGTAGTTTTTCTCTCTATGACTTTGACACATCTAAGTAAATTTAAAATCTAAAAATTTTAAAATAATCTGTTTGGGGTATCCTTTACACCAAGCAGTGTAATACCATATGTAGTAAAATTCTTTAGTATTATGTTTATTCAAAATATAACATAAACCATTACTGATGGCTCATGCCTGAGCCTTAGCAATTCAGGATACTGAGATCTGAGTATTGTGGCTCTAAGCCAACTTGGGCAGAAATGTCTGTGAACCTCTTCTACCAATAAACCAGAGGAAAACTTGTTTATATTCAACTGGGAGAAGAGTAGATCAAGTGGTAAGGCACAAGCCTAGCACATAAAAATCCAGTACTTCTACCCAAATAAAGAAAGAAAAGAAAGAAAATATAACAGAGTATACATTGAAAGTTATGTGTGAGGATTGTCATAATTTCCTTTATGATTTCTTTCAGTTCAATTTATCAGCTCTTCCTTATTCAAAGATTTGTAACCTTGCTTATTTCAAAATACAGGATTTAATAAAGTTATAATTTTTGATAAATTGTTTTATCATTTTGATAAATAGATTTATTCATTTTATTGTATTTTATTTCAGCATTTCCAGTGTCTTTTACACATTTTAACTTTCTTGTCTTCTTCTTAAGGATTTCTCCTCTTTGTACATTACCACATATATAAATACATGTTTTGAACATTTATCTGTTAACTTTCCACTGTTTTGTTCACATATTTATAGGTATTATAACATCAAAGGTTTCAATCCTCAGTTGATCACCTGGTTTGAAACTGGAGTATTCTTGAATATCTGATTATCTATCTTAAGTATTTTGTTTTGCAACATAGTGACAATGGTTATATTTAATTATAGTTTCAGGATGAATTGAAATTTTGTATAATATTTATCAAACAAATTAAGTAACTAAACGTATTTTACTACATAGCCAAGCATAGATTTATCAGACTATAAATTTATTTATCTACAATTAGTTTACAGCCTCTAAAGTATTAGGAATACATTAGTGCAAGAAATACTTTTTGTACTGAAGATCTGAGGGACAGTGCTCAGGGCCAGAGTTCAAGCCCCAACACCAACAAAAAAAGGAAAGAAATACTTTTTGTGTGCATGTTGGTACCAGGGCCTAAATTTAAGGTCTGGACGTGGTCATTCAACTGTTTCTACTGAGTCACAGCTCTGCTTATGAAATTTTGTTGGCTAATCAGAGAATCACAGAGTTTTTGGCTTATTTAGCTTTGAACCTGGACTCTCAAATCTAAGCCTCCCGAGGATCCTAGCTAGGATTTCAGGTGTGAGCCAATGGTACCTGGCAGTGAATTCAATTTTTAAAAGAAATAACCTCTATTTCCCAACGCATTAGTTAATTTTGACAGAGAATGTATACAATACTTCTTGATACATAAAAAAAAAAATGTTGGTATATTCACTTGTTAAAGTAAAGAAAATAAGACCAAATAAACCAAATTGCAGATCTTCAAGACGTTTAAAATAGAGACTGTCTGCATTGAGAGATATACATTTTTTTTACTATAATGTTATCTCTCAGAGGATCTAAGGCACACTGTCAATAATTTCATGAGTCCTAGCCATTAAATAATAATAATAATAATAACCCCTGTTTTCACTGTATTTGATGTTGGTATAATTTGTGGAGGGGAAGGGAAAAAACAAATTGTTTAAATAGGGATACAGGTGAACCCATTGCAACAATGAAAGGTACAAGATGTTATGTTGAAAAACGTACTTTATAACTTTGGCAGGAGGAAGAGGAGGAAGATGGGAGGGCAGGGATGGTAAGGAGAAACAAAGAAGGAGGCAACAATGCTTGATAAGAAGTGTACTCATTACCTTGCTCATGTAATTGTAACCTCTCTGTATGGTATTTTCACATTTTAAAATAACCTTATTAAAAGAAAAAAAATTAGTGTAGAAAGTATTGTAAGATTATCTTTGGTAACACTGTAGTTTTATTTTAACCCTAAATGTATTCTTCATGGTTGCACTTAGATCTGCAATTGAAAGCACCCTTATTTAATGTTTTCTACACTATCATCTCTAATTCCTGGGCCTGCATCTATTTCTGGCCATTGCATAGAAAATATCAGCTAGATGCAGCTGGGATGTCCGTGGCATTGTCAGAATGAACCCGTTTGGAAGAAAATTGTATCAATTATTTTTAGCACAGGTCTTTGCTATATTTCCCTATTGTTCTGTCCTTTTTTTTCACTAGTTTTATTCCATGTTAAAATTAATATGAGAAAAACCTCATTTTTTATTGAAGTGTGCCATTTCCTTTTTGTCAATCTTGTAAAAATTGTGTGTGTGTGTGTGTGTGTGAGTGTGTGTGTGTGTGTGTGTGTGTGTGTGTGTGTGTGTGTGTGTGTGTGTTACTGAAAACGTACTATTTGGGCTGGGTGGTTTGACACTGGTTAATTGTATTTAGTTTGCTTCCTATTCTTGTTAAATTTTCATTAAGAAATACTGTTTAAAGCTCATGAAATTTTAGGTACACTCTGTTCTTGTAATGATGACAACTGTTTTTGTTAATTAAGCCACATCCTGTTGTAAATTGTGGACCACTCTGAGCAGAGGCAACGGACAGAACCCCATGCCTTAGGAATAAAAAAAGTAGCACCTAACTCTTTAGGTGCTTGCCTGCTAGATTTCAGCTGATGGTCCACCCTCCTGTAGAAGTAAGCTTTGATTTGTTAAGTATCTTTACAGTTAGCACCTTATTATGACCCAATGAATCTTGGGAGTCATTTCACTTAACATCTTTTATGGTCATATGTACATAGCTTTTGAGCTTTTCTGATTGTCTGGTAAAATTATCTTAGACATATACTAGTTATTGCAAATCACTCTGTACAGTATCTTTACAATAAAATATTTTAAAAAGAAATGTACTCTCTGAATATCACCTTTACAATAACATAAATAAATTAAAAATGTTAAATTCAGCATGCTAATGTTGAGTTGCACATCGATTTTAAGTAATCTGTTCTTAGTAACCTGTTTGTTTGCAAATATAAGTTCTACTTGCTATTTTTTTTTCGTGTCTGGACTGTTCAAATAATTTGAAGCAGTGAGCACCAAGAATTGAGAGTCTCAAAATCAGAGATACAATTTGTTGGTGAAGTAGGGTCGTTGGGGGCATTTAATCAGCAAGGGAAATAGCTGACTGCCCACTGAGAGGATAGAAGAAATTTCAGCTGGGTGCTTATCAAGAACTGAGAATGTACTTAGAAATTTCTAGGGTTGGTTGGGTAATCTAAGAACTTGTAAACTCTGAATAAAAATATATGTGTCTGTATCCTGAGTTTTACATCCCAAAAGATGAGTATCCAGCCCACTAAGGTTAGAGTTATGTGAACTACTCAACTAACAAAATCAGTGATCTTACTATACCAGGAATAAACATAGATTCTTGGGGAATAAAATCAGGCATAGCAGGACTTTCTCCTCTGACCATCAATGATGGAATAATCAGTATAACCCTATGGTCATTGTAAGGATCCTTTTACGGATCCTTCTGTTTAGCTGTTCCAGACTAGGAATTTTTACCAGTTAGGAAAATCTATTTATAATTAATGGAGCCCACTATACGGAGCCTTCTGATGACTTCCTCCTTCCAACACTCCCTCCTAGGCCTTAAGGCAATTATTATGAGGTAACTATAATAACGGTAAAAGATTTATGACCAGCCATGGCTGTTAAAACTGTGTATGGCTGTTGGCTCATGCCTGTAATCCTAGCTACTCAGGAAGCTGAAGTCTGAGGATCATGGTTCAAAGCCACCCTTGGCAGGAATCTCCATGAGACTCTTCTCTCCAATATACCACTAGAAAACCAGAAGTGGTGCTGTGGCTCAAGCAGTAGAGCGCTTGCCTTGAGCAGAAGAGCACAGGGACAGCGCCCAGGCCCAGAGTTCAAGTCCCATGACCGACCAAAAAGAAACAACCAAAAACTGGGTATGGCGAAACAAATGCCTGTTTGATTGAATGGATAAAATATTCTGTTGGCAGTTATTATGCATGTGTGGCAGGTAGACCAAGATCTCAGATTTTCCCCTTCTTTTTTAGATGAATAATGGATCCTGCTGGCTTGGCATGCATGATAGCCCTCTTCCAAGACAAGATAACTTGGAGGAACAAGTTCAATAACATGTAGTCATTATTATTTCCTATGATTAAAGACTCAGATGTATTAAAGCCAACTAGGTTGGTTAAGTCAGTTTCCCATAAATGTAACTTCATCTCATGCCTCTCTAGGCAGTGAAGAGAATCAAGAGTTTCTAAGAAAGACATTTGGATACAGTGAAATCCCGTCTTTTGAGGAGATGGGAATGCATCTGCTCTCACTATTGCTAGAACTCATGTTTGGTAATATTGTAGAAGAGTTAAATGCTTGAAGCTCTTCTGTCAAATGGAGCAGAGGCTGTCCGTTGGTTCAATTTTGGCTATCTCCTTCACCCTGGCATTTTAAAAACCAAAGCTGTCTCCAAACCTAGGAATCAAATAGCAGCTGGATATGAGCCACGACTATTTTGATGCCATTATTAATATTAATGTGAGCTAGGTCAATTATATCTATTAAAACCAAGAGAGGTTTTGTCAGTTTTATAGTAAGTGGAATTGTAGTACAATTATGACCCACTAGGAAGATGGCACGGGAAGCAGTATATGGTTCTTAATACAATTCTGGCAGAAAATTTGGTGGGGCTATGTACCCTGATATTTTTTTTGGGGGGGGAACGTCAATGTTGTACCATGTTTTCTGAACCTAGAACCCTAGATGGGACCATCAACTAAAAAGTCAGAGATAGATAGACTCCTTCATAACTGGCTAACACAATCATTTGGAAGGGCATTATGGTCTTAATTTTTTTTTTTATTTCGGGGGTCTGTCGTGGAACTTGAAATCTGGGCTTGGGCGTTGTCCCTCACCTCTTCAAGCTAAAGGCAATCACTCTACCTCTTGATCCACAGCACCACTTCTGGTTTTCTAGTGGCTTATTGGAGATAAGAGTCCCATGGGCTTTCCTGATGGGGTGGCTTTGAACTGTAATCCTCAGATCTCGGCCTCCTGAGTAGCTAGGATTACAGGCGTGAGCCACAGTTGCTGGCTATGATCTTAATTCTAATGTCCTTTACTTGTTCCTCATGGGGACAATGGCGTTAATTGGGAGTTATGCGACTAATTTATAGAATCATCAATACTTCCTTAGACAAATTTCAGTATTATACCATTAGTTAAGTACAGCTGAGGTAGAGAGGCAGATAATGTTAAAAGAATTTGAAGAAAACATCACAAAGTACAAAGAGGGGCATTGTGAGAAAGGGTATCTTTTCTATCAGCAAGTGTGGCTTCCTTTCTGTTCATCTTGAGAGAATTGTCCTGAAAAATTCCTGCTTTGGCCAGATGGCTTGGCCCTAGTTGATTGTGGTTTAGTTGCATTCTATTTCTGGTAAACTTTTTAATTAAGATGCCCAGTTCCTGCTAATAAGACATCCTTTTCCTGTTAATGGATGTATCCTGTTCCTGTTAATTATGTCACATCCTGTTGCAGATTTTAAAGCTGAGCTTAGCCAATCCAAACTGGGGACAAGGGCCTCTGCATTATGGATAAAAGAAGAGCAGCCTAACTGTTTTCTGAGCTTGTTTGCTAGATTTTGGCTGATGGTGCACAGTTCTGTAGAGTTAAACATTTGTTTTTTTTTCTTTATTTTTTTACCATGTTTAAATAGTTATACAAAGGAGGTGCCATTTAAAAAAGATATATATGAATACAGTAAATCTTGATCAGTGTTAACCATGTGAACATTAACAACACACTTTAACCCACCCCTTTCCTTTTCTTAATTTTGTGGTATATACAATTACTTCTTGACTGTATTCTCTTCCTCTTCCCCTTTCCATTTGTCTCCCTTTCTCCTCTTGGCCTCATCCCCTCCCATTAATATACCTCTTTCCTAGTGCTTAGTTTTTTGGGCTTTCATGTAGTCTTTCTGAAAATTATGCTACTTGAACTTTCCAATTAGTCTATTATACATCAGTTAATTCATTTATAACCACTTGCAAAACTCCCAACATATTTACTTTGTCTTGACAATTTCTTTTTGGGTTAGAGTCCTTATTCCTAGGTGACACTTCAACATCTAGAGGTATATCTAACAATAATATGCAGCATGTAGTTTCTTTAAAATTGCATTAATCTCTAAGTAACTTACTATGAGAAAGCACCTTTCCAATCTTAAATTTCCTCATTCTTATGACCTCTTTATCTACTTTCCTCTCAAGTCTTTTATATTTGTCAGGGAAATCTGGTTTGAGTTCCATATATTTTATGTAATAATATTTAAAATAGATTTTTATTTTTGTAATTGTGAATAAAATGTGTTGTTTCTAAGCTCCTTGCAGAGGGCTAGTTCTCATCAATTGTAGTGAAATAAAATTTTGACTTATCAGAGCACACTCATGTGAATAATAGATTATACCACAAACTAATAAAATCTAAATGGAAGCTCAGATGTTAAGTGTTGGTTTCTGAAAGGTGTAGCATATGAAATAAACTTTCTCATTGGTTCAGGACCTGTTTGTGTTGGAAGCTGCTGAATCACATAAGTAACCCATAAGTACATTGAGATTACACATAACTAACAGTAGCTTATTGCATAAACACACTGAAAAGTAATTTGGAGTATATTTTTCTAGTTAACGGGCAATTTTCAACTAATTAAACATAATTGAGACAAAACCACACTAAAGCTACCAGCACAACTATGTTTATTGCAACATTATTTACTATAGCTAAGATATGGAACCAACCCAGATGCCCCTCAGTAGAAGAATGGATCAAGAAAATGTGGTATATATACACAATGGAATTCTATGCCTATATCAGAAAGAATGACATTGCCCCATTTGTTAGGAAATGGAAAGACTTGGAAAAAATTATATTAAGTGAAGTAAGCCAAGCCCAAAGAAACATAGTTCCCATGGTTTCCCTTATTTGCAATAGTTCGTATATGTATGAGTCAAGCAGGAAAGTTCAGATAACGTGATGTTAGGAAAATGAATCCTTAGATATGTATTTAAATGCTTTTTTTTCTTTCATGCATTTGTTTCTAACGCATTTATAAGATTATTTCTTTGTTGCTTTGTATGTCCCTCCCCCACAGTATAACCCCTTCTGTCACTGTATTTGATGTCGGTATAATTTGTGGAGGGGAAGGGGAAAAACCAGTCGTTTACCTAAGGATACAGTTGGACCTGTTGCAACAATGAGAAGTACAAGTTGTCATGTTGAAAACGAACTTTACAACTTTGGTGGGGGGAGGGGAGGATTGGGTGGGGGTGAGGGGGGGACGCTGGGAAGTGATGGGAAGAGTAAATACAGGAGGAGGCTACAATGCTTGATAAGAAATGTACTCATTATCTTGCCTATGTTATGGTAACCCCTCTGTACAGTATTTTTACAATAAAAAATAAGTAAAAAAGAAAAAATAAACATAATTGAGAATTAACCAATCATAGGCAGCCAACTGGATATTCTGCAACTAAGCAAATGTTTACTATAATCAATAAGATTTTTTAAAGTTTTTCTTCTGTTTGACCCTCCAAAATTCACTAATGACATGGCTAAGTGGAGCTTTCCCAAATTCTATTGATTATGAATTCTGTTTAGTGTGTGCTTCCCAATTCACAAATCATTCTTTATTCAAATAAACCAGTAAATTTAATTTAACAAAGTTTTGTTTGAAAAGATTATTTTTTTTTCTGTCAGTCGTGGGGCCTGAACTCTGTGCCTGGACTCTGTCCCTCAGCTCTTCATGTCATGGTTAGTGCTCTACCACTTAAATCACGGCACCACTTCTGGCTTTTTCTCCTTATGTAGTGCTGAGGAATTGAACCCAGGGCCTTGTTCATGCAAGGCAAGCACACTACCACTGAGCCACCTTCCCAGTCCCTAAAGGATTAAAATTTATATGCTAATGCTGAGGTAGATCTGAGGTCATAAGCATAGTTGGGGCCCATTTGATTAGACATAGTTTTTGAGCGGCTGCATGCACACAGGGATTATGTCCCATTATAATAATTTAAGAACTTTCTCAAGTATCTTACTGATGTTATCTCACATTCAAATATTTACAAGTTGGTCTAGTACATATGTAAGTGTTTGTTTAATTGAGTTTTTTAAGAACTACATATTGTTTTACACATTACAGAGAAAATGTTACAGAATAGAGTTTTAGTTGGATTATTAGCATTTTCTTCTTTAAGATAATTACAATGATGCTTTGAGTGAGGAAAATAGCTATTTTATTTGGAATGCTAAAATGTCAGTAATAATAACTAAAATATTATTTTAGTTTTATATTTTCATGTTGTACATTCTTTAAAAAAATCCCCTACAACTTATAGTCTATCCCAAATAAGATTGGAAGAAAGTAATTAATCTTTAGAGCAACCAACCTTCAATATGAGAAATGTTATTCTAATTAAACATTTTCCACTTCTGCAGAAAGGGAACAAATAAATTAGTGTACTGGGCCTGAGAATTTGATCAAAAGAATAGGTAACGTTAATAGTGCTAAAAAGAAAAAAAATCTCTGAGAGATATAACTAATTCAACTGTCTTTTATTGGATCTGGAAAATAAAGCTTTAGAAGTAAGTCAAAACAAAACAAAACGATAGAACTAAATCCCTATACTTTTTGGATACTTGTAGTTCAAACTATGGAGATTAGATCTGAATCATATTTGTATTTAACTGTCTGTTCATTTTCCAATTAATGCATAAATTCATATAAGTTGCTTTTTAATAACAAGGCACACTTATTATATTTACACCATTTGTGTTTCCTTAAACTCATGAAAAATTATATTCTCTAATAATAAGTTACTTCTGTTTTATTTATTATAGTATACTCATTAAAAACTATTTTCAATGTTATCTTTACTTTCATCTTTATTGACTTATAGTGCAAAAAATGTGATATGGAAATGGCACTGTGTTCACACTACTAATTTCATTTTCTTTCACTCTGATTATGCTTGTTTATAACTTCCACTTATGTTTAACTCATATCAAATGGTTACTATAAAATAAAATAAAAGGCAACATATTGTCTCAATGGTTCAAGACAGAAAATTAAGAAGAGAAACACATGAATGATTTTTGTCCATTTAAGCAATCAAACATTGAAGTATATATATATATATATATATATATATATATATATATATATATATATACACACACACATATGTATATATACACAAACACAACTCTCTCAACTCTTCCCACATAGACTATCTACATATCTACTATATATCTATCACCCACTGTATATCTAGCTGTTATCTTTTTTCTCTGTTATCTATCTACCAAGTTTCACAATATTACTTATCTGAAATTCTTGGAACCAATATTTTTATTTTTTTCAGATTTTAGAATATGTAGTCTGGCATGCTGTAAGACTACTAAATAAGAAACTTTAAAAACAAAAGTCCTTAGGGTTTTAATTGTACAATAATTTACACCACCCTGCCCCATCTTGCCAAGAAAAGGAACTATTTTTGTACATAGTTTAACAATACCGTATAAGCTACCTGTCCACTAGTCAATATCTCTCAGATATAAAATACACTTCTATTGTTTTAGTGGAATTACTCAATTGTTGTTTTTTTTTTAAATTTTATTTTATAATAATATTGGAATAATATGTCAGGTACAGTTGTCAATAATGATTGTCTATGTGGTAATTTGCTCAAAACACATTTGAAGTTCCCACTTTGAATACACTAAAGAACTGTATGTGAAAAGTTCTTAATAGGAATTTAATATCTCAGCAATAATAACTAAGCATATATATATAAGAATTTATTGGAAAGAGAACGAAGCAAATGTGACTCATAGCTTATCTCTGTAATTTGAAGTACAAGTACTTATTCTTTTTTGTCAAATTCTTAAGGCCAATATAATGCATAGCTTTATTTTCTCCCTTTCTATATATATGAACTATTAGGACATTCCTAGGAAAGTCCAAATTCTGTACTGAGATTGCCAAATTCTGGGAAAAAATGAATTTATGAAATTGTAAAGTGAAATCTGTGTTAGATTTACTGTCAAGCCTCAAACTACAAATAATATAACCACAGTGTGTGATGAATCCTTTGTTGAGAATGTTTTAAAAGGCATTAAGCTTGAATATGCAGAGGAAAAAATATAACATACAGAGCATTCAGTATTAGCTGTAGAATGAGGTATCCACTTTCAAATATGCACTGAAGGTCTTGGAATATATATCTCTTGCTGAGAAAGGAAAACTCCTGTAACAGAACTCCTGTGATAGTAAAAAGAGAATCGCTTATAGATCTGCTAGTAAACTTTTCTTTCTAGTCATAACATCGATTAAGAACAAAAAGCTCCCTTTATTTTCTTCATATTGATGGTTCAAGCCTATAATCCTAGCTGCTTATGGTACTGAGATGAGGATTGTTGTTCAAGGCATCCTGAGCTCCTACCTTCTTTTAACCACACCAAAGCCAGAAACGGAAGAGTGGCTTATGTAGTATAGAACCAGCCTTGAGTTAAAACACTAGTGGACAGCACCCAAGCACCCAGACCCTGAGTACAAGCCTCTGTTCACACACACACACACACACACACACACAACTAATAATAATAATGTGTCTACAGATTGTCACGTGAATATGAAATATTTCCTTCTTTTTATATTAATGCATTTTGAAATGTACCTATTGAATTACCTATAATTCCATTGTGAAATGCTTTCCTTAATTTATGCATTAAAATTTAATTTTAAGTGGGTGAAAGTGTTATCTATTAATTTTGTTTCAGGTTAATTTCCAATATTTGGCATTAAGTATCTAAGGTGTAATCTGTGTTTAACAAGGATAGAATGTAACTCACAATTTTTCTATTACTTCTGTTAATATCTGGCTCTGGTCCTACTCTACACTTTTGCATAGATCCCTTGTGCTTTTTCCTGACCTGTTCAATTTTTCAAATAAAGGGTATCCTTAACAATTTTTTCTACTAGACTTAGCTGATTTTCTGGTACCCTTAATTCATTAAATGTTTCTATGGCTGGGTTGTCCTATTGTACTATAAAATTTATTTGCCCATTTCCTATTAAAACATTAAGATCCAAAGCAAAAGCGCTATGTAATTTAGTCATTTTATATTGAATTGTCTTATGCATAGTATTTAGTGGTAAGTATTAAATAAATTTTGTGTTGTAAGTAAAATGTATGAAATTAAAAGTTTCTTTTTAAGTTTTATTAAACATTCTGAAATATAATTCCTTTTTATTCAGTCATGGAGCTTGATCAAAGAGCCTGGATGCTGTTTCTCAGCTCTTGCACTTAAGGATACTTGCACTCAAGGCTAGCACTATACCACTTTAAGCTAAGGCACCACTTCCCATGTTCTGGAGGTTAATTGGAGGTAAGAATTTCATAGACTTTCTGGTCTAGACTAACTTTCAACAGTAATCCTCAGATCTCAGTGTCCTGTGTAGCGAGGATTATAGACATGAATGGTAATTCTTACATTTCAAAAACCCCTCGAAAGTACATTGAAAATGTTTTGTTAAATGTAATGATAGTTAATGATATTCAAGAAAATAATGTTTAAATGTACATAAAGCTTCAAATTATACGTATAATTTTGCTCTTGGAAGGCATTTTAATTTTGGGTGCATCATTATGTTCTTTTTAATTTAATTTATGTTTTTTTTCCTATACTGGAATTTGAATTCAATTTTGCTTAATTTTTTAACCTTCAAGTTTGATGCTCAACCTCTTGAGCCACACCTTCACTTCTGACTTTTTCTTAGTTAACTGAAAATAATGAATCTCTTGAATTGTCTGTCCAAGCTGGCATTGAACAATGAACTTCAGATCTCAACCTTCTGAGTATTTAAGGCTACAGCTATGAAGCACTGGTTCCCTACTCAGAACGATTGTATTCTATGTAAAATAATCATGAAAACAAATGAATAAAGTAATAGTCCATTTTTTATGACTATGTACTTTTATCAATACAGATATGTTTCTTCAGATGAAAAATATAAACATCATCTTTCACACCTTTGCTATTTTATTATTTAATATAACCATATTGATACTTTCTATGGTATACATACGTCTATTCAGGCATATTTGAAAAGTGCACTTCTTATTTCACGAGTCCTATGTAACATAAATACTTCTTTTGAAAAGTGTATTTTTTAAACAGAGTCTTTAACTTACAGTTCAATAATTATCATTTGCATTGATTAAAATCTCACCTCGTCTTTAACAATACACTTTTCCACTTAGAGACACTGTAAATTGTTATGCCTTGTAATGCTCATAACGTAGCATTCTTGTATCCAAGTGCATCTTAATTATTATATTCAAAGACAGTTACTTGGCCCCCCACCCCCAAAGTATTCTTGACTTCCCTCTGCTTTGTTTATGTAATAATGCTAATTATTGTTTTTTAGAGCCTCTTGGGTAAAAGTCTGTGATTAATATTCATTCTGTCTTACTGTATAATCAGTGTTTGTGAAAGGTTGTTATCAGTTCTCTCCAAGGGCCTTACAAATCCTGAATCAGGAAAACATACCATGGCAATTTAATTAATCTTTGACCTCAGCTTCACATCAATGGCAAAGTTATATACCTACTCATTATCTATACAGTAAGTGATGGTTCAATCTTTATTTTGCTATTGCAATAGCATGTTTATCTATACATGTATGCATTTGCAGCCACATATTTTAACACATAATATGTAAGTACAGTTGTGAACTGTATACCTGGTTTCACTAAATTGCTTTGCTATCTCTGCCCCTCAAGAAGACAATAAGTTTCATTAAGCAGCCCTTCTGGGTCAGTCTATCCTTGTACCTTTCCTCTAAAGAGTTGCAAGCCTGATAGCTCTGTAGTAAGTTCAAGATGGTTCGTATTATCTAAATATTATCACAGGGCAGTGCAACCTGTTCAAAATCCTCTGTGTCCTGGATAAGGTTTAAGTAGCTTCTTTTAAAAGGAACATTAAAATAAGAAAGAAAAAATATATTGAAATTTATACACTGTCAGTAGGAATGTAGAATTCCATTATTTTCTTAGTGAACGTTCCTGAGAAAAGAGTTCCTACCACAAAAGACTAGAGCTTAATAAGTACAAATGAATAAGTAACTGAAAAATAAAGCGTGTATAGGAGTACATGTACTAACCCTAAAGGAGAAAAATAAGAAAAAGGTGTCTATATTTGAATGATTTTGTAAAATTCTGTCTTTGTGGTTTGTGTTTGCATTGTGTGTGTGTGTGTGTGTGTGTGTTTGTGTGTGTGTGTGTACATGCTTTTAGTGTGAATTTGGAGTCTCTCCCTCTTACTTAGGTATATCCTGTCAAGGCTAGTGCACTATAACTTAAGTCACATCTTCACTTATGGCATTTTGATGGTTAATTAGAAATGAGAGTCTCAAAGACTTTTCTGTTCAACTTAGCTTCAAACGAACATCCTCTGATCTGAGCCTCCTGAGTAGTTGGGATGACACATATGAGCTGGCACCCTTGATTCTATACTTTTTCTAAAAACAATTCTAAATTATCTACTGTGGACTACTTGCCATGCTCTCTAATTTATCTTATAAAGCTATGCAATGTTTTGTGCCATTATTGAACAGATAAATATAGGTGTGTCAACTTACTTATTAAAATAAATAAGCATTATGATAAATCCTAAATACTTCATGTTAAATAAATGTATTTCAGAGGCCAGGATATAGATTGTAAGATAGGAATGCCAAGATGTTAACTTAGTTCCTCACAAAAATAATGCAAGTAAACAGTCATCACCACAGAGTGTAAGAAAATAAAGCTTATCATAAAGAGAGAAGGGAAACATTTTGAGAAACAATGTTATGGTGTTAATGGTCTCTGTGATCTTAGCATACGTATTTCAAATTGAAAAAATCAGCAATTGTAAGCAAATATTCAGAATTGCTTTTGAGGATCTTATTTCTTTTTCATCACTTAATTTCTGATTTGACAAGTGAACAGGTTTAAATCATTAAATAGAATGCCTATGCCATTAGGTCTTATTTTATATATTTTAAGTGGAAATTTACCTCAAATATAATGAATCATTCAAGTATGTTGACTTTTCATGAATTATTTACTCATTAATTTGTGTCGTCTATAGGAAAACAAGTTCAGGTAACCTTCAGCACTTAGTTATTTCAACATAGATTTCAGAAATAACCATTTTCATAGGGGATGTGTTAGTTTATATCCTTTAATGTGAAGTATAATGTGTGCATTGTTGACTTTATAAAGTTTATGAGTTTATGAACTTTTTTTGAGTTCACTAAAACTGAAATTTGTCTGAGTCACAGATAACAAATCAGCATGGACCCCGGTTCTTTTTTAATAAAAACAATCAGCAGGAACAAAAAGCAAACCACAGAAAGGGCTTTGTGAGCAAATTGTGATGTATTGTCAGCATACAGGTAGGATTTGGATCAATTTCAAATGTTTCAATGCCTACTGTAAATTATTTTGACTGGAATCCTAAGTGGTTTATTTGCATTCTCACCCTATATCCCATATCTGATGATAATCTTTCATAGTCTTATTAATGATGTCTTTCTGAAGCTTCTAGTGTTACCTGCTCAACATTTTTTAGGTCTAGATCAAATATTGATATAAACTGTAATCCTTTCCTCAAATAATGTATCACATTTTGGTCCAGTGTCTTCTTTCCTACCTCTACAATTAACCACAGATATGCTTCAAAAGGAAGAAATAACTTTTTGTCATTGAATTCATCCAGTTTGTATGAAATTGGTTTATATGATTAGAATGAAGTATATAAGTTAATACATTAGTGAATAATTAATGATTATATAATGATTCATCTCACTTAAACCACCCTAATTAAGGGCTTGTAAGTTGGCTCAGTGGGAGAGTGCTTGCCTTGCATACATGAGGCCCTGTGTTTGATTCTTCAGCACCATATAAGCAGAAAAAGCTGGAAGCAGTGCTATGGCTCAAGTGTTAGAATGGTAGTCTTGAGCTGAAGAGCTGAGGGACACTGCCCAGGCCCAGAGTTCAGGCCCCACGACCAACAAAAACCAAAAACACCCTAACTAATAAAAATATTATTTCTTTTTAATATCATACTCAGCACAGTTTCTGAAACTTAGTGCTAAATTTCTATCACACTGACAAATACAATCCAAGATGATACAACTAGATGTATTTTTTGGTTGCCTACACTATACCAAAGAATGAAGCTTTGTAGTTTAACATATGGTTACATTTAACTTCTGTGTGTTTATTAAGTAACATCACAATACCTGATTAAGGGAAGAGGAACTAATCAGAAATGTTATGTGATTATTGAAGGTCATGCACTAATAAATAGAGTAACAATTCACTCCAGGAAAGAGCTTTTCCAGAGTAGAATGGGAAATAGTAAATGGTTATGTTGAAAATAAGTTTTCTTTTTTTTTTTGGGGGGGGGGGGAGGGTTCCCGTCGTGGGGCCTGAACTCTGTGCCTGGGAGCTGTCCCTCAGCTCTTCAGCTCAAGGCTAGTGCTCTACCACTTGAGCCAAAGTAACACTTCCAGCTTTTTTTTCTTTTTGCTTATGTGGTGCTGAGGAATCGATCACAGGGCCTCAGTCATGCAAGGCAAGTGCTCTACAACTGAGCCACCTTCCCAGCCTGAAAACAAGTTCTCTATGTAGAGAAATACAAGAGTATATTGAAGAAACTTTCACGTGATTGACGAAGCCATTTTTAGGAATATAGTGTGACTATAGAAGCAGGCAAAACAGAAAAGAGTGACAAATAATCAGAGACAGTTAATTTGAAGAAATATATAGACAATACAGAGATACTTATTTTAAGCTTTGTGCCTGAGGAAGAATTAAGAATTGACATGGTATTATCCATATGCAGAATTTTTTAAAGAAATAAAAATTATGAAGTTACTGAGATTACTCATATTTGTCAAATATGAAAGTATTTAAAGAGAGAGTCTATTTTTCTTTATTTTTTCTTCCCCCCCAACTCAGTATCTTGTACCTGCTCATCTGGTGTTCTTTCATTTGGACCATGACTCCAGTCTTGATTTTCTTGCTGAGCATTTTAGAAATAAAGTTTAGTGGACTTGTTGCCTGGGCTGTAAAATAATGAGTAACTTCCTCTATGATGATGTGTCACTATTGTCTCTTTTGCCTTTTACTGAAATCATCTGTCCTCCCTACAGCCATGATCCTCTGTCTCAGCCTCCTGACTAGCCAGAATTAAATGCATGAGCCACTAGCAGATGGTCTGAAGCCAGATTTGCAATAGATCATTTAATGTATGATCAAGATATTTGGTCAAGTCTAAGAAGATAAGTAATTGTGAATCAAAATAGAAGTGTCTTTAAATGCCTAGTTCAGGACAAGAAAAGTTCTGAGCTTCACAACCCAATTGTTCTGTGAACTGAACTATCCTAAATCAACAAAATTCTGCTATTCTGAAATTTGCAATAAGCCACAGAATTACCATTCAGTCTCATCCCTCTGTGTTTCATAGAATCAAAGGAGATGCTTCTGAAAAATAAAATAAAAGAAAGGATCATAATCTAAGTCTGTAACTCAGCTTAGCAAGCTGTTTAAATAAAGGACAGAAGTTAGTTATATTTGTTGTTTATAAGTAAGGTTTATCTGGGTTTTGCTTGGTTCTCCTAGAGATTTTTTTTGGGGGGTCCAGTTGTGGGGGATGAACTCTGGGCCTGGGCACTGTCCCTCAGCTCTTCAGCTCAAAGCTAGCACTCTACCATTTCAGCCACAGCGCCACTTCCAGCTTTTTCCTTTTTGCTTATGTGGTGCTGAGGTATCGAACCCAGCTCCTCAGTTATACAAGGCAAGCGCTCTACCACTGAGCCACCTTCCAGCCCTCTCCTAGAGATTTAAAGGAATGAATACAGGATTTGGGACGGAGTTTGCATGGTGCAGCATTTGTCCAACATGAGAAAGCCTTAAGTTTAGTGCCCAATACTTCAAACAAAAAGAGATCTAGAATTCCATCAACTCCAAACTCTGTAGTTATTTGTGATGTTTGAGAAAGGGTAATTGAGTAAGAAAAAAAATTAGCTTCCACATTCAGAAAATAATACAGGGTAAGAATTTAATGCTTCATCTGTATAAAACACATTTTTACTTTTAAATCCACTTTGACGAATGCATTCCAACTTTATCCCGTGCCTTGCACTTTATTTATTTTAAACTATTTTGTGATGCTTTGAAGTAATATACAATGAACTACAATAGCATTCTTGCCAATTAGGTAAGCTTTCTGGCTGACAGGATATCAGGTAATATGTAGTTTCTCAGAAATGTATTTGAAAATACAGAGCCAGTAGTGTGTACAAAATCAGGTTATTAAAGTTAATGAACTTTTACATTGGCAGTTTTCAGAAATTATGCCAATTAAAATGGAATACATTTGGCCACTAACATCTGGTATTATTCAAAGATTTTAATGTCATGTAAATGATGAGGAATGCATATCTGAAAGACATTTCTCTTCCACAAATCATGTCTTCGCTGTTTTCCCCACAATATACAGTTTTGTTACCTCAACTCTGGAATGAGACCCTGCACATTACTGCCATATCCTGCCTGAGCATCAGGGAACAACCAGCAATTGGTCACTAAGGAAATTTGCATTATGGCACAGAAGGAAATGGCTTTCACTCAGACCACATGAGAACACAGATCATTGTCAGAGAAATCTCCCTAAATGTAAGTAAAATGTGCTTTACATATGATTGGAAAAACCGCAGATTACATCAGAGCTGCTGCCAAATTAATTTTCCTATTTAATATCATTTCTCTGTCATAACAACCCTGATATCATTATCAGTGTGAACAACCCTTTGGTTGATCAGATTTGATCATTAATTCGTGGAAAGAGTTCCAAAGAATTATTTGTTAGTCCATGTAAGTTACCCTTGCACTATGGATTCCCCCAATTTCTCTTTAGCAAATGAAATATCCCACTGAAATACGATATAAACCACTTGAAGTGACTGAATGCTACAGAGTATTTTATCTCTACAGTTTGTACTCTGAGATGCAATACATACTCTTTGATTTTGAAATCAGAATGCTCTGCATACAAATCTTGATTTCATCATGCGTAAAAACTCCTTACTATTCTGATTCCTTGATTTGTGAAGCAGAAATAATAATATAATTCTTAGAAGCAAATCTTCAAATAGAATGTTAGAGGGTTTTCCAGTAACTGCTCACTCAGGACATAGTTCTGGTGAAGCACACCCAATTGCAACTTGGTGTTTCTGTGCTTTGGCCAGATCACTTAGAGATAAAATAGATTTTTCACCCCCAAATTTAAGCCCTTCCAGTATCTTTTCAAAGTTTTCATTTTAGTAGGGTATTAATAACACCTAACATGCAAGGTTATTTTGTATATTACAAATATAATACATATATCATAGCAAGAATTAAGGATTGTTTGGTTCAATTGTTATTTTAGTCTTTGAATAAAACCTTACATTTTCTCTTTTAAGGATTTAAAGAGATAAAATGAGTAGAGTAAAAATTCCCCCTAACACAAAGCAAACAGAACACAAAGGAACAAGCTATTCAGGGTGGTAATATCTGGTAATATCTCTAATAAGTTTGGCTATTGCAGAGTCTATTAAGAAACAGATGAATACCCAGAATGTACTGCACCCCTGTAATTTCAGCATCCAAAGAGTCAAGTATTATGAGGAGCAGACCACCCTAGGATACACTGTCTTATAAAGAGAGAAGAATAAGAGAAAAAGGAAGGAGAAAAGGAAGGGAGAAATGGAAGGAAAGAGGGATAATGAGAAAAAACAGAAATAGAGAAGAAGGAAAGAGAGGGAGAAAAGAAGAAAGCAGGGAAAAGAAGGGAAGGTTAGAGAAAAGGCTTAAAATAAGATTTAGTTGTACTTTATGGAGATTATTAGGGGATTGTGCTATACATTCCACATAACCAATAGTCTTGATTGTCTTTTACAATAGATAATACTTCCTATGTATATATAAAAGGCAAGTGGTAAGTTAGCATTCATTCCACCTTACTTCTAACCCATGGAATCTTTTAGTTCCTGCCCAGTCAAATAATAAGAGGGGATGCATATTTTTTAATAGTCCTATCTTCTTATTATATACTATAGATTTGTGGTCATTAGTTCTATCTCTTACAGTAGAAAATGGTGTTGAGCAAAGTTAGGCCTTTTCTGCATAATAAACTGTTGTTTATTTCTACTCTGTTTTTATCTTATCAGAACATAAAGCTGCAATTTCAAATCATTAGGAATAGAAAGTCTGTCCTACACTTGAATATCCTTCATATGAAGTGCACTCCTGAGGAAGAATTTAATGATTATAGTAGCAGACTGATGCTTTCAATACCCCTGAAATTCTGGCAGGAAGGTCATCCTGCAAGGAACTGCTCGAAGCACAGTTGCACAGCTCTGCTCAAAGCCCAGAATGAGCACTTCACTAGGATGATTCCAGAGGTGAAACTGGTTCTTACTCTTCTTACCTTGTCAGACACACATCTCTCTGGCTTTATTTTAAATTTAGTACTATGGCTGACATGTAAATGCAGGCACTGCCTCAGCATCCACAAGAGCATGAACTGAGTTGCTAAGCTAGCAACTGCATTTCTAATTTCACCCATGCAACTAATTTGAAAATTTGAATGCTATCACCACAAATATGTCTCTTACCTCCTCCACATAGTACCTGCAAAAGAAGTCGTTTTCTTAGGTGGGCATAAAGATTATAAACAGAATGAGTTCTGCTGAACCTCACCAATATGTAATTATTCAAATGTTGTATTTAATATGCCTCTCATTTTATAAAGAATCTACTGATTACCTTGTGTCATACTTTTAAATATTTTAATATTAAATATTTTAATAATATTGTTTAATCCATCAGCTAATTCAGCTAAAATGGAAACGTATTTTCTTAGGAAAATATAGTCTCCAGGAAGAATGAACTTACTGAGGGAAGAAGAGACCAAGATTTAACTCTAAATTTTAGAATGCTTTTTCAAGGGAGATCATCATGGAGAAGAGCCATTAATAACACATGAATTAACATCATAGCAAAGTCACTAGAATGTAATGGTAACCAAAATAAATGCTTTAAAAGTCCTTATAAGTCAGAACTATTCACAGAAAACAATCATAAATAGTCACTTAGAAAAGTTTTGTGAAGATTTAGGAAGGAAAATTTACCCAAAGAAATTTATGGCAAACTAATAATACCAAACTATACATTTTTCATTATTCATTATTGCCTTCATCTTTCTCTTTCTTGCTTATAAATATTATATTCCATGATGAAACCTTTCACAAACACTATTAGTACTTTTGACCCTCATTAATTAATCATACAGAACTGACAAAACTCTGAAGTTTAGGTAAGCCCACACTCTGCTCTCAAGAAACTACATTTCAGCTAAGAACATCGTAAAACATGATTCTCTAGTCTCTTTAATTTCTGAAACATCTGACTCATATTGGCATTCAACATCATCAAACTAGAAACGTCTGTTTGCAAACTTCTCATACCAAATATATTACTTAATATTTCCTCTTTTATTATAATTTATTTTACTTTTTTAAAATTTCTGGTTATAGTCATGTCTAGATGGTCTGAAAGCTAATTTCACTCCTTGTTTGGCTGCTCAATTCAGGGAACTCCCTTTAGCTGGAGAGATGTTTGTCTTCTTGAAGTCCCAGAGACTTCAAGGGGTAAGAATTAGGCCTAGGTATACACATCTCCCAGATTTCAAGTTGCCTTTGACATGTTTCTTGTTAGAGAATATAGTTGCTTTGAAGACTACCTTATTTATTAATTAAGTCTGTAAAGGGCAGTGTGGGACAGGCTTGGTCATTCTGTTGGAGAATTCTACCTTGTATATAGTTCTTTCTACTTGAATCTCATGCAGGCTCTTCTAAGATAAAACCGTTGACACATTAAGTATTGAACTACTTTGCCCATCTGTGTTGTGGAACAATGACGTCCTCAGAGGCTGAGTGCATTCGAACATATTCTTCCTCATAAACTGTTTCTGAATCATCACAAGATTATTTCTATTATGTTCAGCCATGATGAACATAGTTCAACGATGCCCTTGAACATTATTCTCTTTTCTCTTGAGAAAAGTTGATATTCAGTCTTTTACAAAGTCATAGAACTTTTTCCCATCAAATCTGAAAGGAAAGATAGTTAAGTGCTGCGTCTTTGAACATGTTTTCTAGAGCTCCTCTGACAGCATTGTAATCCTGACTGTGCCAAATATCAGATGTGTAAGAGTTGGCAGTTCACTTTCCTCTTATGTTTCTTAGTTTTCCTACTTACAAAATAGAAAGGAAAAATACTCTCTAACGTTTTTGTGTGAATTCAGTTATTATTTAAAACAAGGTCTGATAGGAGGTGGGTAATAAAACCTTTCCTACAACCATGTGGTGGGTTAGTGGAGTGGCTCAGTTGGTAGAACACTAGGTATGAGTGAAACCATGAGGTACTGAGTTCAAATTCTTGTCCTGGACCAAACAGCAACAACAACAAAAGAACCTTGTGGCATTTTGTTACTGCCTATTATAAATTCAATGTAAAAAATTACTACAGGATTTCTCAGTGTAGGTAGTAAAAGATTATGTGGACTCTGTCTCTCTGACTCTGTTTCCTCTCTTTCAACCACTAGAGTAGTTCTAATCAACATCCAAGGTTTATTCTCTATATAGGTGAGGGGGGGTTTAGACAACTTTATCCAAAGCCTTTGCTTAAGGTCCTACAGATCGTAGAGCACAGACAAGTCATAACTAAGTAAAATTCCTGGACAACAAAGTTCATGAGTTTAAAACACTATCTTATGACACTTAGCTATAGGTAAGATTTTGTGTTGTTTTTACACTGGAATATTTGTTTTTTATAACTAGTAATAAGACTTTCCATTAAAAATTTCTTTTTATAATGTTTTTAAAAATACATTTGTTTATTGTAAAGTTACTGTATAGAGAGGTTACAGTTACATGAGTAAGTTAATGAGTACATTTCCTATCAAATATTGTTACCTCCTCCTTTGTTTATTGGAGATATGAAAGTTACAAAACTGAACTAAACTAAAGAATGTGCTCCCTGAAGATCTGAAATCCTTCTACTAGGATTGTTAGCAAAAAGTCAGAAAAATACATTTAAAAAACCCTCTGGGCTGAGAAGGTGGCTCAGTGGTAGAATGCTTGCATTGAGGCACTGGGTTCAATTCCTCAGCACCACATAAGTAGAATAAGATGGAAGTGGCACTGTGGCTCAGTGTTGGAATGCTAGCCTTGAGCTGAAGAGCTCAGGGACAGCACCTAGGCACAGAGTTCAGGCCCCACGACTGACAAAATTATTATTATAATAAGTGCAAAATTGCATACCTAAAATATTATTATCCAAATCAGTTCATAAGAATAATGCACATACAATTTCCCAAAATAAAGTTGATGTTTAAAAAAGAAAAACAAAGCCGGGCGCTGGTGGCTCATGCCTGTAATCCTAGCTACTCAGGATGCTGAGATCTGAGGATCGCGGTTCAAAGCCAGCCCGGGCAGGAAAGACCGTGAGACTCCTATCTCCAATAAACCACCAGAAAACCGGCAGTGGTGCTGTAGCTCAAGTGGTAGAGCGCTCGCCTTGAGCTGAAGAGCTGAGGGACAGCGCCCAGGCCCAAGTTCAAGTCCCACGACCGACAAAAAAAAAAAAGAAGAGAAAGAAAAACAAAACAAAAGTCCTTAAAGGTGAAATCTTCATTTAGTAGAAATGTATGGGATACATATATTCAACTAGAATGTATAGATTACATATTGAATTTGCTTTTTTTTTTACAAATTAGCTAATTTACATAATCAGAAAAATATATTAAAGATCAAATTTTCTCCCTACTTTTCTGTTCTACAGTGGTATTTTGAGCTTAATCAATGTTCTAGAAATCTTAAAGAGATAATAACCTCAAATATTCAAAACTTTTATTGTTGATGACTGAGTTTATATAAAAGTTCAATACAAAACTTAGTGTCTTTTAAGGTCTGTCATTCAGGTTTTTTCCTTATTGATGTGAATCAAATAAATGAATAAAATTAAGTCTGATCTCAATAGCTCATGCCGATAATCCTAGCTATTCAATAGGCTGAGGCCTAAAATTGGTGTTTGGAGCCACTTGAGCAGATAAAGCTGAGAGATTCTTATCTCAAAATAACTGGCATAAAATTAGAAGTAGAGTATGCCTCAAGTGGTAGGACAGGAGATTTGATGAAAAAGCCAAGCAAAATGGTATTATCCTGAATTGAATCCCCAACAATGGTAGGTGTACATAAAAAATAGAATAAGAGTTCCAGAAGATGGCAGAAGAGAAGCTAGAGGCTAAACAAGCTCTCATATAGAAAGCAGTTTTAGAGTTCCAGTGAACAGTCCTAAGCCAGAGAATCACACCAAGTTTGCCATCACAGAACAGAGAATTAGGCCAGAGAGGGAAAATCCAGGCAAGGAGACAGATCTGAGCTCTTGCCAGCAGTCACCACCACCAAGGCAGCAGCAGTGGCGGCAATGGTCACAGCCATACCTGAATCACAGAGAGTCCAGGACAAAGGAGCCAGATGCAGCGGGCAAGCGGATTCTACTCAACACCAGCAAGAACTGACAAGGAGCAGACATCTTCATCCAGCAGTTCGCAGACCAGAGACAACCCAGGAACCAAAACTCGGCGTGAGTAGAAGCTTCACGTCCTCACTCCTTCTCAGGGAGCAGAGGAGGGAAAGCCACCCCTCCTCCCCCCAGTATCGGAGATCTCCATCTTGAATGCTGACTAAGCTCAGTGGAGCTGCTAGCTCCATCTCAGGCCTTGGAAGAAAACTAGAGTCATTAACCAGGTCACAAGAGCCTAAGCTGACCTGCCAGACTCAGCTACACCCAGGGAAAAGTAAACCAGCTCCGGCGCCAGCCCCAGGAGTGGCTTTCTTCACTGGATAATCAGAGCCAGAGGCTGCCCCTCCCTTTAGCAGCATAGACAATCAATTGAAATTCAGTAAACAGAAATCCTGAGAATGGCTTCAGGCTAGGCTCTGTGAGTTTCTCACAAACTAGCCCCCAGGAAAAGCTACTGTTTGCTGAAAGGCCTCAACTCTACCCAGAACCTAGCCTCATCACAGCATCTCCAAACTTGAAGAGAAAGCCATCTCCCTCTTTTGTGATACTCAAAGCAGATCTCCCTCGCATTGAACTAACCTGGGAGGAGGATTGCAAAATCCTGGGTAAAGCAGAGCATTTTTCTGCCTATTCAAAAAAACTGACTGAAGAAACCAACCAAGCCACTGGACCACAAGCAGACCAGAGACTCCAAAAAGAGGCTGGTTAGTGAAACAAGGGAAAAAACAGGATTTTTCCCACCCCTCCCAAAAAAATCAAAGAACTTTTCTTCTTCTTCTTCTTCTTCTTCTTCTTCTTCTTCTTCTTCTTCTTCTTCTTCTTCTTCTTCTTCTTCTTCTTCTTCTTCTTCTTCTTCTTCTTCTTCTTCTTCTTTTTCTTCTTGTGCCTTTTATAATTTTTTTTGTCTTTTCTAAAACTTTTTTTTAAGTTTTTCATTTTTACCTTTTTTGAAAAAAAATTGTTTTCTAGTAACTTTTTTTCCTCTTATAATTTTATTTTAGGGAAACATGTCTGTGTGCGTTTTTCTTTTTTTTTAAATTTTTTTTTTTTTAGCTTTATTGAACTTCTGAACTTCTTTGCTTCCTGTCATATCCTTTTCACCTTTACTTCTCTTTCATTCTTCTTTATGTGACTTAATTGTTGTCCTGCACTCGTCAGATAAAACCGTAGTTGAATATTAGACCTTATCCCACATTGTGTACACACTTAATCCACAAATTTATTACTCAACTCAAAACCTCTGAGACTTAAATTGCTCAATAGCAGTACTACCTCTTTATACCTATATAATATTTTAAGTATTTTTATTTTAAATTTTTTCACATCTCCTTTATATCATTCCCCTTCTCTCATTATATTCACGTTTTTCTCTGAATAGTTTGTTCTCGTTAATGCAGAATATGATTAATTTTTACTTTTCTATGTTTTCTGGTCTCTTTTCTTTTCCCTTTCCCTTTCTTCTTTTTATCCTCTCTCTCTACTATCATCCCATCCAACCTATTGCCTGCATTGAGATTAGGACTTAGTTAAGTTAACTCTCCCTGTACTTTCCCACATCACTCTATTCTTTTTTTTTTTTTTTACCAACATCTCTCCCAAGCCCTAATAATTTGTGGTTTTCCAAATTCTTCTTTGCGGTTCATAGCCCATTAATATATAGGTGCTTGATGTTGAATAGATGTATCTGTTCAACTAGATTTTATCTGCAGACTATTGACTGTGCAAATTCAGACTTTGGTTGATGTTTGCCTTAAGAGAGTGTTCTAGCACAAAACTGGGTTTATTTTCATCCCAAATGGGCAGAGTAAGCCGGAAAAACACAAGAAAAATGGCAAGTCCGGGTATCTCAACTCCCACTCATGATAAACAGGGGACAGAACAGATAATGAATAATCCAGAGGAGAGTTCCCAAATAGCTCTACAAACACTGCTGGCAAACAGGATCAATGAAAAGATTGAAAATATACAAAGGACCCTGTATGAGCATGATAGGGAGAGAGCGGAGACAATCCAAAGATTTAAACAGGAGTATCATGAGCGTGAGGAAGCTACTCAAAAACCGATACAGGACTTGCCTGAGCAGCTTGAGAATACTCAAAAAGAAAGTCAGGAATGGTGTGAACAGGCTGAGAACACTCAAAGAGAACTAAAGGAATGGCATGAAAGGGAGCGGGAGGAAGCTAATCAAAGAGTGATAGAGGAATTGAGTGAGCAGGATGAGAATCCACAAAAATCAGTAAAGCCATTCATGGGATCCATTAACAAAGACCTGAAGGAAGTCAGGGAGACAACAAAAGGAATGCTGAATGGCAGTCCAAGGAAACCATAACCAATCAACTAAGTGAGTTGAAAATAAACACAGAACACTAAATTAAGGAAGTAAAGAAGTTCATACAAGATTTAAAACAAAGCTTCAAAGAAGAATTTGAAGCCATCAAAGCTGACCAATTAGAAGGAAAATAAATAAAAAACAAAGGAGAAAGTCTTGACAGCAGGTTAGACCATGCAGAAGATCGAATCTCGGGGATTGAAGACAGCCTAGATACCAAGACAAGTCCAAGAAATTTGATAGGTACCTAGAAAATTTGATAGGTACGAAGAAAATTGATAGGCACCTAGAAACAGAAGTTAATGGTCTAGCAAATTTGTTTAACAGGATCCTAGCAGAGAACTTGCCAAACATGCCAAAAGATAGGCCTATTGAGATAGAAGAAGCTTTTAGAACTCCAAATAGACCAGACCAGAATAGGACATCCCACTGTCATATTATAATCCACACAGAATCAACTCAGGCCAAGCAAAAAATGCTTAAAGCTGTCAAGGAGAAATGATTAATCACCTATAAAGGGAAACCAATTAGTATCACCTCAGATTTCTCAGCAAAGACAATCAAAACAATAAGAGCCTGGAATGATGTATGCCATGCCCTAAAAACAAACAACTATCAACCAAGAATACTGTACCCAGCTAAATTCTCCTTCATAACTGAAGGCCAAATAAAAGCCTTCCATTGCAAAGAAAAATTGAAACAATACATCTCCATCAAACCAGCCCTACAAAAGTTTCTTAAAGATGTCCTACACATAGAAAACCATCAAGACCACAATAAAGGCCAAGAAACTGCACCCAAACTGAGAATCCAAGAACCATACTAAGAACCCAGTTTTCACAGCCCCCAAGAAGGTGGATAACATGGCAGGAACTTCCAAATATCTCTCAGTCCTATCTCTTAACATTAACGGACTTAACTCTCCAATTAAGCGAGATAGACTATCTAGTTGGATTAAAAAACAAGATCCTTCTATCTTCTGCCTTCAGGAGTCATATCTTACCCATAAAAACAAACACATTTTCATTGTTAAAAGCTGGAACAAAATCTATAAGAAAAACAGCCCCCATAAACAGGCGGGAGTTGCAATCCTAATATCAGATAAAATAGACTTCAAATTAAAATTCGTGAGAAAAGATAAAGAAGACCCTACATACTAACTAAGGGATCTCACTTTCAGGAGGATGTTAACATTCTAAATATCTATTCACCAAAAAATGGAGCACCCACATTTATCCAAGAAACACTACTTTCCCTCAAATCCCACATAGATGCAAAGAAATTAATTGTTAGGGATTTTAACACACCATTCTCCCCACTAGATAGATAAACTCGGCAAAAACTCAAAAGAGAAACCACAGATCTAAACAGCTGCATATATCAAGTATATTTAACAGACATCTACTGAATATTTCACCCAGCAGCATCAGAATACACGTTTTTCTCAGCATCATATGGAATATTTTCTAAAATAGACCACATTTTAGGCCACAAAGCAAACTTGTCCAAATTCAGAAACATTGAAGTGAGACCTTGCATTCTCTCTGACCACAAGGGAATAAAATTAAAACTCAACACCAAAAGCCACCAAAAAAATCTGGTAACACATGAAGGTAGAACAACACACTTCTGAATCATGAGTGCGTCATGGAAGAGATTAGAAAAGAAGTTCAAATGTTCATGCTATTCAACAAAAATGAGCATACAAATTACCAGCTCCTTTGGGACACAGCAAAGGCAGTACTCAGAGGCAAGTTGATATCTCTGAGCTCCTATATCAACAAATTGGAGAGATATGAAACCAACAATTCAATGACACATCTCAACCTCCTTGAAAAAGAGCAGCAAGATAAACCCCAATCCAGTAGACGGAAAAAAATAATTAAAATTAAATCAGAATTAAATGAATTAGAATCCAAAAAAACTATAGAAAAAATCAACAAAACAAAGAGTTGGTTCTTTGAAAAAATTAACAAACTTGACAGACCCTTAGCAACTCTTATAAGAAAAAGAAGAGACAACAACCAAATAAATAAACTCAGAGATGAGATTGGAAACATCACCATGGAAATAACCAAGATTCACAACAATATAAAGGAATACTTCTCAAAACTTTATGCTAATTAGTTTGAAAACTTGACAGAAATGGACCTTTTCCTAGCAAATATTGACATATCAAAATTAAACCAAGTTGAGTTAAACCATCTTAAGAGGCCCATCTCAAGCACTGAAATAGAAACAGCAATAAGAGAGCTCCCAGCTAAGAAAAGTCCAGGACCAGATGGTTTTACAGCGGAATTCTACAAGGCCTTCAAAGCAGAACTCACACCAATACTCCTCCAATTATTCAATGAAATTGAAAGAGAAAGTTCACTACCGAACACATTCTATGAAGCCATCAAAACGCTCATCCTAAAAACAGGCAGGGGCTCATCAAAGAAAGAGTACTATAGACCCATTTCTTTGATGAGCAATGATGCAAAACTTCTCAACAAAATTTTGGCCAATCGAATTCAACAATTCAGCCAAAAAGTCATACACAAAAGTCAAACAGGATACATTTCAGGGATGCAAATCTGGTTCAACATACGCAAAGCAATCAATATTATCCATCACATCAACAGGAGCAAGGATAAGAACCACATGGTTATCTCAATAGATGCAGAAAAAGCATTCGACAATATCTAACACCCCTTTATGATGCAGGTTTTGGAAAAATTAGGAATCCATAGAACATTCCTCAATAAAATAAAGGCTGTATATGGCAAACTTACAGCCAGCGTTACACTTAATGGGGAAAAACTAAAGCCATTTCCTCTTAACTCAGGAACGAGACAAGTATGTTCTCTCTCCACTTCTTTTCAACATAGTATTAGAATGCCTAGCTACAGCAATAAGACAAGATCCAAACATAAAGGTGATTCAATTAGGGAAAGAAGAAATAAAACTCTCCCTCTTTGCAGATGACATGATCTTGTACTTAAAGAATCCCATAGATTCCACTCCCAAATTACTAAACCTGATTCAAAACTTTGGCAAAGTAGCAGTGTACAAAATTAACCCCCCAAAATCAATGGCTTTTCTGTTTTCGAACAATGAGAAAAGTGTGGCTGAAATTAGGAAAACAACTCCATTTGCAAAATATAATACCTAAGAATTCACTACACCAAAGAAGTGAAGGACCTCTATAATGAAAACATTAAAATCTTGAAATAGGAAATAAAAAACAGAACTTAGAAAAAGGCAAAAACTCCTGAGCTCCTGGATTGGAAAGATTAACATCGTGAAAATGGCAATACTTCCCAAGGCTATGTACAAATTCAATGTGATACCTATCAAAATACCAAACTAATTCTTCAAGGAAATAGAAGAGGCAATCCAAAAATTCATATGGAAGAATAAAATATCGCGAATAGCAAAAACGCTCCTCAATGGAAAGAACACTGCTGGAGGAATATCAATAACAAATTTCAAACTCTCCAATAAAGCCATAGTAATCAAAACAGCTTGGTACTGGCATAAGAACAGATATCAGGACCAATGGAATAGTATTGAAAACCCAGAAATGAACCTATAGACCTATAGCCATGTAATGTTCGAAAAGGGAGCTAAAAACATAGAATGGAAGAAAGACATTTTCTTCAATAAATAGTGCTGGCAAAATTGGTTAACTACCTATAGAAAACTAAAGCTAGATCCTTCTATATCACCCTGCACCAGAATGAACTCCAAATGGATCAAAAACCTCGGAGTCAAAGCAGACACTCTGGACACATTTCAGGATGACATAGGAGAAACCTTAGGTCTCCTTGGCTCAGGCCGAAATTTTCTTTACAGAGACCTGAAAACACAATAAATAAAAGAAAGTTTGGACAAATAGGATTGCATGAAGTTGCAGAGCTTCTGCATGGCAAAGGACAGAGCTAGCAAGATCAAGAGAAAGCCAACAGATTTGGAGAAGATCTTCACTAGACATAAAACCGAGAAGGGTCTCATATCTAAAATATTCTTGGAACTCAAAAAAATTAAATCACCCAACAACAAATCCTCAAAGAAACAACTGCCAAATAAATAAGTTAATTAAAACTTGAAGAGAAACTTCTCTGAAGAAGAAAGAAGGATGGCCAATAGACACATGAAGAAATGCTCAACCTCCCTAGCCATAAAAGAAATGCACATCAAAACAACATTGAGATACCACCTCACCCCAGTTAGAATGGCAAAAAAAGTCAAGAACTCTAATAACAACAGATGCTGGAGGGGATGTGGACAGAAGGGAACCTTACTTCATTGTTGGTGGGAATGTAAACTTGATAAACCACTTTGGAAAACAGTATGGAGATTCCTCAAAAGACTCCACATAGAGCTCCCCTATGACCCAGCAATCCCACTTTTGGGCATTTACCCAAATGTTCACAAACAAGAATACACTAAAGCTACCAGCACAACTATGTTTATTGCAACATTATTTACTATAGCTAAGATATGGAACCAATCCAGATGCCCCTCAGTAGATGAATGGATCAAGAAAATATGTATATATACACAATGGAATTCTCTGCCTCCATCAGAAGGAATGACATTGCCCCATTTGTTAGGAAATGGAAAGACTTGAAAAGAATTATATTAAGTGAAGTAAGCCAAGCCCAAAGAAACATAGGTCCCATGGTTTCCCTTATTTGCAGTATCTAGTATATGTATGAGTCAAGCAGAAAAAGTCAGATAATGTGATGTTAGGAAAATGAACCCTTAGATATGTATTTAAATGTTTTTTTTCTTTCATGAATTTCTTTCTAAAGCTTTTATAACATTACTTCTTTGTTGCTTTGTATGTCCCTCCCCCACATTATAACCCCTTCTTTCACTATATTTGATGTCGGTATAATTTGTGCAGGAGATGTGTAAAAACCAGTCATTTAAGGATGCAGGTGGACCCGTTGCAACAATGAGAAGTACAAGTTGTCCTGTCGAAAACGAAATTTACAACTTTGGTGCGGGGGGCGGGGTACGAGGACTGGGTGGGGAGTCGGGGGGAGGCTGGGAAGGGATGTGAAGGGTAACAAAGGAGGAGGCTGAAATGCTTGATAAGAAATGTACTCATTATCTTGCCCATGTAATTCTAACCCCTCTGTACAGTATGTTCACAAAAAATAAACATAAAAATAGAATAAAATTCAACATTATTCCCTGTAAGACTCATAACATTTTCTACCTTTTTGCTTATTTGATATGAAAAGGAACTTTATCTTTCAAAAACGATGTTCTTCTCTATTCACAACGTATAAGCATGCTGTTATTCTTTCAAATTTGTTATCTCCAAAACCAAATATTTAGATTGATTGTTTTTGACTAACTTCATACAATAATCTTTTTTCATTAAGATTCCACTCAGTATTTTGGAAAGAATTCAAGGAACGTCTACTTTCATGCTAGTGGCACATATGACAAAATTTGGTGTATGTCAGAGTTTAAATTCAATCACCATTATTAGGTCAAAATGGAAACGTTAGACCAATTCAAGAGTTTAATATTACACTAATTTTGTTATTATACCTAGATGTGTAATAAACACATGTATTGTTATATATTTGCCCAGTTGTTCACAAATACTTATTCCAAGTCTTTTGGTAATAAATACATCACAAAATCCATACATCCTTCAATAAATTGACTGTAATCACAAATTATTTGTCCTTTCATTCGTTCATCCTCATTTTTTTGTCATATAATTATTTTTCATGCTTTCTTGCGGCTTTTCACTTCTCTCTTGCAGCTTTTCTCCTGGGGACTGTTCTACCATCAAACATTCAATACTATTTTTTAACTACTTAAAAAATCACCCTCATGTCAAATCCTACTTTTTGGAATATTCAAAACTCACTTTTCAATTCTAATTTCAGAAAGAGTTGGCTATATTTACTTTCTACTTTCTCACCTCCTATTTCGTTTTGAACACACTTCCATTTCCACAAAGTGACACTGCGTTGAGATTTCCAGAAATGACTGTGTTTCCCCTTTGGCAAATTCTCAATGCTCAAAATAGTTGAGCCACAGAATTTATAGAGTGGTCACACCTTTTTTTGCTAAACATATTATTTTCTTTTGATTTCTTTATTTTATTTTATTTTTTTATTGTGAAAATACTGTACAGAGTGGTTACAATTACATGGGCAAGGTAATGTGTACATTTTTATCAAGCATTGTAGCCTACTCCTTTGTTTCTCCTTCCCATCTTCCCCCCGCCCCCCACCCAATCCTCCCTGCTAACCCCCTTGCACCAAAGTTGTAAAGTTCATTTTTCGACATAACGACGTGTACATCTCATTGTTGCAATGGGTCCACCTGTATCCCTATTTTAACGATACCACTTTCTCCACAGACTTTCCCTTTATATATGTCCATAGTTATGTGTATGCATCAAGACACATTCAAGCAAAAGTATTTTATCTGAAAGTAAAACACTCTAAACCAATACTTTTCTTTGCATTATGAACTTAATTTGCTTTTTTTACTCAAGTCTAGACCTTTACTGCTTTGAACCACCGTGCTATTTCTGGTTTTCTGGTAGTTAATTGAAGATGAGTCTCATGCACTTTCCTGCCTGGACAGACTTTGAAACATGATTCTTAGATCTCAGTCTCCTGAGTAGGTAGGATTACAGGTGTGAGCTACCAATGCCTGGTAGGAATGCAAAATGTAAATCATTCATAGGGGTACACAAATATAAACTCATTTTGTAATTCTAGCTACTTGGAAAGCTGAGGTAGAATGGTTTGTGGACAGCTAGAGAATAGTGCCACTCCCTATCTTAAAAAGCAAAAACAAACTAAAGAGCAACAACTTTTCTCCTTTTGCTCCCTAACCAAAACAAAAAAAAAAAAACAAAAAAAAACAAGCAAAGTTAAACTAGTTCATCTATGAATATTTACAATTGGAAAACTGTTAAAATTTTGGAACCTTTATTCTCTATCATTTTGAAACTTTCTTCCTCATTGTAAAATGAAAAACTGAGCAGGCGCATATAATTCTTTAATATCTCATTTTTACCATTTTTCTTATTTGTAAATTTATCAAAATATATTTACTTCTGGCAAATTGAATTAGGACAGCAAGTAGACATAGCAAATATGAGCCAAGACTCAGTTACTCACACATGGTAGTCAACATGCACAGGAGGTAGATACCAGATTATCATGATTTAAAGCCAACCCAATCATACTATTGCTGTTTGCTTGTTCATTTTAAGCACTGCTTACTGACGTTTGAAAATATGATCTCATACTCATGCTTGGTTCATCTGTTCAAGGCTGTCATTCTACCACTTGATCCACAACTCCATTCCTGGCATTTGGCTGTCTAATTGAAGGTAAGTTTCTCTCTCATATGTAAGCCTAGACTGGCTACAGATATCCTTAGATCTCAGGTACCAGAGTATCCAGATTATAGGCTTAGGCAACGAGTGACCAATTTATATACAGTTTTAATATACTTCTTTTACTAGAGCATTTTAAAGTGTTTTTTTGTTAATGAATTTTACAAAGGGATTTAATTCCACAAGCCAGCTTATGAATACAATGGATCTGAATCAATGTCACCTTTTCTATATTTCTCCCTTATAGAACATTCTTCATATTTGTAGAAAGCTTGGAAAGCTAACACAAATAGTTCCACTCTCTTCACCCAGTTCTTCCATTTGTATATTATATAAATGCTGTGAATGTCTTATAATTAATGAATTTATGTTCATGCATTATGATTAATGAAAGTACATTAATGAGAAGTTTTAAATAACATTTTTCCTGGGCCTCAAATGGAGGCTCAAGCTCTATTCCATGCTACCTTACCTGTCCAGAAAAACTGCATTGTAATCCCAACTCATGTTAGATGTATGGCCATCGGCAGGTTTCCTAACACTTCTGACCCTTGATCTTGTGTTTGTGAAAGCAGACTAAAGAAACTGTCAGGTTGAACTATTGAGAATTGTTAATTAATTGGGAATTAAGAATTAATAATTGATTAATTAATTAATCTAATTGATAAGTACATTCACAAACTGAAGTTCTGTTCTGTGAAGTAATCATTAGTATTAAGCAATTTGGAGTGCATGGTAAATGTATAGAATATAGTTCAAACAAATGATAAGAATCCACATTCATGTGCACATGTGCACATTCGGCAAGCTTACCAAGATGGCAGCAGTAAATATGTGAATGAGAAAATAGCAATGTCTTTTTCAGTGAAATCTCACCAGGACAAGAAAATGCTAAGTTCTTCCAATCCTAGATATAAATATGTAGCAGATTGTTATAAGTCTTTTGGAAGAAAGAGTTCTAATTTTGCCCTAATGAGTAGCAAATTAAACAGTTGTGTAATATTTTACTTTAATCCTTTTGTGTGCTTGGGGAAAACAAACACACAAATAATGTCAATATGACCTGGGTGGTGGTGGTTCATGCTTATAATCCTAGCTACTCAGGAGACTGAGCTCTGAGGATCAAGGTTTGAAGCCTCATTTCCAATTAACCACCAAGAAGTCAGAAGTGGATCCAGGGCTCAAGTGGTAGGGAACCAGTCTTGATGTGTGTGGGGGGGGAAGGGGAACAAGGGAGAGAGTGAGGTCCTGAGTTCAAGCCCATGTATAAGCATCCATCCATCTATCCATTCATCAATCCATCCATCCATCAAGCAATCAATCAATAACATCAGCTAGTGAGTGTTTACTTAAAAAAAAACTAAAAAGTGAAAGAAGTAAATCAAATACCTGTTTGGGAAGCTAGAAATCTGAGAGGCAAGAACAAACAAAAGCTTGCAACAAACTAGGTAAATTCATGTGTAATATGTCAAAAGCATATGTAGTAGGGAGGCCAAGTTTGGTGGAGCAGAGAGGGTTAGGACCTGAGTAGGGCATGAAATGAGAATAGTAATACACATAGTCAGGACCCCATCTTTTAGGCCTTATTAATTGCTATATCTGTTTATCCTTCTGACCCTAGATAAAATTTTAAAAATATTGAAATCTACTGGAATATAAATCTTTTTCCAACATGATTATTCTTAAATTTAGGTATTACTAAGGACTTGAAAATATTGATTAATTGTTTTCTTCTTCTCTTGTGATTTCTGTATCTGTCATTTGGGGGTATTACCTTAGTACAGTTTATGATGTTTTATTTACAGCTCTGTAATTTTACTTTTAGCATTTCCAATTATGGCTTAACTTGATCCTCTTGGGCCAATTTATTCAGTTGTACTATCATTCTTCATTCTAGAATGGATACCTTCCTACAAATATGAGTTACTTTCCTGCTGCTACCTCTCAGATTCTAGTCATTGTAATTAGCATAAATTAAAGTGTTTTTTTTCTAACTACAAATAAATAGTTTATTCTTTTGGGATTAAGAGTTTAAATTGGATATTATAACATAAAAAACATGGCAGAAACAGGCAATACTGGTACAAGTTATGCTTAATTAGCTTTCATGGCTAGAAATATTATATGTAAATGTCAATTTTGTTTCACTATGCTGATAAGTATAAATTAAAGTATTATAAGAAAGCTTATGAACAAATATCAAAGTTCTAAATTCAGTACATACAGAGTACCTCTCACACTAAGAAATATTAACTAAAGAAATCATTTTACTTTTAAGTCAGAGTTTATTTTTTGAAATAAAACAAGATGAATTATCCAATATGTAACATTGCTATAATCTAACTATGTAAAATAGCAATAGGCTGTCAATGCACAATTTTTAGGGGACTAGTTTTCAAGTAGTATTTTACATTAACTTCTAACAGTAGTGTAATAATTTCAATGATAATATATTAATTTACAATAATAATGAGCCTACTCCAATAACATTAGTCCCCATTACTGATTTAGGCAAGGTGAATTTTAGGAATCAGCTAGCCTTACTTAACACTCTCCAAGTGAGTTCATGTGATTGCATAAACATTGTTAAGAAATAATTGTTAGAGAACATTTTTGGATATGATATGAACAACAACATTGCACAGGTCCCATACATTAGATATTACCTTACAATTAAAATAATAAAGGCAAGAAACCTGGAAATAAATGACAATTTCAGTAAAGACTTAAAAGTATATTTTAGCCCGTCATTGTGGATTTCTCTAAGAATGTTTGTAAAGGAAGATTAATATTGGATATATATTTGTCAATTCCCACCAGATAAAATCACCTTCTAATTTTCACATAAGCAATGTTACTTCTTGAATATGACTATGAGCTTGCGATTGATTTAAATTACTTCCCTAAATATACTTTCTAAGTCCTCTAGCATTCCTCTTAGCTTCTGTGCTTTCTGAGAAAATATTTTAACTCTTTTTTCTCTATTGCTTGTTAAGAAGGAAAGGACAGTTATTAAATGTGTGTTTAACAGGGTGAAGAAGTTGGTATTAGGGAGCAAGAATAATTGAAATGTATAACATTGAAGCATAACGAAAAATCACTCTGGAAGCCAGTTAGCTCTCCAGTGTTAGATTCACTATAGCCTTTAATTGCTTCCTGCAATTCGTGCGTGGGATAGCCACTCACCCCCTGTCTTATAGCCTCCTGGAGAGCATTTGTGATGTCAGAAGTACTGCTCAAAGTTACAGGACTGTTACACTTCAGAGCTCTTCCAAGCTTGTCAAGCACTGTACTCGAAGTCTCGAGTCAAAGTCTCGACTTACTCAAAGTCTCTCTCCTCTCTTGCTCATGAAACTTAACCATACACACAGTGGAAAATTATAACATGAACAGTTCTAGAATAAAAGGTGTGTCACTGTGCTAGCAGAAGGAACACGCAGAGGTGTCTGACATAGTCAAAGTGAGGTACAGTAATCCTTACAGATTGTTCTAGGAACTGTTTTTAAAGGTACTAAGATAATGAGGTTTTCTACATAAATGATTACAACTCAGGAATAAAAACGACAGAATGAACATGTTAAGGTGCAACACAGTTATTCAGTGTTAAAGAAATCTTTTGGTGTGTAATTTTAAAGTATTTATTTATTTTCTGAGATCATTCATGCCAAAATTAATAGTATGATTACTCACTTGGCATCATAAGTAGCTCTAAATGAAATTGTCACTGACAAATGCAATTGATTCAATAAAGTGAATTAGTATTAACATATAAAACTAGTTAAAAATTAGTATTTCAAACTAGTTGAATACAAGTTAAAGTTAGTAGTTTACTTTATTGATCCAATTAGGAAAATTAATAGACACTTACATTTTAAGCATTTTAAAATTTATATTAGTATATACTTTGAATGTGCCTATAGTAAGAATATAAAAATTCAAGAGGTAGTCTTACCTTCTGATTTACAAAAGAAATGAATATTCTCAGATGCTTTTTTTTCTTTTTAATTTTTCTTATATTTCTGCCACCAAAAAACTTTATAGTTTGCACTTTATTGAAATAATTCCCATGAAAGGTATAGAAAAAACATAAGAAAATAATATATACTAAAATATTTAAGAAAATATTCTTACGTATTTATTTTTACATTTTAGTGAAAATAATATATATAACAAAAAAGGTCATAATATAATATTTGAAGCTGAAAATAATAATAAGTGTAAAAATTGCTTCCCAAACAAGGAAACAGGATGACCCATTGCAACCCCCAAGAATGTATATTGGAAATGAACTTTACAACTTCAGTGGGGGGAGGAGTGAGAGGGGTTGGGGAGGGAATGGATAGTGGGAGAACAACAAGGGAAGGGGTAACAAGGCTCGACAAGAAATATACTCATTGACTTACTCATGTAACTGTAACCCCTCTGTACAGCATCTTTACAATAAAATAAAATTAAAAGAATTTGAAAAGCTAAGGTAAATACTGGGAGTAAGTACTTGTAAAACATTTACGTGGTAAGTGTATGGAATTAGCCTATTTATAAAAACATTGAAAATAGGGGTACTGGGAAGTTGGCTAAGCGTCGAGTGCTTGCCTCTCATGCATGAGGCCCAGGGTTCGATTCCTCAGCACCGCATAAGCAGAAAAAAGCTGGAAGTGGCGCTGTAGCTCAAGTAGTAGGGCACTATCCTTGAGTTGAAGAACTGAGGGACAACACCCAAGCCCAGAGTTCAGCCTCCACAACAGACCAAATAAACAAACAAAAAAAGAAAGCAAAAACAAATAGGCACAGAGTTAATTAACATGGAAACTGAAGAGCAGCTATAAAGCTGATGGTGATCAATACAGTAAGTTTTTGGTCAGCCATTCTGATAGCAGTATGTGGAATAAGTAGAAATGAACAATGGAATAGAGGGAACTGTTTCTCATTTTTTGGATATAAACTTTCAGACAAGATGCGATGGCTAGAAATATAAGACTAGAGGATTGGTATCAGAGATGTTATAATCTTCTGCTTAGCTTAATGCAAATACAGAATGGATATATAAGTTCATAGATACTCCTTAGTATGTAGCAATATACCTCCTTATTCTGTAAGCTGAGAGAATTGCAAGGAGACGACATAAAAGAACTAAACACAATCTGATAAAAGATGATTTGGTCAATATTAAATAAAGAGGGAAATTCAAAATTTCCTAGAATCCAACAAAAAACCCAAACAAACACAAGCTCCTAGCCAGGCAGCAGTGGCTCAATCCTCTTATCCTAGGTACTCAAGGGCCTGAGATCTGAAGCCAGTCTAGTCAGACAAATACCAGGAAAGCCTTACCTCCAATTATTAAGTAAAATTCTCTAAATGTAGCTGTGGCTCAAGTGGTAGAGGTCCATCTTCCAGCAAAAATAGTGAAAGGAGAGAATGAGGACCTAAGTACATACCCAGCACTAACACACACATTCCATGTACAAACGCACATGCATGCATACACACACACACACACACACACAAACAGAAATTCAAAACCATTTGCTAGAATCGTTTTGATTCAGTGAAGACAATATTAAGAGGAACATTTATAAATATGAGTCATAACTCTGTCTTGAAAAACTATGGATACAATATAGCACTGATTATAAGACAAAACTTGTGTTTACTATTATTTAATGAATTGTTTCCTAGGGGTCTTTTGAAAGAGGTACTAATTTCTACAGGATTTAAAAGGGCACTGAACACGTATGTAAGTGTTCTCCATCCTTGATTATTAGAAGTCACAGCTTACTGCATATATCTATTAAAATTAACTGGTATTTTTATATGTAATTCATCATAATACATAGTTTTAGTAGAAAATTGCAATACTACAATAACCATGCAATAAAATAATTAGCATAACTTATTTAATAAAGCATCTGAAGCATCTATAACTAATCTCATAGAGTTGACAAAAAAATCCTGCTCTTAGTGGTTTTGAAGTTATTTCAAATGGATGTGTTAAAAGCATATGTCTTCATTTACTAAAAAATTAAGACTTTTAGAATATAATAAAGCCTATGAAATGAGCAATTGTCTATCATCATAGTTTATGTATACACGCCCATTATTAATTCATCTTTCTATAGTTTCAAGGATTCAATATCAATATTATAAATCTATTTATATTGGTTTAATATAGTTTTTCCATAATATGTTTTATCATAAAAATATTATGAATAATGTTATAACAAATAAGGTAACATACTTTTATAACAAATTTATTTTTCCTCACTCATCGATATGGTTGATGTATTCTATCAACAAATAATTTTTGAAAATAAATAACTTATAAATGATATGACTTTCATAAAACTGGTTAGGTCCTAGATGTATCCACATAAAAAATTCATAAAAATATAATATGTCCTACATTCCAATATTTAAATTTCTGTGCATTCTATTTTGTCTTTCCTTTGGGAAAAACTGATATATATATATATATATATATTATTCCATATTATTATTCCATATACTTAATTTTTGAGTGGAAGTGTACATTGAAATTCCTCACTGGTATCAGCATTCTATGACTTTAAATCTAAATCTTGGATAAAACAGAAACAATATGCTACGTGGTTCATCATACTTTAACAAGCACCCAGGCATTTATGTGCAAGCCTAGACCTTCTAAATTATTGCAAGAAACTGCTCATCATAAATCCTATAAATGTTTCCTAACAATTTCTATAAGTTCCAGTGGATTCATTATTTATTTTCTCTTACCCAAATCTCAAAAGTGTTATGTTCCTGTAGTTTACCAACAAATGGTACCCCCTACCCTTCTGTTTACCCATAATTTCTTCATGAGAGGTAATTACTATGAGAAACATTTAACATAACCCATTACTTTTCTGTCCTTAGGACTATACAAGGTATCTAGCTAAATATCCAATTTATAACTCTTCCAAAAGGATATATAGAAAAAGTAGTGGATTTAATCAGAAAATTAATATGAACAGGTTTTCTTTCTTTCTATTTGAATTAGAAGGGGATATTTTTCTTGGATAATGATAAAATTATGTGGTTAGTTTCGGCAAACATTTTCCTAAAATAATTTACAATGATGAGTAATTGTTATGATTTAATTTCATAAAACATATACATATGTGTGACTGGGAGCATTTATAGGACTACTTCATAATTTTCTATGATACAATGAAAGAAAATGGAATCATTACTGTAGATTTAATTGTTGCACAAGGAATATATTGAAGGCATGACTAAATGTCCAAGAGACGAAAGACATAGAAGTTTACAGAAAACCTTTTTATTTTCTGAATATGAAATGAGAAAGGAAAAAAATAAAAAATCTAGATGCTACTGGCAAATCACTGTAGGTTTAGATACTAGGAGGCTGAGATCTGAGAATCCCGGAGTTCTCAGTTTGCAGCCAGCCCCAGTGGATCAAATGATAATGATAAAGTACCAATATGAAGCTAAAAAGCCCAGCAAAAGTACAAGGCCCTGACTTCAAGCCCAAGTAGCAGCATTAACAATTTTTAGTAAGAATTCATGCATCATAATAATGATATATAATAAATATTATATTATCATTTTATATGATGTATATTATATACATTATATAATGTATATATTATGTAATGACAATATGATGTATGTAAGATATTATGTTTGTATATAATATTGTATATTGCATATACTCGAATATAATATATTATAATATATACTATAACAGTATATGTTAATATAAGCTATTGTATATAATGTGTGATATATAATAGATATCATATGTTATACATTATATTATATGATGTATACTTATATATAATGTGTTTTATATTATACACAATATGTAATGTTATATTATATAATGTGCAATATATAATATACATTATATTATATATTATAATATAGTTATACTATATTATAATTCTATTATTAAACATCATATGGTATATTATATCATATTATATATGTGTTACAATTATTATAACTGTATTATAATAATTATTATTATTACTGAAGAAGGTGAGTGCTGGTGACCCGCATATGCAATTGTAGCTATTCAGGAGTCTAAGATTTTAGGATCACTGTTTGAAAAGAGCCGAGGCAAGAAAATTTATGAGACTCTTATCTGCAGTTAACTACCAAAAAAAGCTCAAGGACAATGTCACTTCCTGAGTCCAACCACCAGTATTGAGACACAAGAGAGAGACAGAGACAGAGACTTAAATAGATACAGAGAGACAGAGAGGAGAAAAAAGTATAGTTTTCTTAGGAGTAGTGACATGTGAAAATTACTGACTTGACAACCGTTTGATAGAATCAAGTGTTTCTATACTCTATTGTTACCATAACAATAAGTCAATAACAGGAAATAACCCATGTACCTAAATGGATAATTATCTCAATTTCTCTCCAGAATATGATTTTTTAAAGCCAGACCAATGATCCAAAAATCACGGCCTTAGTCCACTATGCTTTCAACAACAAGATAACTGATACAACTTTAAATATTCATTGAGTAGTTGAAATTAGAATACAATGTATCTCTGAATATCTAGTAACAATATTCTTCATACCATTAGAATACAAAGAGGTAACAAAAATCTCATTACAATTTTAGGCACATTCATATAGTATTGTAGATGGCATCATAACTTAATATGTATATTTCTATAGCATTCACTACATAGAAAATAGATCCTCTACAATCTCTCTTTCAAAACAGAATGTAAATTGATAGCCTCATCACACACACTTGAGAAGAAAGCCGTTTATACCATGTTAATCCACTTTCCAAAAAGAAGATTTTTACATGATATCTTTGATAGGGGAATTTTCTCAAAGCAATTTGTCAAGTTGAATATGACCCTCCAGACTAAGTGAAAATATCTAGTTGTTATTCATGAGAAGAAGCATATCAGTTTAACAAGGTTGGCTTATTATAATAGAATGGCAATTCTAGAGTTCATTGTATTACTTTCATATACATGTGTATATTGACATTTTCCATGAGAATATTTTATTCATGAATGAGCTAAATTTTGAATTAATGAAACTATCTGACAATTAAGTTGCACTACTCATGGTTGCAATGCATACTTAAAGTAATTACTTTTCTAAAGAATAATGCAAAATTTTAAGATTCAGATATACTGGTTCTTGCATTTATAAAAGTATGTATATACATGTATATCGAAAATACACTGGTTCTTGCATTTATAAAAGTATGTGTATACATGTATATCTATGTTTATAATGTATATGAGTATTTCTAACATTGTTTTGCGGATGATAAAAATAACTTTGGAAGACTTTAAACACTTGTCTAAGATTCCTTTTTTTTCTTTTTCTATTTTTTATTGTGAAAATACATTACAGAGGGGTTACAATTACATGGGCAAGATAATGAGTGCATTTCTTATCAAGCATTGTAGCCTCCTTCTTTGTTTCCCCTAACCATCCCTTCCCATCCTCCCTCCCCGCCCTCCCACACAATCCACCCCATCAACGTTGTAAAGTTCATTTTCGACATAACGACTTGTACATCTCATTGTAGCAATGGGTCCACCTGTATCCCTATTTAAATGATTTGGTTTCCCCCTTCCCTTCCACAAATTAAACCAACATCAAATAGAGTGAAAGCAGGGATTATATTGTGGGGGAGGTGACATTGCCCCATTTGTTAGTAAATGGAAAGGCTTGGAAAAAATTATATTAAGTGAGGTAAGCCAGGCCCAAAGAAACATAAGTCCCATGGTTTCCCTTATTTGCAATATCTAGTATATGTCTGAATCAAGCAGAAAAAGTCAGATAAGTTGATGTTAGGGAAATGAACCCTAAGATATGTATTTAAGTGTTTTTTTTTCTTTCATATGATTATTTGTCTAAGATCTTTAAAGAGAAGTATTAAGGTCTATACAAAAGAGGAAAAAATGAGTGGTGCTCTGGTTGCTGACATCTATAATCCTAACTACTTGTGAAATTCAGATATGCGGATTAAGGACCAAGCCATTACAAGTAGCAAAACCTACGAGATTCTTACCTCTAAGCAAGCATTAGAAAGCCAAACGTTGAGCTGAAGCTCATAGAGTTAACGTCTTGAGGAAAAATGTTTTTTTTCTCAAGTCCTGGGCAAAAAGCTCTGGGATAGTGCCTAGGCCCTCAATTTAAGCCCAGAACTGGCACATATATACATATATATGCACACACACACACACACACACACACACACACACACACACGCACGCACACACACACATACACAAACAGAGGCAGGAAGAAACATCTCACTCTTTAGAGCATTCTGATTCTACCATACCACAAACATTTTTCCATATCTGTCATTTAAAGAGCTTAAGTTATGATTTAATGTCCATGATGGTGATACTTAAGAGTACTTTCTATTTCCCTGGCATTGTTCTAAATTATGTTCCATCTATCAATGGACAATCTTAGTAACAACCCTGATACAAAGATTCTGTGATTACCTTCAGTAAATCTAAGAAAAATATAAATGACTAAATTTAGAAAATTACTGAAGTTATCACAGCAGATAACTGGTTTCAGAATGCAGTTTTAGAGAATGACTTGATTTTATCCAAGTGTCTTACTTGTATGATCTAGATCGTATCAATATTGTCCTTCAGAATGTCCTAGTTTGAGTTGGTGACTTAAGATTCCTCTTAACCAACTACCTGGCACTGCCCAGTTGAGAACTTGGACTTTCTCATGTTAAACCATTCAAAGTTGCAATGATTCCATATGTATGGCCCTTTATCTCATAGCCAAGATTCCATGGTCCAATGATCAAAGGAAGTAGCGTTGCTCATGGTTAATCATAGCTAATTCCAGTAATAATATTTTTATTTCCTGTGTGGCCTTCTTAAGCTCTGTTCTTATTCTATTTCCAAAGTTAAGAGTGCTTCACAGGGGGACACAAATAGTATTCAACCAGAAATCAAACCTTTCTCTGTGAACACCTCCTACCTCTACAGCTGGTGAAGAACAAAGAACAAAACTGGTTTTGGTTATCTTGGATACTAAAAGAAAATTGGACCATTGCTACATAAAAGTGACAATGATTATCGAGTATGGTATTGCTTAATACCACAGTGTCTTGTAATTAGAGGCAATGGAAAAATTATGACTACTTCATCAAAGACATGGCAAGATAATTATTGGCACTACTATAAACCCGGATGTGTCAGTATTGAAGATCACCCCCCAAACAAAGAAAATATGACTAGCTTTCACATTTCGGATTTTAAAAGTGAATAGAAGGCTGATGTATTAAAACATGGTCTCCAGGTTTTGATGCTATTGCCAGTTGTAGGGATCATAGAGAAATGGGACCTACTGGGAAGTTCTCAGTAATTGGGATTTTGTCTTGTCCATTCCTTGCTCTCTTTTGCTTCTTAATATTCAGAGAAGTGTGCTTGCTCTGTCATGTACTGCTTTCACAATGTACAAGACATGTTACAAGTTAGCCAAAACTCTGTGCTAAAAAACTTTTTCATCTTAATTTAATCATATTAGGAATTTTATTACATTAGTAGAAAAAATCTAGTACACCATCAGAGGTTCTTGTGAGGACAAGGTGCATATGAAATGATTAGAAGAATAAGGAAGTAATTCTAAATAGTAATTAAAACCAGGTGGCTAGTTGTGAGTTTTGATGAATACATATCTGGAATTGTTACAGTGATTTTTCTTAATATATTTAGATTATGTACATATTTATGAGAGAGAAAATCTGATATTTTATTTTATTTCCGTTCTTAACACTTTATAACCAAAAATGGTATTAGAATAGATTATTTTGTTCCATGTTATTTCAGTTATGGAACTATCAAGAAATATGACTTTCATACAAGACATGAAGAAAATAGTTGAGAAGTTTTCAGTTATAGGTATGACAGGCATATGTTTGGTGGAAGTAGGACTTTCCTATTATCTTTATTTGGATAATATTGTGGGAAGTCTTAATTTTCAAATTTATTGGATTGAGGAACACCTAGGAGATTGATAAATAATTCTGGGTGGTTTGGGGTAGACATGTTCAGAGACAATTACATTACAAAGGCTCTCACCTAAGGACTGCTTTGATGGGTCTGTAGCCTGATGAAACTGTTGGGAAGCCATGCTGAGTTGGCTGTTGGACCATTAGAAGTGGCTCACTACTGCATGTTCTCAGGGCTATGTACATCTTGCCCTGGCTCCATCTTATGTTCTTTTTCTGTGCTTCCAGGCCTCCATCATGAAAGCTGACCTGTTCTTCCTCATTCTTCCTTCAATGATGAACTGAAGCTTGTGAAATCATGAGAAAAATAAATCTACCTCAATTAATTTTCTTATGTCCAAAACAAGCAGGCAGGGAGCTAAAACAGATCACAATGATATGTATGGACGATATATGTATAGGTGTAAAGTTGGTAAGAAAAGAACAGTGGCATGAGTTTTATGTGCCCATTTGCATAAGCAATATTACCTTACTGTCCAATTAAGCACTACTAATCTTGGTGCTGATGTGAAGGCATTTTATTTAAAGATGTGGATAACACATAGAATCAATTGACTTAAAGTAAAGTAGATTACCGTCCTTAAACCTGACCTCATCCATTTAGTTGATAGGTCTTAATTATAAAACTGAAATTTCCCTAGGGAATTATGGTCAAGAATGAAACATCAGTGCCTGGCCAGGAATTTCTGCCTTGAAACAGCTTGCACTAGAGATTGAAGACTGGCCAAACTGCACAATTTACATCAGCTGATTATGTATATTCATATATATGCCTTTATGAACTAAAAAAAAGTAGATACACACTAGTCATAGAATTATTCCTCTTTTCTATAGGTTCTACATCTATGGATTCAACTGAGAGCAGATATAATATAATTATAAAATAAATTATTTCTTTACTAAGCATGATTATTACCAATAATCTCTAAGTAATAGAGAATAACAATGAATACAATTTGCACTTTATTAGATATTATAAATAACATGGAGATTATTTACAGTATACAGGGCTGTGTTCACAAGTAATATGTGAATACATCACTGTGATGTATAATGCAATTGATTTCAATATCCAGAGGGATTCCTGGAACCAATGTCCCCTGGATATCAAGGACCATCTATGTATAGATAATCAACTACTAGCTGTTGTTAGCTAGAGAACCCTAACTGATACATACTTGAAGAAACAAAGATAAATATAATATCCATCCATTAACTGAGATTTGTAGCCTAAAATGGGTAAGGAAATGTGATATGAATTTCTTAACTTCCGTTTATCCACACCAGGTCTCTGCAGGATACAATCATGCTTCACATGGTTTTGCTCAGTGCGTAACATCTCTCTCCTGAATCAAAGTATTGCTTTATTCATTCTAACTTCCTCTATGAGCTATTTATAGAAAAGACTGATATGTAGAATTTGGGATCAAAAAACATTATCTCATTAGGAAAACAAAATGTTCATCGTAAGGATATCTTCAGAGACTCCGTCTTAGATCTATTCTCTCTGCGTGTGTCCCTCTTCTGGTTATTCTAAATGAACTGTTTCTGTATGGTGCATCTCTCCTATAGTCCTTATGTGATGACTTATTTTCCACTGATTCATTTAGTCCAAGTTTTTTTTAATTTTAATTTTAATTTTTTTGTGAACATACTGTACAGAAGGGTTACAATTACATGGGCAATATATTGAGTTCATTTCTTATCAAGCATTGCAGCCTCCTCCTTTGTTTACCCTTCACATCCCTTCCCAGGCTCCCCCCGCTCCCCTACCGAATCCCCCCTCCCATCCCCACCAAAGTTGTAAAGTTCGTTTTCGACATGACAACTTGTACTTCAAATTCTTGCAACGGGTCCACCTGTATCCTTGACGACTTGTTTTTCCCCATCTCCTCCACAAATTATACCGACATCAAATATAGTAAAAGCAGGGGTTATACTGTGTGGGAGGGACATACAAAGCAACAAAGAAATAATCTTATAAATGAGTTAGAAACAAATGCATGAAAGAAAAAAACAATTAAATACATATTTAAGGGTTCATTTTCCTAAAATCACCTTATCTGACCTTTTCTGTTTGACTCATACATATACTAGATATTGCAAATAAGGGAAAGCATGGGACCTATGTTTCTTTGGTCTTGGCTTACTTCACTTAATATATTTTTTTCCAAGCCTTTCCATTTCCTAACAAATCGGGAAATGTCATTCTTTCTGATGGAGGCATAGAATTCCATTGTGTATATATACCACATTTTCTTGGTCCATTCATCTACTGAGGGGCATCGGGGTTGGTTCCATATCTTAGCTATGGTAAATAATGCTGCAATAAACATAGTTGTGCTGGTAGCTTTAGTGTGTTCTTGTTTGTAAACATTTGGGTAAATGCCCAAAAGTGGGATTGCTGGGTCATAGGGGAGTTCTGTGTAAAGTCTTTTCAGGAACCTCCATATTGATTTCCAAATTCGTTGAACAAGTTTACACTCCCACCAACAATGAAGTAAGGTTCCCTTCTGTCCACATCCCCTCCAACATCTGTTGTTGTTAGAATTCTTGATTATATCCATTCTAACTGGGGTGAGGTGGTATCTCAATGTTGTTTTGATTTGCATTTCTTTTATGGCTAGGGAGGTTGAGCATTTCTTCATGTGTCTATTGGCCCTCCTTCTTTCCTCTTCAGAGAAGTTTCTCTTCAAGTCTTTAGCCCACTTATTTATTGGGCAGTTATTTTTGAGGATTTGTTGTTGGAGTATTTAACTTTTTGAGTTCCAATTACATTTTAAATATGAGACCCTTGTCCGTTGTATGGCTACTGAAGATCTTCTCCCAATCTGTGGGCTTTCTATTGATCTTGCTAGCTATATTCTTTGCCATGCAGAAGCTCTACAACTGCATGCAGTCCCATTTGTCCAACCTTTCTTTGATTTGTTGTGTTTCCATGTCTCGATTCAGAAAATTTTGGCCTGAGCCAAGGGGACCTAGGGTTTCTACTATTCCATCCTGTAATGTTTTCAGAGTGTCTGCTTTGACTCTGAGGTCTTTGATTCATTTGGGGTTGATTCTGGTGCAGGGTGATATATAAGGATCTAGCTTTAATTTTCTACATGTAGTTAACCAATTTTGCCAGCACCATTTACTGAAGAGGCTGTCTTTCTTCCATTCTACTATTTTAGCTCCCTTATTGAAGATTAGTTGACATTAGGTCTGTAGGTTCCTTTCTGGGTTTTCAATTCTTTTCCATTGGTCCTGAGGTCTGTTCTTATGCGAGTACCAAGCAAATTCCAACCTCACTCTTCAAGGAAATGGAAGAGGCAATCCAAGAATTCATATGGAACAATAAAAGACCCCGAATAGCAAAAATGCTCCTCAATGGAAAGAACACTGCTGGTGGAATATCAATACCAAATTTTAAACTCTACTATAAAAATTAGTCCAAGCTTTGAGTTGTTGACCCAACTAATCATATTATTTTAAGTAATAGCATGTTCCTTCAGACCAGATTCAATTGCTTACAGAATTCTAGTTGCTTATAGAATATTAATTGCTGTATCATTCTATATCAAAGCTAAGTGTATTCTATGCTATTTTTCTTAGTGAGTGAGCCATGTAATCATGTCTAGGAATTTTTAAAACATGACACTCTCTTTACTTTCTTAAGTATTGTCTTTCCAATAAATCAAAAGCGTTCTCTTACAAGCTGTAATTCTGTTTTCTTTTCTTTTTTATTGTGTGAATACCGTACAGAGGAGTTACAATTACATGGGCAAGATAATGAGTACATTTCATATCAAGCATTGTTGCCTCCTCTTTGTTTCCCCTTCCCATCCCTTCCCATACTCCCCTCCCACCTCCACCTGATCCACCCCTCATCCTCCATCAAAGTTGTAAAGTTTGTTTTTCCACATAACGACGTGTATATCTCATTGTTACAATGGGTCTATCTATATCCCTAGTTAAGCGATTTGTTTTTTCCCTTCCCATCCACAAATTAAACCAACATCAAATACAGTGAAAGCATGGAGTATAACGGGGGAGGGATATACAAAGTAACATAGAAATCATCTTATAATTATGTGAGAAACAATTGCATGAAAGAAAATAAACAAAATCATTTGAATCTTATCTTCGGGTTCATTTCCTTAACATCAACTTATCTGACCTTTTCTGCTTGACTCAGACATATACTAGTTATTGCAAATAAGGGAAACCATGGGACCTATGTTTCTTTGGGCCTGGCTTACTTCACTTAATATAATTATTTCCAAGTCTTTCCATTTCCTAAGAAATTGGGAGAACATCTTCACTAGCCATACAAAAGACATGGGTCTCAGATGTAAAATATACCTGGAAGGTAAAAAATTAAATCCCCCCAAAACAAGTCTTCCAAGAAACAACTGCCCAATAAAAAAGTGGGCTAAAGAGTTAAAGAGAAACTTCTCTGAAGAGGAAAGACAGGTGGACATAAAACAACAATGAGATACCACCTCATCCCATGTAGGATGGCTATAATCAAGAACTCTAATAACAACAGATGCTGGAGGGGAAGTGGACAGAAGGGAACCGTACTGCATTGTTGGTGGTGGTGTAAACTTGTTCAACCACTTCGGAAAGCAGTATGGGTGTTCCTCAATAGACTCCACATAGAGCTCCCCTATGACCCAGCAATCCCTCTTTTGGGCATTTACCCAAATGATCACAAACAATACCACACTAGAGTTACCAGCATGACTATGTTTATTGCAGCTTTATTTACCATAGCTAAGATATGGAACCAACCCAGATGCCCCTCAGTAGATGAATGGATCAAGAAAATGTTGTATATATACATAATGGAATTCTATTTTCTTTTCTTTCTTATACTTGCAATGTCAATGTCCTTATTTTCATGTTGTAACAGTCCTATTTCTTCAAATATTTCAGTTTATATAGTAGTCATGTCATTTAAAGCATACATTAAAAGTGCTTCCCATATATGAGACACTATGAATTTATTTATTTGAGTAACTACTACAGAGAGAAATTATTTAAAAAAGCAAGCTGAGCTGTGAAGCATTACATGAAAAAATATCTAATTAATCAGTTTGAAGCATAGCCCATTGAAACTAGAGTCAGTAAATATTTAAGACAATTATCATTAAAATAGAAAAATTTTCTAAAATTTTCTACTACTTCAAAAATATTGTATGAATAGAGCTTTTGTTGGTAGTAAGATAACCATTTAAATCTATATAGGTAGACTAATTAAGGATATCAGAACATAATATGCTGATATCAACATGGAAGACTAGGACAGATATGTACTGAGTTCCCAGAAGACAATTATGTAAAATTCAAATGACTAATTAGATTTTCCAGTCCCACAGAAAAAAATAGAGCTAGAACAAACATCAGTCAACTATAGAGACATTTTTTACACACATTCCAAAAAATAAACCAAAAATATATTTTTAGCTTTATTATTCTTCTCTTAACTAAGAACAAATTGTCCCTGAGAGAAATGTATTGTCTAAACATGCTCTAACCTTTCATAAATTAATCCTCCTAGGATATCAGTTGGTCAGAATGAGAAAATAAACATGCACATATGTGTAAAGTATTATTAAGGATAATGACCATGGTGCAATCATAATTACACTTACAAGGAGACTGCATCTAATCCTTCCTCTTGGAAAAACAAAGGTGTTTTAATGATAATAAAGTTTATCTACTTAATTTGAAAAGGAGATATGTATGATGTTGAACAGAAGGTTGACATGTAAATAACTTAGAAAGATGCCACATTTACAAATACTCAAATTCAGTATTTCACAAGAGACTCTAAGGACAATGATCTTATTTTTAACACACAACAGCATGCAAAATGTCATAGAATTGATGTCTGTACTTAATAAATCTTCCATTGTATATACAAATCCTTCTAATGATAGATGCGGTTCTGAAAATTAGCAGTCTATAGACTTGCTGAGTAATAGTTTGCATGATGGACTTATTGATAGTAATAACTGAATCGGTGCCAATTCATTACCGGATTATATTTAATTCAGTTTAATAATATTAAATTGTATGTGTGTAGAAATGATTTGCTATAAAAATAAAAAGAATTGTGATTAAACATGTAAAGCTTTGAGGTAAGGTTACCGAGTTTAATCCTTATGTTTATTTTCAGTCCAAATATCGCGAGACCTAAAAACATCAGGGTTAGAGCCACCTATATTTGTCACCCTCCTAAGGTCACAATTTTGAGAGAAATATCCAGACCTGGACACAAAGAGACTCAGGACACTTAGAAGGGTACAGCAAATCAGGTCCAGTTGCAATATGCTATTACGGTTAAGAGTGCCAATTTGAAGCCTGAACTTTCATTTTTATTTTTTATTTATTTTATTTTATTTTATCTTTTTATTGTGAAAATACTGTACAGAGGGGTTACAATTACATGGTCAAGATAATGAGTACATTTCTTATCAATCGTTGTAGCCTCCTCCTTTGTTCCCCTTTCTCATCCCTTCCCGTCCTCTCCCCCGACCCGCTCATCCAATCTTCCCCAGTATCCCCTCACTGCACCAAAGATGTAAAATTCATTTTTCGATATAACGACCTGTAAATCTCATTGTTGCATTGAGTACATCTGTATCCCTATTTAAATTATTTGTTTTTCCCCTTCCCCTTCACAAATCATACCGAAATCAAATACAATGAAAGCAGAGGTTATACTGTGGGGGAGGGACATACAAAGCAACAAAGAAATAATATTGTAAATGTGTTAGACACAATCGCATGAAAGAAAAAAAAAACATTTGAATACATATCTTAGGGCTCAATTCCCTAACATCACCTTATCTGAACTTTTCTGCTTGATTCAGACATACACTAGATATTGGAAATAATGGAAACAATGGGACCTATGTGTCTTTGGGCCCGGCTTACTTCACTTAATATAATTTTTTCCAAGTGTTTCCATTTCCTAACAAATGAGGCAATGTCATTCTTTCTGATGGAGGCATAGAATTCCATTGTGTATATATACCATATTTTCTTGATCCATTCATCTACTGAGGGGCATTTGGGTTGGTTCCATATCTTAGCTACAGTAAATAGTGCTGCAGTAAACATAGTCGTGCTAGTAGCTTTAGTGTGGTCTTGTTTGTAAACATTTGGGTAATTGCCCAAAAGTGGGATTGCTGGGTCATAGGGGAGCTCTGTGTGAAGTCTTTTGAAGAAACTCCATACTGATTTCCAAAGTGGTTGAACAAGTTTACACTCCCACCAACAATGCAGTAAGATTCCCTTCTGTCCACGTCCCCTCCAGCTTCTGTTGTTTTTAGAGTTCTTGATTTTAGCCATTCTAACTGGAGTGAGGTGGTATCTCAATGTCGTTTTGATTTGCATTTCTTTTATGGCTAGGGATGTTGAGCATTTCTTCATTTGTGTTTTGGTCATCCTTCTTTCCTTTTCAGAGAAATTTCTCTTTAAGTCTTTAGCCCACTTATTCATTGGCTTTTCTGTACACCAACAATTAGAAAAGTGTGGCTGAAATTAGGAAAGCAACTACATTTGTAATAGCCCCACAAAAAAATCCTAGGAATTACCTTATCCAAAGAAATGAAGGACTTCTATGATAAAAACTTTCAAAACTTGAAAAATGAAACCAATCTGAAGTTTGAAAGTGGCAAAAACTCCCATGCTCCTGGATTGGAAAGAACAACATCATGAAAATGGCAATGCTTCCCAAGGCTATCTACAAATTCAATGCAATACCTATCAAAATTCCAATCTCATTCTTCAAGGAAATAAAAGAGGAAATTCAAAAATTCATAAGGAACAATAAAAGACCCCGAATAGCAAAAACTATCCTCAAAGAAAGAACACTGCTGGAGGAATATTAATACCAAATTTCAAACTCTTCTACATCAACTCCAAATGGACCAAAGACCACAGAGTCAAAGCAGACACTCTGAAAACATTACAGGATGGATTAGGAGAAACCCTAGGTCTCCTTGGCACAGGCTGAAATTTTCTTAATAGAGACCCGGGAAAACAACAAATCGGTTGTTGGACAAATGGGATTGCATGAAGTTGCAGAGCTTCTGCACGGCAAAGGATATAGCTAGCAAGATCAATAGAAAGCCCACGGAATGGGAGAAGATCTTTGCTAGCCACACAACGGACAAGGGTTTCATATCTAAAATATACGTTGAACTCAAAAAAATTTAATCCCCCAACAACAAATCTTCAATGATCTTTTGTTTTTAATTTGGCAGTTTGTGAACTGGCCAGGCTGCATTGTATACAAACTATTATTTCTTTTTAAGAATTTGAGGATCAAATTTAGCCCAGGGTAACAGAATGCAGCCCAGAATACTGCCTTACCTAGAGGAATGACTGAAGGAAATCTGCCATCAGCAAATTCCCCACACATTCCCATACAGAGGGAAGAGTCTATAAATGTATTTGAAACACCCTACATTTGCTCCAGTGGGTAGATGGCAAAACTTGAGAACACTTCGTGTTACAGTTTTCTCCTTAACAAATGCTTTAGTTTTCTTATCATTTAACTTCTGTTAAAAACTCTACATGAACTGAATACCAGATACTCACTAGGCTGAAGTCTGTGGATCATAGTTAGAAGCCAGCCTAGGCAGGAAATAAATCACATAGACACAAAACAAAGAAAAACAAAACAAATAAACCCAGAACTGGAGCTGCAGTTCAAGTGCTAGAGCATTGGCCTTGAGCAAAAATGTTTTGGTAGGCGCTGGGAATGTGGCTTAGTGGTAGAATGCTCGCCTACCATGCATGAAGACCTGGTTTCGATTCGTCAGTAAAACATAAACAGAAAAAGCTGGAGGTGATGCTCTGACTCAAGTGGTAGAGGGCTAACCTTGAGAAAAAGAAGCTAAGGGATTGTGTCAAAGCCCTTAGTTCAAGTCCCAAACTGTCAAAAAAATGCTTTCAGACAGCACCTAGTCTCTGAGTTCAAGCCCAAAGACCAGCATGAAAAAAAGCCAAAAACCTCATTTCTACATAAACAAGATATCTATGTCCTAGGGTGCAAAATAGTATTGAAGCAGCTCACAACTATCTAACATCATTATTAACAGGTTTTGTGAATTATTTTTCCTTCTTTAATAGAGTCAGGCTTACAGTCATTTTCTCTTTCTCCATTGTCAAGAGTCATTTTCTCTCTCTCCATTGTCAAGAAATCGGGGAAAGGTTGAGCAACAGAGACTAAATTCCAGACAATTTAGATGAAAGTTGAGGACTCTTTTTCTTCTACACAATCACACCTTTCAGGGAAAATGTGGTAGAATTGGAAAAAAAATAATAACAACCAAATGAAAAACTAAGTTCTTACATTCTCTTACTTCAAATCAATCATAATGTAGATTTTCTACACTTGAGAAAGGTATGAAAAAAGAGGCAATCATCTCTGTGACATCACTTAAACCAGCATTGTCATTTCTAAGAGAAATAGTCCATCTATTCTCCATTGCAAGCACTATAGAAGAAATAGCGATTTTTTACACAGAGATGGAGGGCAAACCATTAGGATAGGGAACAACAGAGCTAATAGAACATGTTTACATACCATGGTTCTCATTGTGAGTACTTTTGCATCTGAATTGTATATAACTACATCTTAAAGAAATTAAGTCATGGTTACACATATTTTAAATGATTGTTGGTAAAATATTTGATCACTAATTTTCCAGTTGATCAACTGGCCAAATTTTAAATGCATCAATTATAGGTAAAAGTTACAGCAGAGCAAGGCAAAATATTGCTATTATTTCATCATTTGAGAATAGCTTATTCTTCATATTAACCAATGGTGGTCAAGTACACAATTTTTCAATAAAATAAAATTTATTCTTAACCACACCCCTTCCTAACTACATGAAGCATTGGCTGTTGGTCTATAACGACACAAAAATATGGCATACACCACCCAAATTAATGAACCTATTCTGTTACAAAACATAACTTTTTTCTTTTTTTATTGTGAAAATACTGTACAGAGGGTTTACAATTACCTGGGCAAGACAATGAGTATATTATTTATCAAGCATTCTAGCCTCCTCCTTTGTTTCCCCTTCCCATCCCGTCCCATCCTCCCCCGGCCCCCCAAACCTCCCAGCTCCTCCCACCAGAGTTGTAAAGTTCGCTTTCGACAAATTTCATTGTTGCAATGGGTCCACCTGTAGCCCTATTTAAACGATTTGACAAAACAGAATTTTTAATTTGCATTCTATATTCCAATAGTTCAGGATAATTATGAGAGGAGAAGTGAGAGATTTCTTTTTCATATTACAATCTGTAGCCTTATGAGATTTGGGGATATTTAAAAATACTGAAACTGTGGAAGAATCTTTTCATATTTTTAGTACTATTTTAAAGTTGTTTCTCCAGGCACCAGTACCAAACGATAAAGAAAAAAATCTTAGTTCAATAAAAGGCACATCACAAGTCTTTGTAAAACCCATGAAAAATACATTTCAAAAGAAAGAGAAGCTCCAGTCATCCCATAAGTATATACTAGATGCTTCTATTGTTTTTGTGGTTTCCTCAAGTGAGAAAGTTAAGAGAAATATAGGAATTGAAGTTATGAAAGAAGCTCAAAATATAATTCGGATGACTTCATGAAAGAAAATGGCATCAGAATCTGATAGTTCATCCAATACAGTTGCACAACAGATATCAGATAATAGAAAAACAACTTTTAAATAATGACAGATATTTCCTCTTTTTTTATCTTGCTTTCTTCCTAATAAGGAATTAGTATAGATTTTTGTAATTTTCACACACACAAATTAAATTATTCAATGAAAAACTTAGCTTGAATAACCCCAAGTGCTCACACAATACATAAATTAGTGTTTTAGTAGGTGAAATCATACAACACAAAGACAATTTTATAATAAATTATTGAATACCTCCTGTCACTTATTGCACACTTATATAAAAAAAACATACCTGCAACACAGCATTCAGAAGTCAGCTGTTTATGTTGGGATTACAGGGCTGCATGTGGTTGAGGATCAGCACAGATGCCCAATTTGGAAGAGAGAGTCATCTACCATATGTGTCTAGTCAGAAACATATCAAAATTCAACAACTGAAGTAAAATTACTCCTCAAGGTGTGCCCCTTTCAAACTTTTGTAAACTTCAACAATATAATGTGCCCCATCATAAGACAGGAAACATGTATATTTAATTGTATACAATGTGTATCAGTATTATTTATAAACATATAGTTCAAATGTGTTTCTATCAATACACAATAGATAAAATACACACTAATATATATGTTAATAATATATTCATTTATATTATATATAACTGTGTGTATATTATGTATTTATATACTGGTAAACTTCATTGTTAAGTAAATTGCAAGACTCTAGGTATTCACATACAAACAAGAAGTGGAAACATGGGTTATTGTTTTTGTTGTAGTTGGTTGTGATTGTTTTTCCTTTTATTGGGGGCAATGGGAGGGTGCAGAAATCGGGAAAAGAAACGTGAACAAATGCAACCACTCTTCAGTATACACTATGTGGAAAATGCATTATGTAAATTCTCTGCAGGGATAGGAGGGAGAAACTTAGAAAATCGAAGGAAGGGGTGACATTTCCAAAAAAGTAATGTACTCATTACCTGATTAATAATGACAATGAAATTATATTTTAAAATATCTAACTTAAAAGCACACAAATTATCAGAGACCTCGAAAGAGAATGTCTTCAAATTACATAATCACACAAGAAAAATATGTTTCCAAGAGGTACAGAGCATACTCTTCATGAAAATGTTTTCATAAGAATATTTTCTATTGAGCATTTGGGTGGTGTATTCAATGAACTTGTTGAATCTGCAAAATCTATAGTTTAAATTAGGATTCACTCTCAGTGTTGTTCATTCCATTGGTTTTTAAATTTAATTCTTTATTTTGCATAATCAAGTCATGAACATACCAAGATATTAATACTGAGAGATGGTATATATGTGTCTACAATCCCACTCAATACCTAACTAAAACTACACTGAAACCAGTATAATTTGTGATTTTATAAGTAAATAAGCAGATCACTGAGGCTGCCAGCAAATCAAGATATCTTGGAATATTATGAGGTTATTATACCCAAACTATGAGTCTATGAACACATGCTGAGGTAATGATACACCTAAGGCATTTATTACATAGAATCAGTTCTAGGCAAAACTAATGTCAGTGATAGTTTAGTTTTCCTTCATTCTTTCTTTATTGGTGGCTAAGGGCTTCCCTGAACTCTGCTCTCATTTAGAAATAATCCAGACCATTTTATATTTTATAATAATATTTATTAATCAGAACCAACATCATAATGACATCAGCAAAATGAGTCTGAAAAATAATGTGTTAATATGCATTAATGTCTTGCAGTTTTGTTCTATATAATATAGCTTGCTTTGAGATGATTTTCTATGATACTACAATTTTAAGTGTACAGAATGAATATGGCAGGAGCAATTTCATGCGAAGCTTAGATGAATGAGTTTCTCAGTAATCTAAGACTCTTAGCACTTCTTCTAATTTTATACTTAGAAAAGGAGTAAGAAATACACTTCCATTTTTGGGAAGCTAAAATTTTTACCTTTTAGTTACATCTAAATCTTTGAGACTACACCAGGTATGTATTCTGAGTTGTATCAGTATTCACCAGTGATTCAAACATCTAAAACAATACAATGAAGAGTTCTCTTTCTGAGCTATTTATACGAGGTAGAAGAATCTTTGAAATGTATATGTTGGTTTGTGTATATGTATACATGCATGATTTCATATATTATCTATAAGTTCTACAATGAAAATTCATAGCACACTAACATGATACAATTGAGGTATAAATATGTATTATATATTTCACATATATCATGATTTAACCTTGCGATATTAATAAAACAACTAAACTCTAGTAAACAAAGTAAATATATTGCTTAATGTTAGATGTTTCTTCTTTTCATTAACCTGGTGTTGAGTTCATGTCTACTTTTTTAATTATTTAAATGGTTAATTTTCTCTCCAAGTCTTCTATTATTTAGTTTAAATCACATACTTTTTTTCTGAAATCAAACACAGATGTCATTATTTTAGATGACATCATGGTTATTTCTCTTTTTTATCATTTTCTTTAACTCGACTGTACAATTCAAAGATTTGGAGATTTCTAGTGCTTCTTCTGCTGGTTCATGGGTCAAAACACACCCATGACAGTGTTTCTGACCCTGGTCTCCATGATGATTTCATTAGAGATCAGTACACTAGGCCTCTCCAGCTCTGTTTTCTGCACTGGCTTCCTGACAAAGCAACTGCTCATTGGCGATCTTCTATCCCCAAGTTTCTGATTTTTGCCTCAATTTGAAATGGATCCTTTACAAATAACAGGAAGATAATGATGGCTTTTCCATCACACAAATGCTGTAGAAGGAACATCTAGTTCCTGACACTGTAAGTATTCTGTGATTCCTGTTACAAGTGCCATTCTTTTCTCAGGGCTTCTTGCTTCTTTGGATATAGGAATAGCTTCAGTGTTCTCTCTCTCTCTCTCTCTCTCTCTCTCTCTCTCTCTCTCTCTCTCTCTCTCTCTCTCTCTCTCTCTCTCTCTCTCTCTCTCTCTCTCTCCCCCTCTCCCTCTCCCTCTCTCTCTCTCCGTATCTCTTTTTCTCTGTATCTATCCCTCCCTCCCTCCCTCCCTCCTTCTTTCCTTCCTTTCCCTCCTTTTTTTCTTCTTTCTTCACTTGCCTGTATCTGTATCTGGGCTTAAACTCAGGGCCTGTGCTCACACATGGCCTTCCTTGCTTATGGATGATGTTCTACCAATTTATTCTCTTTTTAGTTATTTCTGAATGAAGTCTCATAGATTTTCCTGTGTGGCTGGTTTTGAACTACCATTCTTCAAATCTCAGCCTCCTGAGTAGTCAGGATTATAGATGTGATCCACCAATGCAGGGCTCTCATCTTTGGATTAAGTAGAGAAGATAGTACAAGTACAAATGCAATAGTATAATGAATTTCAGATTCAGTCTAAAAATCAAGAAAAATATATGCACATATGCTTTCATATATTCTTAAGAACATTAAGATGTCAGCAAAAAAAAGGCCTGTAGGTCAGGATCATGGAAACATGAAACATATTTTCTTTACCTTTAGTCAGTAATTTTTCAAGGTTTCAAAATAGATAACATATTACAAATATTTCAACATTTCACTATCATAACTAAACCTCTTCATCTTAGCTCCTGTATGTTACCATAATTAAAACATATGTGGGCTATTTATGAGCAATATAGGTGTATTTTTATGATTATAGAGGTTCGAATAGCTCAGTTGCTATCAAATGCTGATCTGGCCTCTGGGGGCAGGCTCCTTGTTTCTTTCTTAGACGATGCCTCTTCATTCATCCTCATGTGGGAAATGGGTCAATGCTGTATCTTCCTTCCCATGTAAAAAGAGGTTCACCACCTCCTTCCTTTATTTAAAGCACAAACTCCATTCATGAAGCTGGAATCCTCATAATTTAATCACTTTTCCCCAAATTCAGCCTCCTTTTACTTTCACAATGAGGGTTTGGTTTCACCCTATGTTTTGGAGGTAAACATTCACACTATTATATACATTTTTAGAGAGCAATGCATATGATAAATATAAGTAGATGAAATAAAGATTGATTAAGACCTAATCAGTCAAAATCTCTTCAAGCTATCAGGAGCCACATGGTATTAATATAGAATTTAGTAGCAATTTGTATAACCACTGGGGTTACAGCTTGCTAGGATAAAAAGCCAGAATAGCATAAAAATTACAACATGGAAGCCAAAGGATCTGGTGGCTCATTTCTGAAAACCTAGCTGCTCAAGAAGCTGAGATCTTAGGTTGCAGTTGGTAGCCAGCCTGGTCAGGAAAAATCAGGGGACTGTCTACTATAAACTACCACAAAAGCCATAAATAAATCTGTGGCTCATGTAGAATGCTAGAAGCTCAAAAACAGCATCCAAGCAGTATGTTCAAGACCCACGAGTGGGAAAAAATGTAACATGTAGCACAAAGGTAGAAGGTTGTAAGCAACTCTGTAAATTTACTGCAACTTAAAAGTTTCTCTAAGTCACTCTATCAGTTTCCTGATTGGATCCGCAAAAGTGAGTAGTCATGTGATGTTCACATTTTTTTATCCTTAGTCATTTGTCTCAATTTCCAAATTTGATTAGACTAGATTTTATTGAAAAAACAGAATTAGAAAGAATTAAAGTCATAGAAAAATGTGGACAGAACTGTCCATATTTCCAAACAATTAAGGATCTTTCAACATCTCCACCATCCCCAGCCAAACAAAGAAGAATGATGACAGTGTAGGAATGGTAATACTGGACCTGTGCTCTTTTATGATGCCCCGTAGGGCTTAATTAAACTGACAAAATTGATAGATTAGTAGGACAAATGCAAACAAATTTAAATGCTATATGACCTGGATTAAAAAAAATGAAGTAACAGAGCACACACGCTTTCATATGAAGTGAAGAGAAGAAGTTATATAAAATGAAAATAAATGAATGATATGGACAGTAAAGAGAAGATAGTAGTTTTGGTTGTTGTTGTTGTTGTTATTTTTGCCTGTCCTGGGGTTGAAGTCAGGGCCTGAGCACTGTCACTGGAGTTCCTTTTGCTTAAGGCTAGCACTTAAGCCAAAGCACCACCTCTGGCTTTTTCTGTTGATGTGGTACTGAGAAATCGAACCCAGGGCTTCATACATGCTAGACAAGCCTCAACCACTAAACCACCTTCTCATCCCCAAAAGTAGTTTTAACAAATTCCTCCCATCCCAGAATTCTCATTTCCGTCACTCCAGGGCTAAGAGTTTGCTTTTAGTTTTTTATTTTATTTTTCTATTCTGGGATTGCAATTTTTTCATGGGAATTTTTAATCTCCTGGCTTTGGAAGAAGGGTGTTGGGTAAGGGGATCTCTTTCATCTGCTATTGCATGTAGCTTTTCTGACAACAATCCTAAAACTCACCAAAGCAGCATATTTGGGGAAGGGGGTGCGTTCCAACTTCTTTCCTCCCAAGGAGTCATAACAGTTATGATTGTTATCAGAGATATTCAACGCATTTTTTATTGTTTTATCTTTGAAATAAGACTTCTTTTTTTTTAATACATTTTTATTGTGAAAATAGCATACAGAGGGGTTACAATTACATGGGCAAGGTAATGAGTACATTTCTTATCAAGCATTGTTGCTTCTTCCTTTGTTTCCCCTTCCCATCCCTTCCCATCTCCCCTCCCCTACCCCACCCCTGTTCCCCGCTACCCCCTTCCCCACCCCGGCCAAAGTTGTAAAGTTTGTTTTTCGACATAACATCTTTTACATCTCTTTGTTGCAATGGGTATACCTGTATCCCTATTTAAACAATTTGTTTTTTTCCCCTCCACAAAGTATACCAACATCAAATACAGTGAAATCAGGGGTTATATCATGAAGGAGGGACATAGAGTTTCTCTTCAGATCATATAAATCTTTGGCCTTTTAATACATTCTTTATTGTAAAAAAATGTACAGGGGGGTTACAGTTACATGAGCAAGGTAATTAGTACATTTCCTATCAAGCATTGTTACTTCTTTATTTGGGGGCAATACTGGAATTGGAAGTCAGCACCACACACTTGATGGGTAGGTTGTCTGCCACTTGAACGATACTTTGTTTCCTTTTGTCATAATTTTTGTCGTTTTTTAGAATGTCATGTGCTTTTTACCTGAGAAGACATCTGATGATTAGCCTCCTATTGACACCTCTAAGATAGCTGGGGTTGCACCAGCAAGGTGTTGTCCCAAGCCAAAGAATTTATACAATCATTAGACGTACTTTGGATTTTCCTAATTTGATCATAACATAATGGAAATTTTAAGGTATGTTTTGTGAGATACAGCTTCCTTTCCTAAACAACTGCTTTGAGATTCATTTATGTTACATGGATTTATTTCTGGTCTATCATAATAGATTTGTATGTCCTTTTATGAAATTATATTGGCTTGGTTATAGTAGCTTGTAATATATATCTTAAAGCAGAAATGGGGCTGTTATTCTGATACAAAAAGTTTAGCTTAAATATGACTGCTTTTGAAGAATTTACTCGATCCAATTACACTCCTGCATATACAATTCTTCAGTCCGCTTGATTCTGTACATATACATATACCCCCATGTATGTGTTGATATGGGAGTTTGTATTATGCATTCACAAACACACAAAAATCCACATGTGATGGACTCCAAAAATGGCTCAGCGGTAGAATGCTTGCCTTGCATGCATGAGGCCCTGGGTTCAATTCCTCAGCACCACATAAGCAAAAAGAAAAAAGCCGGAAGTGGTGCTGTGGCTCAATTGGTAGAGCACTAGCCTTGAGCTAAAGAGCTGAGGGACAGCGCCCAAGACCAGAGTTCAGGCCCCACGACTGGAGCCCCACCAAAAAAATCCACATGTGAGAAGAAAATATGCTTGGGCCTGAATTATTTCACTCAGTATATTTTCCAGATATCTTTTCCCTGCAAAAGACATAATTATGTTCTTACCTAATGGTTGCAGAAAATTCCAGTCTGTGTGTGTGTGTGTGTGTGTGTGTGTGTGTGTGTGTGTGTGTGTGTGTGTGTGTGTGTGTGACATTTGGGGTTTAGGTGAGTGGTTTGTCGAGGGAGAGATGGATTAATAATAAAGGAAACAAAGGATAAATACAGTCAGCATACTCAATGTACATATGCAGTAAAGCAAATGGGAAATGGGAAATGAGTGGTTACATGTGGGATTGTCGAGAATGGTAGCAGAGGTAAGTGATCAGGAAGCACTGGAGAGGGCTGGGATGTAGCTCAGAGGCAAAGCACTTGTAAACAAGTGCAACATCCTGGTTCAATCTCCAGCACACAAAAATAAAACAAAAAGAAACAGAAAATAAAACCACTGGATATATTGGCAGAAATATTTGACTGTAACCTCTTTGTATGTCCATTTAAAGTTTAGAAAATTATTCTTTTCTCCAAAGTGTAGAAAATTAAATGAAAAATAACTTCTTCTTCTGTATGTTTCCTTTTTATTTTGTGGTCATTCCTTTAATGTTTCCAGCCTTAGTCACTTGATGCAATCTCACTTTTCAAATTCTGTTTTCTTACATTTGTGTGTAGGGGTACATCATATAAATAAAATAATAGCAAAACAAAAATATAGTCAAATATTTTAACTCCATTTTTTTTCTCCTGGGATTTTTTTTTAGTTTGAAGTCTAATATTTTAATTTTTAATTCTTCTTCAGTTAATTTGCTTGATTTGATGTAACATAAGGCTTGTTTCAGGGAATTTGGAATAATATTGGTGTTCATTGCTCGGAAAAATATGTGACAGAGTTACAACAATCTGGTTTGGGCTTTTTGTTTGGAAATTATTGATTTATGATTCTTTTTGAACTTTTTTATGAGTTTGTTAAGGCAATCTACATTTTCTGATTTCGTTTTTGTAGATTGTATGGTGCTAAGAATATACTCATTTCTTCTGAGTTATCCACATTGTTGGCAAACCATTGTTCACACTAGTGTCTTATGATCCTTTTAATTTTCAGTAAGTTTGTTTCAATGTGTCTCATTTCTGAATTTATCCAAAGTCTCCTCTCTCTCGCTTTTCTCTCTCTCTCTTTCTCTTTCTCTCATTGACATTAATTTTTTCTAATTTTCTAAGTCATAAACATGTAAAACTAAATTTTAATTTAAGATTTTTCTTCCATAGGGTTGGCATTTCTCAGTACAAGCTTCACTTGTCATAATGATTTCATTGCAATTTAGTTTTTCTGTTTTTTTCATCTTCATACACCTTGAACTATTGATGATGTATTTTAGTATATGAATCTTTCATAAAACTTGAAAATCTGATCCTTCCATGTTTTTCTTCTTTCTCAAGATTTCCTTGCTTGCTTGTTTGCTGGTGCTTCTACTGTGGCTTGAACTCCAGATCTCATGATCTCACTTAGCCTCTATGCTCAGGGCTAGTTAGCATTCTGCCACTTGAACCAGACCTTCACTTGTGGCTTTTTTCTTGTTAAGTGGAGATAGGAATTTCACAGATTTGTTTGTTAGGTCTGGTTTGGAACAATGATCCTCACATTCTGGCCCCCTGTGTAGTCAGGATTACAGAAGTGAGCCACCAGATCTTGGCTAAAATCTATGCTTTTTGAATGTAGTTCATTGGCTGAATACCTGTCAGGTGTATATGTAGAGTATATAATAAATACAATTTTGCTCAGGTATGTGCTTATTAACCTATATTGTTTTTTTTTCCATAACACCCTATATCCCTAAGTTCCAAACCACTCCCCTCCCTCCTTTTCATGTGCAAAACTAGATTTTAGTTTCAAAAGTGCAGAACTTCAGTCTTTTCCTTTATCATTACTCTTGCACATCACCAATCATTCTGCCCAAATCAAGTGCCTCATTCTTACTCTCAGAGCTCACACCTGAAACCACCCTATGTCAACCAAAATAATTCATAATTCAAAATGTTGGTTATCGTTATTATTTTAAAAAGTTCATATATCTCAGTTACATTTTCCCTTGAACCTCATATAAAATTCATGTGATATTGCCAGGCATCTGTCATGAAAACAACACATTTCATAAAGAAGTATCTTCTAAATGTCCTGTAAATTCCTAATGTCAGGGTCTAATGTTACATGTTAGAGGTTTTCTACAGAATTGAGTAGCCTCATCTTACCTAATTTAATAAATGTATCTATCTCATACTTTCAAGTGATAAATTTTGATCTAACTTCACAGAATTTTAAGAAACTAGGAAATCTATGATTTAAAAATTAATTAATATTTTTATTTAAAATGATTTAAAGTTTAAAATGAGGACCCCATTTTAACATCGTATGTTTTATTTATATTTATATTGTTTATACTCAATATTACTATAAAACAATTGCTTTAAGATGTACAGAACATAATACAATTAAGTGTCCTAAAAATATTATAATTATGCTTAGTAAACTTGATGCCAAAGTCATGAATCCATGCTTTTGTTTTCTTTTGGAAACTGGTACATTGCTGTGTTGATAAAGACTGATTTCTTGTCTGTGTAACAAAACTGCTATGCTTATGGTTAATTCATACTCAATCTTCTCTTTTTGCACAATTAATTATATGGCATAAGAGAGAGGTGTGAGTGAGAAAAGAAATTGATGGCTTTATGAATGACAAATTTATAATCCTTACAATAATGTACACTTCCCAACATTCTCCTATAAATGCTATATGAACCTCGATATCACAGGAAACAAAGGTTATAAAACAGAGATGAGCATTACCTGAAGTGTATTATCTCAATTTAAAAGTGCAAAGTCTTATTTGAAATCATTTTAATATGTTTTTTGTAAATATTGTGAATTCCTTTTGCTCACATTCTAAACTACATAAATCTTTTGCTGAAGAAAGTAGAGTATATTATTATATCTCTACCCTTTATTGCTTCATTTTGCCATTTGTTAATTAAGAAATGTAAGTAGCCAGGCGCCTGTGGCTCACACCTACAATCCTACCTACTGAGGAGGCTGAGATCTGAGGATAGCGGTTCAAAGCCAGCCCCGGCAGGAATGTCCGTGCGACTCTTCTCTTCAATAAACCACTAGAAAACTGGAAGTGGCACTATGGTTCAAGTGGTAGAGCACTCGCCTTGAGCTGAAGAGCAGAGGGACAACACCCAAGCCCAGAGTTCAAGCCCCAAGACCGACAAAAAAAAAAAAAAAAAAAAAAGAAATAGAAGATACGGATTTGTATTTTATTTTGAAATACTTAAATTTTGGCTTTCCCAGTAAACAATGTGCACTTTCTAAGAAGTATATTAATTTGGAATTTGCTCAGCTCTATATACTTAAGCATATTTTATCAACAATTTCATTAAAATATAAAAATTATAAAATAAGAATTTAAAATTAGTTATTATTATGAGACGTAAGTTACATTCATTTACATATACTCTAATAAAATTAATGCAATATTCAACTGTGAAAATGTATATTACATATTGGGTAGGTTATATAATAATAACATATTAGTAATTTATATTAACATGTATTTTATGAATTATTTAAAACAAATGAACATACAATAAGAAATTGCTTCTTTAATTTTATCTTTCTATCACAAAAGAAAAGTGATATCACAAACATATATTTAGATTATAAATCAATAAATTTATGAACTGTGTTTTTGAAAAATTTCGCCATGATTCTTAAAATGGAAAAAAATAGATAAAATGATAATTAAAATAATTTTACTCTATGTACTTAACTACTGTTTTATTTTACTTGGACCATGGAACCTCAATATTTAAATTATATATTTTCTTGTTGAAGATCTTATATAATATCTCCTTAGTTTCAAAACATTAGAAACTCTTCTAGTTAAAGAGATTAGTTTGTCATTAGGTGTTCATTTCCCACCAGAATCTTTTAAGAAATACGATTAGAATTTACTTGCATAAATTATTACTTGATATTTTTATGGCTGACATGCCTCAATAAATCATTAGCTATCTGGCCATATAGTTTCCAATATCGGATTACAAGTACATGATTTAGTATATTCTAATTCATCTAGAATATTTATAATAAATATAAAATATTATGATGAGGTATATTTAATATTGCTGAGAATGATCAGTAAATGCAATTAAAAGACATGCTCACTGACATTTTAGAGGGATGTTTTCTAATTTAAATACAAATAGCAGAGAATTTTAAATGCCTTTTTGGTGAAAGCAATATTACTAGTCTAAGTTTTCTTAGATTTTACCTCAAGGATTCATCCTTTCTTTGGGGAGTAAAAAACACGGATTTGAGAAAGCAGAGCTAATTCAAGTGTGAAGTAAGTCAATCTGTTTTACTGCCTTTATTTTTTTGATTATATGAAACCAAACATGTTAGGAAAACAAGGCCGGCAGGAGAGCGTTTTCAAATAATCTTTCTCTAGAAGTACAAAATGCTGCTGGTCGCCTTTACTCAACCTTCAACAATTCATTTTGGTCACATTATCAAATACTGTTTCCCTGACTCCATTGCTGGAAATGATCAGGAGTAGAAGCTGTGTTGTGCATTCAAGGCTGTTTACCAGAACTTATAAAGCTGAAAATTCTGGAGAGAAGACACTAATATTAAACAAAAATGAATGTTTAGCTAAAGTACTCCATGTATGTATGACTAAATAGGAAGTAAGAAAGAAGCTTGAGGGTAACAATGGTAAGTAAAATAATGAAAATAGAAAGAATTACCTCTGTGTATGTAAACTAATTTACAATTCCATAAAGTTAAATCTATTTCCATAATTATGTATACACTTCATGTTTACATATCTTAAAACAGACATACACATAAATATAAACATCATGAGAGAAGAAATGTCTTCAAAAAAGTAAAGAAAATAAAAGAATCTAGGGTTTTTATGTTAATTTTTAAATAGTAACAAACATAGGAATATTAATCTCTCAAAGCAGTTAGTAAATAAATCTACAATGTCCATAAATTTCCCCCATCTCTCTCCTGCCCTAGGTCAATATTCTGTAGCCATTACACAATCACAAATTTGAAGTAAAGGATGGATCAAAATGTGTTTACAATGGCTGAACAAGTTTGCTCATTTCTGTAATCCCAGCTACTTCAAAAGCAGAGATATGAAAATTAATATTCAAGGCCAGCCTAGAAAAATTGTTAGTGGTAGCTTGTGCTTGATGTCTGTTATATCATACGTTTTGTACCTTTTCAGGCTTTTTTCTCCTTTTTGGGGAAGCAATGAGGCTGTGTTTTGCACTTGCTAAGTAGATGTTCTAACTCAAAACAACATATTCAGTTTTTTTTTAAATGTTGCATTGCTTATTTAGTGATGAGGGTTAGCCTTCTGCCTGGCATGTGCCTATATTGTAATTATTCTTTTTAAGATTTATTGATGTAACTGAGAAGGCAGGCACACTACTATTCCTAACTACTGGTTGAGAAGAGTGATAAAATCATTTTTTCTCATGATCTAAAATCATGATCCTTCAAATCTTAATCATCTGAGTAGCTTGCATTATAGGCACAAGCCACAATACCTGGAAAGCTGTTTCAATTAGGGAGGAGTTACCGTTACATGAGTAAGATAATGAGTACATTTCCTATGGAGCATTGTTAACTCCTCCTTTGTTTTTCCCTTGCCATACTTTTCCTCCCCACCTCCCCAACTCCTTTGTAGGTCTGACTGATCCAAAATAAGACATCTGTAAAACGTATAATATTTGATTATAGGACTACTTGAATAGTAGTGTAGAAAATGTGTAAATGGAGTCACAGAAAAAAGTTTTGAGTTGATTTTTTAATCTTAGAAATTACTTATATGTTTTATGAAAGTTTCTCCACAAACACAGTACACTTACATTTAACACTAGTATGGATGGTGTTATGATTACTTACTTATCTCCAAAGCCACTCTCTAACCTACGTGGTTGCTTGTTTCTTTATTGTTGAGATATTTCCCAGAAGAACCCAAAAGATAGAACTTAGAAGAAAAGTTTTCAAAGCAGCCATTTTCAATATTTCCAAAGTAAAAGAAAACCACACTGAAGATTTTACTGAAATTTTGGTGACATGAGTCATAAAATGAATAGCAATTATATAAAAAGGAATCAAGTGAAACATCTAGAAGTCGAATTGTGCCAGAACTAGAATGAAAAATCACTGCCAGGGCTCAATGGGCTTCTTGACAGAAGAAATAATTAGCAAATTTAAGATATGGCTGAGACTGATCTGAAGAAGAGATGAAAATGAGAGTAGATTATTCTTGAGCAACCTGTGGGTAAGATAAGAGAAGATGAAAAAGAAGAGAGAACATGAAAAAAGATTTGAAGAAACAACCATTGAAAACTATAGTGATAATCTCTAAGATGGTCTACAAAGACCTCATAAAATATATATAAATATCCATACGTTTTACTAGCAGATATAACAAACTACTGAAAGCCAAAACACAGACAAAATGCCTGAAACTAATAAGAAAAAATCAGCTTACATCATGCAGTGAACTACATTAAGATTCACAGCTGACTTCCTTTAAGAATTTCCCTAAGGCATCAACTCAAGAGAATTATAGAACTGCCACAGATTTTTTTTTAAATTGTGAAGATACCATACGGAGTGGTTACAATTACATGGGCAAGGTAATGAGTACATTTCTTATCAAGCATTGTTGCCTCCTCCTTTGTTTCCCCTTCCCATCAGCCCGCCCCCCAACCTGCCCCTGCCAAAGTTGTAAAGTTTGTTTTTTGACATAACGTCTTGTACATCTCATTGTTGCAATGGGTCCATCTGTAAACGATTTGTTTTTTTCCCTCCCCCTCTACAAATTATACCAACATCAAATACAGTGAAAACAGGGGTTATACCATGGGGGATGGGCATATAAAGCAACAAAGAACTATCTTATAAATATGTTAGAAAAGATAGCCAGAAAGGAAAAATATTTGAGTCCTTATCTTGGGGTTCATTTTGCCTAACATCAACTTATCTGACCGTTTCTGCTTGTCTCAGACATATCGTCGTAATTGCAAATAATGGAAACCATGGGACCTATGTTTCTTTGTTCCTGGCTTACAGATTTTATGCTTTCCATTCAGGATATTATAAATACTTCTTTGTCAAATTTGATCAATATCAGAAACTATACCCTGCATAGAAGGAATGTGGCTGGAGGATCCAGGACAGTAAGTTGAGTAGAAGACAAATAGGTAGAAACTAGACTATAAGGCTGGTGAATGGAAGAATCAAGTGAGAAGGGTTAGGATTGGCAGAAATGAGCCCTGATTGTATGATTTTTTTACTTACTTACTTACTTATTTTACTGTTCACAATGTATAGATAAGCTGAAGCATTCTGATAGATAGTTTCCTACAATCCTGCACTAATGAAAATAAGAGGGAATTTACTATCACCAAAAGACAGGAGAAACAAAGCAAAGTATAGTAAAGAAAAGGAAGGAAATCATATCATTCATAATGCTTTGCACTGTTACCACATACCATAGATAGCTAAGACTCTGAGAAATTTTTCTGCTAACAGAGATGGAATGGGAACTGATCGCACTGCTGATCAGTACAGCACCTGCCTAGCAAGTGTAAGATCTTGAGTTCAATCCCTGTTAACAACGAAGCAACTGAGAAAACAAAGTTATAGGACAAGAAACAAATCCAGACTTAAAAGGGCAAAATGCAGATCAACAGTAAGTAGATATCGCCCTATACTAATCAATTTAAGGAGCTCTAACGGGTCACTCAAGAAGATTTTGAAGTTTCTATGTTACTCTGGAAAATAATAAAGATGTGAGATGCTGCGATGATGTGATGGAAGAGGATAAAGGAGAACAGAGGAGGAATAAAATAATCATTAGTAGAGAGTTACAGGATTAAAAAAATGAAGAGGGCTGGAAAGGTGGCTCAGTGGTAGAGCACTTTCCTTGCATGAATGAGGCCCTGGGTTCAATTCCTCAGCACAACATAAGCAGAACCAAAAAGGCCAGATGTGGCGCTGTGGCTCAAGTGGTAGAGCACTCGCCTTGTGCTGAAGAGCTGAGGGACAGTGCCCAGGCCCAGAGTTCAGACCCCATGTCCCGACCCCCTGAAAAACATGAAGACATTTTCCATCTTTATAGAAAAATTAACAGAGAAAACAATGAAAAGTCACTGGTGAAATGGTTCAGGAAGTTAATTAAGAAGCCAAAGATAATTACAGTTTAAAAGGAAATGTTATATATAATCCATGGCCTGTTATTTCATATGAAAGTAACTTTTACTGTAAAAAATGTTTTTTTAATTTAATTTTATTTTATTTGAGAACATACTGTACAGAGGGGCTACAATTACATGGGCAGGATAATGCATACATTTCTTACCAAGCATTGCAGGCTCCTCCTTTGTTTACCCTTCACCTAGCTTCCCAGCCTCCCCACTCCCCCCACCCAATCATACCCCCCTCCCCCCCCACCGACATGGTAAAGCTGGTTTTGACATGACATTTTGTACTTCTCATTGTTGCAACAGGTCCACCTGAATCCTAAAACGACTTGTTTGCCCCCATCTCCTCCACATGTTATACTGACATCAAATATAGTGAAAGCGGGGGTTACACTGTGGGGGAGGGACATACAAAGCAACAAAGAAAAAATCTTATAAATGCGTTAGAAACATATGCATGAAAGAAACGAAAACATTAAAATACATATTTAAGGGATCATTTTCCTAACATCATATTATCTGACCTTTTCTGCTTGACTCATACCTATACTAGATATTGCAAATAAGGGAAACCATGGGACCTATGTTTCTTTGGGCCTGGCTTACTCCACTTAATATAATTTTTTCCAAACCTTTCCATTTCCTAACAAATGGGGAAATGTCATTCTTTCTGATGGAGGCATAGAATTCCATTGTGTATATATACCACATTTTCTTGATCCATTCATCTACTGAGGGGCATCTGGGTTGGTTCCATATCTTAGCTATGGTAAATAATGCTGCAATAAACATAGTTGTGCTCGGAGCTTTAGTGTGGTCTTGTTTGTAAACATTTGGGTAAATGCCCAAAAGTGGGATTGCTGGATCATAGGGGAGATCTATGTGAAGTCTTTTGAGGAACCTCCATACTGCTTTCCAAAGTGGTTGAACAAGTTTACATTCCCACCAACATTGAAGTAAGGTTCCTTTCTGTCCACATCCCCTCCAGCATCTGTTGTTGTTAGAGTTCTTGATTTTTGCTGTTCTAACTGGAGTGAGGTGATATCTCAATGTTGTTTTGATTTGCATTTCTTTTATGGCTAGGGATGTTGAACATTTCTTCATGTGTCTATTGGCCATCCTTCTTTCTTCTTCAGAGAAGCTTCTCTTTAAGTCTTTCGCCCACTTATTTATTGGGCAGTTGTTTCTTTGAGGATTTGTTGTTGGGTGGTTTAATTTTTTGAGTTCCAAGTATATTTTAGATATGAGACCCTTGTCCGTTGTATGGCTTGTAAAGATCTTCTCCCAATCGGTGGGCTTTCTATTGATCTTGCTAGCTATGTCATTTGCCCTGCAGAAGCTCTGCAACCGTATGCAATCCCATTTGTCCAACCTTTCTTTGATTTGTTGTGCTTCCGGGTCTCTATTCAGAAAATTTCGGCCTGAGCCAAGGAGACCTAAGGTTTCTCCTATTCCATCCTGTAATGTTTTCAGAGTGTCTGCTTTGAGTTCAAGGTCTTTGATCCATTTGGAGTTGATTCTGGTGCAGGGTGATATATAAGGATCTAGTTTTAGTTTTCTACATGTAGTTAACCAATTTTGCCAGCACCATTTACTGAAGAGGCTGTCTTTATTCCATTCTATTGTTTTAGCTTCCTTATCGAAGATTAGATGGCTATAGGTCTGTAGGTTCATTTCTGGGTTTTCAATTCTATTCCATTGGTCCTGAGGTCTGTTCTTATGCCAATACCAAGCTGTTTTGATTACTATGGCTTTATAGTAGAGTTTGAAATTTGGTATTGATATTCCTCCAGCAGTGTTCTTTCTGTTGAGGCGCGTTTTTGCTATTCGGGGTCTTTTATTGTTCCATATGAATTTTTGGATTGCCTCTTCTATTTCCTTCAAGAATGAGGGTGGAATTTTGATAGGTATCGCGTTGAATTTGTAGATAGCCTTGGGAAGTATTGCCATTTTCACGATGTTAATCTTGCCAATCCAGGAGCATGGGAGGTTTTGCCATTTTTTAAGTTCTGTGTTGATTTCCTTTTTCAAAATTTTAAAGTTTTCATCATAGAGGTCCTTCACTTCTTTGGTTAAGTTAATTCCTAGGTATTTTATTTTTTGTGGGGCTATTACAAATGGAGTTGCTTTCCTAATTTCAGCCACACTTTTCTCATTGTTGGCATATGGAAAAGCCATTGATTTTTGGGGGTTAATTTTATAACCTGCTACTTTGCCAAAGTTTTGAATCAGCTTGAGTAATTTGGGAGTGGAGTCCAAAGGATTCTTTAAATACAAGATCATGTCATCATCTGCAAAGAGGGAGAGTTTTATTTCTTTTTCCCTATTTGGATCCCCTTTATGTCTGCATCTTGTCTTACTGCTGTAGCTAGGCATTCTAATACTAGATTGAAGAGAAGTGGAGAGAGTGGGCATCCTTTCTCGTTCCTGAATTAAGAGGAAATGGCTTTAGTTTTTCACCATTGAGTATAATGCTGGCTGTAGGTTTGTCATATACAGCCTTTATTGTATTGAGGAATGTTCCATGGATTCCTAATTTTTCCAGAACCTTAATCATAAAGGGGTTTTGGATCTTGTCAAATGCTTTTTCTGCATCTATTGAGATAACCATATGGTTCTTATCCATGCTCCTGTTGATGTGATGAATAATATTAATTGATTTCCGTATATTGAACCAACTTTGCATCCCTGAAATTAATCCTGTTTGATCATGGTGTATGATTTTTTGGATGAATTGTTGAAGTCGATTGGCCAAAATTTTGTTGAGAAGTTTTGCATCAATGTTCATCAAAGAAATGGGTCTATAGTTCTCTTTCTTTGATGAGTCCTTGCCTGGTTTTGGGATGAGGGTTATGATGGCTTCATAGAATGTGTTCCGTAGTGAGCTTTCTCTTTCAATTTCATTGAAGAGTTGGAGGAGCATTGGTGTGAGCTCTGCTTTGAAATCCTTGTAAAATTCCGCTGTAAAAACATCTGGTCCTGGACTTTTCTTTGCTGGGAGGTCTCTTATTGCTGTTTCTATTTCAATGCTTGATATGGGCCTGTTAAGCTCGTTTAACTCATCTTGGTTTAGTTTTGGCATGTCAATATTTGCTAGGAAAAGGTCCATTTCTGTCAAGTTCTCAAACTTATTAGCATAAAGTTTTGAGAAATATTCCCTTATAATGTTCTGAATCTTGGTTGTTTCTGTGGTGATGTTTCCATTCTCATCTCTGAGTTTATTAATTTGGGTGTGTTCTCTCCTTTTTCTGATTAGATTTGCTAAGGGTCTGTCAATTTTGTTAAGTTTTTCGAAGAACCAACTCTTTGTTTTGTTGATTCTTTTTATAGTTTTTTTCTATTCTAATTCATTTAATTCTGCTTTAATTTTGATTATTTCTTTCCGTCTACTTGATTGGGGTTTATCTTGCTGCTCTTTTTCAAGGAGGTTTAGATGTGTCATTAAATTGTTAGTTTCCGATCTCTCCAATTTGTTGATGTAGGAGCTCAGAGCTATAAACTTGCCTCTGAGTATTGCCTTTGCTGTGTCCCAGAGGAGCTGGTAATTTGTGTGTTCATTTTTGTTGAATAGCATGAATATTTGAATTTCCTTTCTAATCTCTTCCATGACCCACTCATGATTCAGCAGTGTGTTGTTCAGCCTCCATGTGATACCGGACTTTCTTTGGTGGCTTTTGGTGTTGAGTTCTAATTTTATTCCCTTGTGGTCAGAGAGAATGCAAGGTATAACTTCAATGTTTCTGAATTTAGACAAGTTTGCTTTGTGGCCTAAAATGTGGTCTATTTTAGAAAACGTTCCATGTGCTGCTGAGAAGAACGTGTATTCTGATGCTGCTGGGTGAAATGTTCGGTAAATGTCTGTTAAGTCTAGTTGATCTATGCAGCTGTTTAGATCTGCGGTTTCTCTGTTGAGTTTTTGCCGAGTTGATCTATCTAGTGGGGAGAGTGGTGTGTTAAAATCCCCAACAATTAATGTCTTTGGATCTATATGGGATTTGAGGGAAAGTAGTGTTTCTTTGATAAATTTGGGTGCTCCATTGTTTGGCGAATAAATATTTAGAATTGTAATATCCTCCTGAAGGAGAGATCCTTTAATTAGTATGTAGCGACCTTCTTTATCTCTTCTCACAAATTTTAGTTTGAAGTCTATTTTATCTGATATTAGGATTGAAACTTCCGCCTCTTTATGAGGGCCGTTTGCTTGGTAGATTTTGTTCCAGCCTTTAACCTTGAAAATGTGTTTGTTTTTACGGGCAAGATGTGACTCCTGCAGGCAGCAGATAGAAGGGTCTTGTTTTTTAATCCAACTAGACAGTCTATGTTGCTTAATTGGAGAGTTTAGTCAGTTAACGTTAAGAGATAGGACTGAGAGGTATTTGGGAGTTCCTGCCATGTTATCCACCTTCTTGGGGGCTGCGAAAACTGGGTTCTTCCTAAGGTTCTTGGATTCTCAGTTTGGGTGCAGTTTCTTGGCCTTTGTTGCGGTCTTGTTGGTTTTCTATGTGTAGGACATCTTTAAGAATCTTTTGTAGGGCTGGTTTCGTGGAGATGTATTGTTTCAATTTTTCTTTGCTATGGAAGGTTTTTATTTGGCCTTCAGTTATGAAGGAGAGTTTAGCTGGGTACAGTATTCTTGGTTGATAATTATTTGTTTTTAGGGTATGGCATAAGTCATTCCAGGCTCTTCTTGCTTTGATTGTCTCTGCTGAGAAATCTGAGGTGATTCTAATTGGTTTCCCTTTGTATGTGATTACCCTTTTCTCCCTGACAGCTTTAAGGATCTTTTCCTTGGTCTGGGTTGATCCTGTGTGGATTATAATGTGATGGTGGGATGTTCTATTCTGGTCTGGTCTATTTGGGGTTCTAAAAGCTTCTTGTATCTGAATAGGCCTATCTTTTTGTATGTTTGGGAAGTTCTCTGCTAGGATCCTGTTAAACAAATTTTCTAGACCATTAACTTCTGTTTCTAGGTGCTCCTCTACACCCATTATCCTTAGATTGGGCCTTCTGATGGTGTCTTCCAGGTGTTGGATAGACCTATCATATTTCTTGGACTTGTCTTGGATGGTTGTATGTTCTTTCTCTATAATATTTAGGCTGTCTTCAATCCGTGAGATTCGATCTTCTGCATGGTAACCTGCTGTCAAGACTCTCTACTTTGTTTTTTAACTCTTTTCCTTCTAATTGGTCAGCTTTGATGGCTTCAAGTTCTTTGTTGAAGCTCTGTTTTAGGTCTTGTATGAATTTCTTTACTTCCGTAATTTGGTGTTCAGTGTTTGTTCTCAAATCACTTAGTTGATTGGTTATGGTTTCTTTGGACTCCCATTCCTTCTGTTGGGTTCAATTCAGCATTCTCTTTGTGGTCTCCCTGACTTCCTTCAACTCTTTGTTAATGGATTCCATGAATGCCTTAATGATCTTTGTGTATTCTCTACCTGGTCTCTCAATTCCTGAATTACTCTTTGATTAGCTTCTTCCCGTCTGTGGGATTCCTTCAGTTCTCTTTCTTCCCGTTCGTGGGAATCCTGTAGTTCACTTTAAGTGTTCTCTGCCTGCTCACGCCATTCCTCCCTTTCTCTTTGAGCATTCTCAAGTTGTTCACGCAAATCCTGTATCAGTTTTTGAGTAGCTTCCTCACGCTTATGATATTCCTGTATAAACTTCTGGGATGCCTCCTCTCTCTCCCTATCACGCTCATACAGAGTCCTTTGTACATTGTCAAACTTCTCATTTATCATGTTTGCTGTTAGTGTTTGTAGAGCTATTTGGGAATTCTCCTCTGGATTATTCTTTATCTGTTCTATTCCCTGATTATCAAGATTGGGAATTGAGATACCCGAATTTGCCATTTTTCTTGTGTTTTTCCGGCTTACTTGGCCCATTTGAGATGAAGATTGCACCAGTTTTATGCTAGAACACTATCTTAAGGCAACCATCAACCAAAGTTTGCATTTGTACAGTCAATAGTCTACAGATACACTCTAGTTCAACAGATACATCTATTCAACATCAAACAACTATATGTTAAAGTACTTCGAACCGCAGAAAAGAATTTGGAAAACCAGAAATTATTAGGATTAGGGAGAGATGTGGGTAAAAAATAGGAATAGATTGGTGTGGGGAGGCACAGGGAGAGTTAACTATATCCTAATCACAATGCAGGAAATGGGTTGGGTAGGATCCAAGTAGAGAGAGAGAGAGACCAGAAAAAAATAGAAACGTAAAAATTAATGTTATTATAGAAGTTAAAAGACCGTCTATTTAGAGAGGAATGTGAATATGTTCCGAGAAGGGGTGGGACATAGAGGAGATGTGAAAAACTTTAAGGATGGAAAAGGGAGAAGAAAACATCAGAAGTTCAGTAGAGCTAGACAAAAAACAAAAAGATAATTAAGAAAGAAAGAAAAAGAGAAAGAAGACAAGAAAAGAAAGGAAAACGCTCATTCACATATTCCTAAAATAAAAATTATAAGATGAGAGAAAAAAAAAAGTTACTGGAAAACAATTATTTTTTCAGAAGATGCAAAAATTAAAGATTAATAAAAGTTTTAGAAGGGAAATATATATATATAAGGTAGCAAAAAACAAAAAACAAGCAAAAAAAGAAAAGAAGAAGAAGAAAAAGAAAAAAAAGTCTTTTGATTTTTCTTTTTTGGGGGGGAGGAATGGGAAGAATCCTGTATCTCCCTTTTGTCTCTAACCAGTCTCTTGTTGGAGTCTCTGGTCAGCTTGAGGTCCTGTGGCTTGATTGGTTTCTTAAGTCGGTTGATTGGAAGAGGCAGAAAAATTCTCTGCTTTACCCAAGATTTTGAGATCCCCCTCCCAGGTTAGTTTTCTGGGAGGGTGATCTGCTTTGAGAGTCACAAAAGAGGGGGATGTGGTGATGGGGCTAGGTTCTGGGTAGAGTTGAGGCCTTTCTACAAACAGTAGCTTTTCCCTGGGGCTATTTTGTGATAAAGCTCACAGCGCCCAGCCTGGAGCCATTCTCAGGGTTTCTGTTTTTCAATTGATTGTGGTGGCTGCTAGAGGGAGGGGCAGCCTCTGGCTCTGGTTACCCAGTGAGGCAAGGCACTCCAATGGCTGTCGCCTGAGCTGGGTGACTTTTCCCTGGATGGTGCTGAGTCTGGCAGGTCACTTCGCCGTTAAGTTCTTGTGACCTGCTAAATGACTCGTTTTATTCCAAGGCCTGAGGTGGAGCTAGCAGCTCCTCCGAGCTTTGTCGGTATCCAAGATGGAGATCACCGGTGCTGGGGGGGGGGAGGGGTAGCCTTCCCTCCTCTGCTTCCTGAGAAGGAGTGAGGATGTCGGGCTTGTACTCACGCCGAGTCTTGGATCCTGGGTGGTCTCTGGTCTGCAAACAGCAGGATGAAGATTTCCGCTCCTTGTCGGTTCTTGTTGGTGTTGAATAGAATCCGCTCATCCGCTGCGTCTGGCTCCTTCGTCCCGGACTCTCTGTGTCTCAGGTGTGACCCCGGGGCGGTGGTCGCCGCCGCGACCCTGCCGCCATAGCGGCAGCTGATATTTTTCCTTGGCTTCCCCTCTCTTGTCTAACTCTCTGTCCTGTGATGGCACATTAGTGTGATTCTCTGGCTTAGGACTGTTCACTAGAACTCTAAAATTGCTTTCTATGCGAGAGCTTGTTCAGATTCCAGCTTCTCCTCCGCCATCTTCCCGGAACTCTTGTAAAAAATGTTTTGATCCATATGAACATGTGTTTTTTGGGAAGAAGCGTCTGAAGTATCAAAAGTAGAGTGTCATTGTGATGGTTTATTACCTCCCAACCTGGGGAGTAATTGCTGAAATTTTTCTTGCATGTCTTACCAGTATGTAAAGGTGAGTTAGTCATTAAATACAATTTTAAGGACTTTAGTCCACAGTTGAATAAACCCAAAATATTTTCATTGACCTAAAAGTTTAAGCACATCATTAGAACAGACTTTTGAATTTGGATGGGTAAGCTGGAAGACTTTTATCATGCCCACATCATTCTATCCACATTTCTTCTCTCTGACACATGTAGAGCTGATGTGCCAGCTCTGGGTTGTAAACATTGGGATGTCCACTACACATTTCCACAACCCCATTATTTTGATAATATATCTGGGAGAGAGGAGAATACCACCTGGAAAGGGGGTAATGTGTGCTGGCAATATGAGCACCCAAACCCATAATCCCTCCCCCCAAAATATATCATTCTTGAATAGCAACAATCTGAGAATAACAGTGACTTGTGACTCACCAATCAGAAATTTATTTCGTCCTTATAAGAAAACTAAGGCACCAGATTCTCATTCCTATTTTGAGAGTGAATCTCATTGTAAGCCTTATGGCAACTCATAATTAAATATCTATAAATAGATATGTAGGTGCACAGTTTCACATTTGAATAAAACACACACTTTAGTAAGACACACACGGAAATAATCATATTGAAGAATGGGAAGAATGGATAGCTTTCCAGATGTATTTCATGTGTTAATCCAGACAATCCATAGTGATTGTGTGATTGTGTCTGGGCAGAGTAAGCTGATGTCAGTATCTCATTTTCACTCATGTCCCTTATTTTACACATGAGGAAAATATATTCAAGTCCTACATATACAATACCACTGAATAATATTTTCTATTTCCCTGACTTTACTTCTCTATAATATTTTGTTTGGAAAATTATCTTGGGTTTATAAGTACATCCTCTTTTGTGATACCTTTTCTAGAGTTCGCAAAGGGTAAGAGCATCAGAGGCCCCTGTGTTATAGCCCAGCCCTTAGCAGCTTTGCATGGTAGAACACACAAGTTGGGTTTCTTTAGTATCTACAAAATGAATGAAGGCAGATAGTTGACCTAAGTTAATGACTCATTCTGAATTATTTTTAAATATGGTAGAGAAGTGCAATATAAGTTTGTTAAGATATAAGATGAGAAGCACTAATCTTCATGTTGCCAATAACAAGACAATCCTACATGAACTTGAGAGTCTCTATTGGTCTAAAGACAAAATCCAGATCATTTTTTCTTCTCACATAACTAACCCATCCTGGCCTTGATTTTTCAGCTTTGAAGGAAAGACGACTTTTCATCAGGAAAAGCCTTTGTATTGCTAAAGGTCCAACTGGAAAAATCAGATTAATATTTTCTCCTTTTTTACACTCTTTTCTGTACTAATGGTGTAAGAACTTAAGACTTTATCTGGTTCAGAGATCACTCTTTTAATAAATAATTTCAATCTGTAACAATTGAAATCTTCCCAGCTAAGGTGAATTCCTAACAACTGTGTAGGTGTAACACATATCCCTTACACCAGTAAAATCTACTTTATCTCATTTAATACTGGCCCCCTCCTGGAGAATAATTAGAGTTTCCCAGTCTTATAGAAGTGTTTTATAGTTGAATCTGTTCGCTTGTCATGATATAAAAATTATTTTTATAATTTTGGAGTTACTTCAATTCCTATGTTTTCAGTTCCTATTAACCCTTTGCCAACTGTGATTTTTTTCCTCCTCTTTCTCTTGTTCTACTGTGGAAGACAGCAGTTAAGTCTTTGTAAATCTCATTTAGTTAATATGAGTTCTGTCCTGATTTCTTGCAATGAGACTCTCTCTCAGAATTTCTAATTTCTTTTAATGATGAATACAACTTCTTTTCTACTAATCCTTTTTATTTTGGGATGTTACAAGAGTTTGAATGTGTATTGCTTCTCAAAATATCAACAGAAATACATTACTCTTAGGTTAGAATTAGAAAATGAGGGTATTTTGGTATATTTATGTCATAAAAACCAAATAAACAAATAATAAGCATCACACACTCCTGCATAGACTAATGCTATGGTTATTGGAGTAAGTGCACAAGCTCTTGTCCTCTCTCTTACTCTCCTGTCACATGATGTATTTCACCAACAGATGATGCCCTGAACAGTTACAAATACTTTGATATTTGGCTGCCTACAGTGTATAACTGTGAGCCATTATGTCTTTTTAATTATAATTTATCTTCTCTAATCTAACTACTCATTTACAATAGCACAAATGGTTACGACAGAAATTGGAATGTAAAAGTAGAGCAGTGGTGTAACAAATAATTGAACCTTTAGAAGAATGTCTAAGCTAGCTGATGAGAAGAAGCATAAGAACTTTGGAGGAGGCTAGGAAAAACCAATACAACCAAGAATAATAAGGCAGGTAAGGTTTAAGAAGGAGAAATCTGTATAGAACGTCTAAAACTTCAGAGAGGTTAGTGAAGTAGTATGTTCTAAATAGTGGTAGAAATGTGGAAAATAAATGTAGCTCTGGTGAGCCTCTTGTGGAAATTAAGAATAAAATATTGGAAACTGGAAAGAAGGCAATTCTTCTTATAAAGGGGGAAAATTTGTCCAAATTTTGTCCATGTCTAAACACTTTGTGGTAAACAGAATTTAAAAAATAATGCATTGAGAACAAGTCAGAGCTTTTGCTTCATGAAGGAAGTCAATCTTAGAAGAGTAGAGTGTAATCTTATTACTATGAATTAATGAGAAAATGGAAATTTACAGATAATGAGAATGAAGAAGTACTATAAACAGCCATAGGTTATCTACCACTTTAGGGTTGTTGAAAGAATATAAAATTAGATATTTTTTCAAATGTGGTGACATTGCAGAATTTCTAAAACCACTTCAGATAGATAAATAAATGCTATGGTCTGTAAATAACATACCAATTAAGCTGCTATATTTACTTAGGGGAGGTCAAGGTTGTATGGAAACACACAAAGAATGAAAAATGTTATTAATCAAGATGCATTGTACTTAATTATTTGTTGAATGGTAATCCCCTTTTACAACTACTTATCAAAAATAAAAATACATATATGGAAGAAATGAAATTGTCCAAAAAGAAATATACTCATTTCCAGACTTATGTAACTGGTACCCTTATATATATCACCTTTATAATAATAGTAAAAATAAGGAGGTAGCATAGGTAAAACGAAATGCAATTTTCTTGTCAAACAGGGACACTTAACTTGATAATGTTAAGATTTATTTGCTATACCTTGTCATGTCTACCTCTAAGAAATTCAAAATAGACCAAAGTAGACATCAATGTTGTTGGATATTTTTTTAATTGATAAGTTTTTTTTTTGTGAAAATACCATTCAGAAGGGTTACATTTACATGAGCAAGGTAATGAGTACATTTCTTATCATGCATTTTTGCCTCCTCCTTTGTTTCCTTTTACCATCCCTGCTTCGACACTCCCCTTCCCTAGCCCAGTCCCTTCCCCTCTCCCCCCGCCAATGTTGTAAGGTTAATTTTTCAACTTAATATCTTGTACATCTCATTGTTGCCATGGGTCCACCTGTATCCCTATTTAAACTATTTGTTTTGCCCTTCCTCTCCTCAAATTATACCAACGCAAATATGGGGAAATCAGGGGTTATACTGTGGGGGAGGGACATACAAATCAACAAAAAATATCTTATGAATATGTTAGAAACAATAGCAAGAAAGGAAAACCATTTGAGTGCTTATGTTGGGGTTCATTTCACCTAACATCAACTTATCTGACCATTTCTGCTTGTCTCAGACATACACTAGTTATTGCAAATAAGGGAAACCATGGGACCTATGTTTCTTTGGGCTTGGCTTACTTCACTCAATATAATTTTGTCCAAGTCTTTCCATTTCCTAACAAATGGGGCAATGTCATCCTTTCTGATGGAGGCATAGAATTTCATTGTCTATATATACCACGTTTGGTTGGTCCATTCATCTACTGAGGGGCATCTGGGTTGGTTCCATATCTTAGCTATGGTAAATAATGCTGCAATACGCATGCAGATGACTTTAACATTTCTCACTCTCATCTTCATAACATTTTTCTTCCTCTACACTGGACTGGATAGCATAGTTTACTCAGTTAAGCATAAGCAAATATAAACTTTTCTTTCTTGGTAGATTCAAGTTTGCTTAACAATTTGAATATCAAAACAAAAACTTCAGGGTTTCGGGTTTAGATATTACTCTGGTTGGTGTTATTGCTGAACTGTAACTTAGCTTACAGAAAAGAGATATTTGAAGATTATTTGAATGGTTCATTGCCTGGTCCTCATTGCTTGTGAGTCGATATGATGTACAAGATCCCTGAGTACTAAAAAGAGCTGAGGCTCTAATTTTAAAGCGTTGTATCTTTGTTGCTAAGAAGCACTACATGTAATTTCAACCATTGCCAGTCAGAGACATCCATCAGAGGTCCATTAAACAGGAACCATTTGAAGTAAGGTTTGTGGGTGACAGAGCCTATGTTTTTAGCACTAGCTGAAAAAACTAAAGCCACAAACTCTAAAAAAAATCACACAACAAAGCCCTACAGATTAATGAGACATATAAACATAAACAGACTTCATAGTATGTTTTACTAGTTGTGATTTTTATTAACTATGCCATTAAATTTGAAAGCAAGCCAGTAGGTCCTCTTTGTCCCTCTATCGGTCTCTGAATTAAATGAACATACATTTAGCTGTAAATTCTGAGAACCTTCCAATTTGGGGTGCAGGGGGGAAGAAGTGATGTTCTTATCCCTTGATATTTACACTACTGTTTCCCTTATAAAAACCCAAAGAGATTTTGGAAAAAAAAACAGACCCCATGTATGGTAATGTTGTATTTCAATACCTTTTATCTTTTGTGTATTCAGAAATATTAGAAATCAAATACTTCTAAGCACGTTTTGTCCTCTACTCCCACAATGGTATTTTAAACTGTTTTGTGGTTTCTAAGGGAGGTAATGTTTGGTGCTTCCTGCAACAGCCTGAAGCTACAAATGCTCTGAGTCGACCGAGTTTATTCTCCACAATTGTTCAGGCAGCCTGCATGAAACCATTTTGCCTCTCACATCCAGATTCAAGCTGCATACATCCCTTTCATTTGTAATAGCACGTTGAATACTGAATGTACCATAGGCTGACTCCAATAAGTCTTTCCAAAAGATTGGACCACCACAATCAAACTCTAGGCAGAAATAAAGAAGTAATGACAAGATCAATTCCTACCTGTCATCCCACTATGGACTATGGATATAATTGATAATGTATTATTCTAGGTCTAACTGTCACCAAAATGATAAACAAATTATCTATCTGGAGTCACTTTTAGCTATTTACAAAATGAGCATTAGGAGTATTTCTTTGGACTTTTAATCACCTATACATCACACCACATAGGATTGCATTTCCATGTTAGAATAAACATGCAAGTTAGCATTATAATGGCTATCCTTGCAAAAGGTTTGCCTATTCTTATCTTTGCCAGCAAAGATAATAAGAAAGAAAATTATGAGATGCCAAATATGGCATCTACATTCTCATATTAGGTCTTGTACCAAATTTAGTAGGTTTATTTATTCAGACAAACCCAAATCACATCATTTGAGCAAGTTCAGTGAGATTGTTTCTTTTGGAAACTTGGAATTAAGTTGGGACAAATTGCTGGGACAGAGGACAAAATGAATGGGACTATTATTAAATCCTGTTACTTACTAATGTTTCCATTTGTGCCAGAATAAGAATGGAAGTAGGGATGCTAGAAAACCTAAAGGAGATACAGAGAAGACTAGGCAGAGTTTTAGACCTCTATTGAGTTTAAGCCCTGTCATTTGGGAGACTGCTGCACTAGAATGACATTAGATATTCTAGTGTGTGAGTCTCTTTTATATTGGCTTGACTTCTCTTAGTTGCCAGCTACGAATCAGACTAACTACCTTTTATGTAACGCATATTTGGTAAATATATAGTCACCAGAAAACAAGGCATCACCTATCATTTCAGATAATTCAACAGTGAACCCTAAGAACAGTGAACCACTCATCAGTATTGGAACATCTGGGTTGTTTCCAAATCTTGGCTATTGTGAACAGTGCTGTTATTATGCAGCCATTAGAAAGGACAAAATAATGGCACTTGCACGGAAATGGGTGCAACTAGACCAGATTATTTTGAGCAAAGTAAGGCAAGAACAAAGAGACAAATGGCAAATGGTCTCCCTGATACGTGGATGCTAAAGCCAAAATGCAAGAAGATATGACAAAGTAAACAGGACTCAAGAAACAATGGACAGCCTCTCATTTTGCCATATCATTGCTAAATGACCATGTTCTTAACCTATATAGGGTAGATATATGCACACAATGGAAGGAAGCCATAAGGAGTAACAGAATAAGTGGGAAACAGAAAAACATGCAACAAAGGGGGCTCTCAACTGCACTGAACATAGAAGAAAAAGAACTAAGCAACCCAAAGACAGAGATGGGAAGGGAGGAATGAGAGGGAAAGGGAGAACAGCCTACACTAAGCAAAAGAAAAGAAATCTAATCATTACCTAATGTAGAAGAAATAATTTGTATTGCCAAAGCTCATGGAATTCATAAACGTTATAGACCATGATAATGACAATTTGCCTTATGAATGTTAAAATGCGTTTGCGACTTTTACTAAGTATCACTACTCCACAATACTTTAAAATATGTGAAATTTATGTAATCACTTAATCTCATTTTTAAAAAAGGTGAGAGAAGAGATAGGTTAGGAGTGATGAGTGACAATGTCATCAGACACCTTGTACTCATATATTGTTTTGTAGAATGGGAACGCCTTTGTACAACTACTTAAAGTTATAATAATAAAAATGTAAAAAATGCCATTTTTAGTAGCCAAGTGGGGGGAAAATATGGGGAAGTGTTACTCCTGCAAGGATCAACATGAAGGATGGTTTTGCTGTGCCTGAGAATTAAGTGAAAGTCCCCTGACTTTGTCACTTTGTTCTTTGATCTGAAGTATTCTCTGCTGCATTCCCTTTGCGATCACGCTGGGCTTCAGGAAAGAGATTTGCTGGTAAGCATCTTGTATGCAAAGCAATTCTACCCCTCAAACAGGTAATGCCTTTTTCCTCACATCTTAAAAGAAACTGCCAAAAACTGAGATCACCTGCCTGCCAGAGAACTAGCTCCTGCTCTGTCTCCAAGCTAAGGTGACAACAATTTCTCCACAATTCCTCCAGAGAAAAAGACAGGGCCACACATTGCAATTTGGCGCTCTTTTAACGTTTCACAATGTTCTTGTTTACACACACACATACACACACACACACACACACACACACACACACACACACACACACACACACACACACACACAGTTCTTTCTGTTTAACCTGAAGCTAATGTCTGTAACCCTGAAGATCCCTGAAGATGTACTTAAGTCTTGTCTTCTCATGGCTGCCATGTATGAAATCTCCATTCTCTACACTTTAGCATGTTTATTTGGGAAAAGAAGGCCAGAGCTAAGATGGGACTCCTGTAATTTGGGTCTGGGGTCGAAAAAAGAGTTCAATGCCAATCACAAGATTAACTATTAAACTTTAAAGAACATTCTGAGCTACTATTTTAAGATTGGGATTATAGTCAGAACACTTCAGAGTCAGTCTTGGGGAAGAGCAGCGTGGCTTATTTTCCTGAATTAAGGCCTTTGGTGTAGCTGCTACCACTCCTGAGTCAGGCAGGCAGAGGTAAAGGTCTAGGCTCCACTGTGACTTGACTTTGCTATGGGAGAAAACAGGTATGTGTTTAAAACTGAGAGCCCATGAGTAGTTTAATCTCTGGGGCCTGAACTACAATCCCATCAATGGTATTTAAAGAAAGAGACCAGCTTTTTTTTCTTCTTAATGAAGGCAGGCACTGAAATAAATCTCTCAGGTCACTGGCTAACGATGGAAATAATTTCATAAAGACTTCAATGAGAATAGATGATGAGAAATGTAGTCTTGAAGTATGAAAAGTCAGAGAAAAATGGATCACTACAGCTTTCATCAAAAACAATGCTAATTTTTCATGCAGCATTACCACAGTGAGGTTAAGAGGCCAAATTATCAACAAAATATTACAAAGAATGCAAAGACATAAGAATGCATAACATATGCAAAAAAAATAAGAAGTTAAAAGGTATTGTCATGAAGAAGTCCTGGTAAGGAACTTAATAGACAAAGACAAAGGGCCTTTAATGTACTCGATGAGGTAAAAGATACCAGTGAATAAGTTTAGGAAATTGAGAGAACTGTGAATGAAGACATAAAGAATATCAATAAAGAAATAGAAGCTAGATATCAATGTGTATATTAGGTGATCTAAAGAAATCAGATCCTAAAGAGAAAGAAGAAAAAGATAAAATGAGGAAGAAAGGAAAGTGAGAGAGAAGGGAATTAGGGAGGAAAGTGAGAGAGGGGGTAGGAGGAAGAACAGAGAGAGAAACAGAAAAGAGCAAGAGAGAGAAGGAAGGAGGGAGGGAATGGAGAAGGGAGAGAGAAAGGGGGAAGGGAACAAGGAAATATTTGAAGGAAAATTGATGGAATGCTTTCAAATTGGTTATATAAATTACACATAGAAGCGGGAGGGACTTAGGAAAGAGAGAAGACAAAAAAAGAATGATGGACAAAAGCAGCTATAGTATTTAATGAGCATATGTGGAAAAAGAAGTCTACAACCAGAGGAGGTGAATGAGGTGGGGATAGAAAGGGGAGGAAATGATAGAAGTGGTGACAATGATGAATAAAAATTATCTTATTACATGTTTAATTGAAACCCCTTTGTATAACTAACTATAGTAAAAACTAAGTAAATTATAAATATAATTATACATATAAATACTTCCAAAATATGAAGTAAATTAATGAAGATCTATCCTATAATGTCATATTCAAAATTCTGTAAGCTGAAGACTTAAACGGAATCTTTTCAGCAATAGTGAAGGTACTGGCTTATATGAAAAAGATCTTAAAATAGAATAAGAGATAATTTCTCATCAGAAACCATGGAAGCCATAGATACTTTCAGAATTATATATGATGTTGAAAGAAAAGCTTTCAAGGCATCTTTAATTTGAGAGAGAAAGTAAGTCATAAATAATTAAGCCAAGAGATTTTATTGTCATTATTTACTGTAAGAACTTAAAACATATCCTAAACTAAAGATAAAATGAAAGCCAGATACCGGTGGCTCAGGCCTGTAATTTTAGCGACTCAGGAATCTAAGAGCTGAGGATTCCTGCCAGCCCAGGCAGGAAAGTCTATGAGACTCTGCTCTCCAATAAACCACACACACACACACACACACACACACACACACACACACACACACACACACACACACACACAATGAGAAGATAACTACATGATATTATGAAGCTTCATGAATAAATAAAAGTCACTGGTAAAGATAACTAACCTCTTTTACAAGCTTATGGTGAAGATTAATTGCACAATATAAAAAAGTAAATTTTATGTACAACATTTTCATCCGAGATTTCTCATGTAACATGTAATCATCTCTCTATATCCCCAGAATTCAGCCTTCATAACCATGGTCAGCTGAGCAAGAAAAAGTGAACCTTATACCTCAAGATAAAGAATAAATGAAAGGTATTCAACTGTAACTTAATTATTAGATGAAATAAGAAAGCTTGGATAAAGGTTATTCATCTAATGGACCATCCGGGAAATTATTACAAATGGACCTTTTACTGAACTAACTGTAAAGAATGAATCTGGATCAATGAAATTTGTCCTGATAACTTTATAAACATAATTTCCAAAAACATAAATGAAATAGAATTGATATGTAAGTACCATAATAAAATAGATACAGCTGTTATAAAACTGTACTCATTAAAAGAAAGACTGAAGCCCACAAATTATATGTGATTAGAAATATGATGACAGATTCTGAACTATGTCAATCACCAACTGGTGGATAAGACAATTTAAAAAATTAAAAGATTAAATTGAATCTCAAATACAATTTTTAAACTTTTTATTCCCAATATGCTTCAAATGGAGGATTGATAAAAATCCAGCTAGGGAACTGGTCATAAAATACACAATCTGAAAATCTAAAGTTGCAATATAATTAGAATGTAACTATTAAAGGCTAAATTATACACAAATATACAATAGATAAATTGAAATATTTAGTGATTAATACCGAGGAGGGCCCTATATATAAAAATACCTTTACTACAATGTGACACTTTAAAGAAATTTCATAATTGTAGGTTTATACTGAAAAAAATAAAAATAAACTCAGAGTTTAAAACAAAGACTATAAAATAGAGACATTAACTTTAAGTCTGCTAAAGGAATAATAAAAGCATTGAAATGGAGCAAAACAAGGTTAAGAATGTAAACAACCCCAAGAGACTATATATATATATATATATATATATATATATATATATATATATATATATATATATTATATATATACATATATGTATATATGAAAGTGATTAGACAACAGTGAAAACAAAAATAACTTTATAAGTCATAATTTCACATGTTAGACAAAGAATTTTCTCCAGTACTTTAAATTCAGGGTAGGACATTCTTCGATGTGTTAGGTAATCTTCTATGGCCAAGAATTGTCATTTCATCTCAGATGTTTTTCATCTCTAGCAATAATTCTTTTGTTTAGCTTCTTTAGAATGTACACATATTCACATGCTCTTATGATCTAGTACAAAAATTGACATATCCAGGAGATGGAGAACCTGCAAATGTGGTCATTGTCAAGAAGCTAAGCCAGAGAATCATTAGGAGATAAACAGTTAGAGATTACCTGAGAGTCAGATTTGAGATGTCATATGGTTTATAAAGAGAAGGTTATGAGGCACTGCTTCTGACAACAGCAATTGTTGCATATGTATGTGTGACTATCAGTCTTGTTTAAATGAAAAGAATAAGTTTTGTCCAAGGAAAGAAATGATTTTTACCATTTATTAAGGTCAGTTTCTATTAGTCTGATGAAACAACCTTAATATCACATTTCTACTATTTTCTATATAATAATTACTGTGCTAAATTATATCAAAGCTAACACATTAGACACACATCCACACAGAAACATGGAAGGAAAAGATTCAAAAATCAATAAAGTCACAAAACACATGAGGAAGGCATTATACTTTTTTAGTGTTCTATGGTATTCTAGCAGTTTGCTAAAAATTTCACCGGACAACTACAGAGTATGATCCAGGACAACAGTGATCTTGAAAAATCTTTTATTTTTAACATTTTCATGCAGGAAATTTTTTAATTTTTTGTAATTAATTTTTACATGTTTTTATTGTAAAAATACTACACAGAAGGGTTACAGTTACATGAACAAGGTAATGAGTACATTTCCTAACAAGCATTGTTGCTTCGTCCTTTTCTTTTAATGTCCATGACTTTTTTCATTTTTTTAATTGTGAAAAAAACATACAAAGGGGTTACAATTACATGAGCAAGATAAAGAGTACATTTTTATCAAGTATTTTTGCCTCCTCCTTTATTTCTCCGTCCCATCTTTTCCCATCCCCATATCAAAGTTGTAAAGTTTGTGTTTTATCATAACGATTTGTCCATCTCATTTACACAATGGGTCTACCTGTATCCCTATATAACAATTTGTTTTTTCTCTTCCCCTGAATAAATTATACCAACATGAAATACAGTGAAAACGTGGGTTTTATCATGGGGGAACCGAAGTACAAAGCAACAAAAAATCATCTTATAAATATGATAGAAACAATCAAAAGAAAGAAAAAAAACATTTGAATACTTATCTTGGGGTTTATTTCCCTAACATCAACTTAGCTAACCTTTTCTGCTTGACTCAGACATACAGTGGTTATTGCAAATAAGGGAAACCATGGGACCTATGTTTCTTTGGGCCTGGCTTACTTTACTTAATAAATTTTTTTTCCAAGTCTTTCCATTTCCTAACAAATGGGGCAATGTCATTTTTCTGATGGAGGCATAGAATTCCAATGTGTATATATACCACAATTTCATGATCCATTCATCTACTGAGGGGCATCTGGGTTGGTTCCATATCTTAACTATGATAAATAATGCTGCAATAAACATAGTTGTGCTGGTAGCTTCAGTATGCTCTTGTTTGTGATCATACGGGTAAATGTCCAAAAATGGGATTGCTGGGTCATAGGGGAGCTCTATGTGGAGTCTTTTGAGGAACCTCCATACTGCTTTCCAAAGTGGTTGAACAAGTTTACACTCCCACCAAGAATGCAGTATGGTTCCCTTCTGTCCACATCCCCTCCAGCATCTGTTTTCATTAGAGTCCTTGATTATAGCCATCCTAAATGGAGAGAGGTGGTATCTCAATTTTCTTTTGATTTGCAATTCGTTCATGGCTAGGGAGGTTGAGCATTTCTTCCTGTGTGTATTGGTCATTCTTATTTCCTCTTCAGAGTAGTCTCTCTTTAAGTCTTTACCCCACTCTCTACACTCCTATTCAATTTAGTATTAGAATGCTTATCTACAAGCTGCAAACATAAAGGGGATCCAAATAGGGAATGAAGAAGTAAAACTCTCCCTCTTTGCTGATGAAATGATCTTATACTTAAAGAATCCCACAGACTCCACTCCCAAATTACTCAAGCTGATTCAAAAGTTTGGCAAATTAGCAGGGTATAAAATTAACCCTCAAAATCAATGGCTTTTCTGTATGCCAACAATGAGGAAAGCATGGCTAAATTAGGAAAGCAACTCCGTTCATAATAGCCTCACAAAATATATAATACTTAGGAATTAACTTAACCAAAGAAGTGGAGGACCTCTATAATGAAAACTTTAAAAATCTGAAAAAGAAAAACAGAACTTGGAAAGTAGAAAAAACCTCCCATGCACCTGGATTGGAAGGATCAACATTATGAAAATGGCAATACTCCCAAGGCTGTCTACAAATCAATGCAATACCTGTCAATATTCTAATCTCATTCTGCAAGGAAATAGAACAGGCAATCCAAAAATTCATATGAAACCACAAGACATGCCCCATTTCTTCAGAAATGGAAATACTTGGAAAAAATTACATTAAGTGAAGTAAGCCAGTCCCAAAGAAATATAGGTCCCATGGTTTCCCTTATTTGCAATAACTAGTATATATCTGAGACAAACAGAAACTGTCAGACAAATTGATGTTAGGCAAAATGAACCCCAAGATAAAGATTCAAATGTTTTTTTTTTCTTTTTTCGATTGTTTCCAACGTATTTATAAGATAATTTTTTGTTGCTTTGTATGTACCTCCTCCAGAGCCCTGCTTTCACTGTATTTGACATTGATATAATTTTTGAAGGGAAAGGAAAAAACAAACTATTTAAATGGGGTTACAGGTTGACCCATTACAACAATGAGATATACAAGACGTTATGTCGAAAAAAGAACTTTACAACTTTGGCAGGGTGGGGGGGCTGGGTGGTGTTGGGTGAGTGAAAGCGGGGTGTGGGGTTGAGGGGGTGTAGAGAGAAAGGGATGGTATGGGGAAACAAAGGAGGAGGCAACAATGCTTGATAAGAAATGTACTCACTATTTTGCCCATGTAATTTAACCCCTCTGCATGGTATTTTAATAATAATAATAATAATGGTAAAACCCCCAAAAGCAAAAATGATCCTTAACAGAAAGAACAGTGCTGTAGGAATATCAATACCCAATTTCAAACTCTACTACAAATCCATAATAATCAAAACAGCTTGGTACAGGTTTTTTTTAAAATAAGTTTTTATTGTGAGAACACTGAAGAGAGGAGGGTTACATTACATGAGGAAGGTAATGAGTACATTTTTTTCATTTTTTAAATTTTTATTTATTTTTTATTGTGAAAATACTGTACAGAGGGGTTACAATTACATGAGCTAGATAATGCGTACATACCTTATCAAGCATTGTAGTCTCCTCCTTTTCTTATCAAGCATTGTTGCCTCCTCCTTTGTTTTCCCCTACCATCCCTGCCTCCCATCTACACTACTACACCCGTCAGAGTTGTAAAGTTTGATTTTTGACAAAGCATCTTGTACATCTCATTGTTGCAATGGGTCAACCTGTTTCCCTATTTAAACAATTGTTTTTTTCTTCCCCTCCACAAATTATACCAACATTCAATACAGTGAAAACAAGGGTTATACCATGAGGGAGGGACATAGAAAGCAACAAAAAAAATTCCCTCATAAATATTTTAGAAACAATAGCAAGAAAGAAAAACACTTGAGACCTTATATTGGGGTTCATTTCACCTAACATCAACTTATCTGACCATTTTTGCTTGTCTCATACATATACTAGTTATTGCAAATAAGGGAAACTATGGGACCTATGTTTCTCTGGGCCTGGCTTACTTCACTTAATATAATTTTTTCCTAGTCTTTCCATCTCCTAACAAAGGTGGCAATGCCGTTCTTTCTGATGGAGGCATAGAATTCCATTGTATGTGTGTACATATGTATGTATATGTACATATGCATATATTTAGCACTTTGTATGTATATATATGTATATATATACATATATATATATATATATATATATATATATATATATATATATCTCACATTTTGTTGGTCCATTCATCTACTGAGGGGCATCTGTGTTGGTTCCATATCTTAGCTATGGTAAGTAATGTTGCAATAAACATAGTTGTGCTAAACGGTCATATGTCTATGTTTTATAACTTATAATTACCATGTTGAATATTTGAATCTTCTCTTGTTCTGTCTGTGTATCAAGTACTTACATTATCATATATTTTCCTTTAAAATTTTACTGCTGTCTTCTTGTTTCTTAAAATGCTCTTCATTTGTACCTTAATTATTTTTGAGTCCTACAGAAATGCAATGATATAACAAGAGAAAATAGTATTTTTTTAAAATAAAAATTTTGTCACAAGGGAACTAGACTGGCACACATATCTAGGGCATTCTCAGGAAGAGAAAAAAATCTGTATGAGGTCTTCGCTTAGCTGACATCATTTAGTTTTTGGGTGTTTTATAATTTAAAGCCATCTTGCAATCCTCTAAAGGGTTGTAACATAGATGCATTATTTTGAACTTCCACAGTCACATTCTCTTCCTATTATTACTCAAGCTGAATTAAAATAATTCCCCAGCTATTCTTAATCTGATATTTTATCAAAAAAGAGACAAATGAATTGTTCCATAGAGCATTTAAATAAAAAATGAGAAGAATGCTAGATGAATAACTTATCCTTTAAAGCCAGAAAAGGCTTCTTTCTTCCAAGCAGCAATCACAATGCCAGAACCACAAGAATTTGGTGTCACTAAGTGCAACGAAACCATTGGAGAAACAAGAAAACAGTCCATATGTCTGCAAGTGGGTTTTTCTTGCTAAAACTTGTTCTCACACAGTTTTTGGTTACCTATAACATATGCATAGAAACAGACACACACACATATCAGTTCATTCACATACAGCCATGTAATAACTTTAAAATATTTTGTATTAAATTTATGTGTAATGAAGAACTACAGGTCAGGATTATCATACAAAACCTCTTACCTGTGAGAGTGAGTACCTGAAATTAAAAATTTCCAGTTCATTTACCTAACCCATCAATCACTAAAGTCTCCTATTTGTCATCTCTTTGAGGGCTTCTTGGTTTTATGGTTTCTTTCTCCTTTACTGTAGGAGTCAGTAAATCAATATCCAGAATAATGTATCCTCAATTTCTGAAAAACATTTAAAGATATTTAATTGTATCTCAACTAATTTCCTCAGTTGGAAAGCATTTATTTGCTTGCAGAAATTGTGGAAAATGGTAATCATAACACAGTTTGTAATATTTAGAGATTCAATTTGATTTAGTCCATTATCAACACAGATTCAAATGTTTATTAAATTATATGCTGCATCAAGTTCTTCTTCAGGTATCTGAGAACAATCCACAACTTCAAATTATGTATATCTGGAATAAAATCTTAGTTCTATCAACTTCTATCACAAAAGTGTTGGCAATAATTTCCCAACTTTAGCGATTGTGTGTGTGTGTGCAAGTGTGTGTGTGAGTGCATATGAATGAGTGTGCATTCAGAAGTTCTGGGATTTGAACTCAGGACCAGGGCACTGTTCCTGGGCTTTCCTTTTGCTCAAGGCTCATGCTCTACCACTTGATACACAGCTTCCTCAATCCCCAACTGACCACATCAACTACTGTAATCACATAAACTGATGGGTAGTAAGGTTAATATTGCCAAAAGAGGTCTCTTCCAAGTTCAGAGTTAATTATTTAAATTATGTAAGGCCAAAATTCTTCTTGAGTGTAACTACAGATTTATATTTGGTCACATAATCTACCTACATAAGCTTTTTTACATAAGCTAACATTTTGCTTGTGAAAATTCTGAAAGGTCCCTCAAAGGGTGTCTAATACATTAAGGGTTATAATGTACTAAAGTGAGACTATTTTGCCCTTAAATTGCATCACAATTCACTGTACCAAGTTATGAAAACTTCAAAGTGCCCAACAATGGATGAACACACAAAAATTAGTTATAATATGTGGGTGTGGGTGTGAGTGTGTTTGCGGTATATGCCACACATATATATATGGAGAGAGAAATACAGTATTATTTAGTCATAAAATAGAATTAGACTATATTCAGAAAAAAAGGATGGCATTGGAAATCATGTTAAACAAAGTAAGCCAGATTCGGAAAGATTAATATTGTGTTTTATTTTATATATAAAATAACAACTTAAAAAAACAAACAAAATGAAGACAGGTGTGAATAAAGATGAGAGAACAGCCATGGAGGAGGGGCAAAAAGAGAGATATTTATGGACCCAATATTGCTTGGTTGTTTGAATATCAACTTCACAGAGAGCAATAATAAACTTTTTCCATAATTGTTGGATTGTGTTTTTTATATGTATTAATTCACACATACCATTTCATAGATTTTGATATTTTGAAGATGCTTTTTAAAGCACTGCTTGTACAACTCTTCTTGTACAATTCTTCTGCAAGTGCCCTACTTCTTGAGCCTTACTCCAAACATTACATTCAATTTTATATGTAAATAGTAAGGAAAAAGTTATTTTGTAAGAGTGAAATTTTAAGGATATGAGTAAATTCCAACATATCAAAATAAAGGATAAATATAGAAAGTGTGAAAATTGTAATTCTAATATTGTGTATATGAATCTCACAAATAAAGTATACATGCACTGTATGTCCTCTATATATTTTATATATTTTTATATATTGTATATTTATTTTATATGTATTGTAGTATGGCGTGTATACATAGTGTATATATAATGCCTTTTATATGTATATGATCCCATTTTAAATATAGTGCCAATCTATATAAGAGCACATAATATAATATAATATAATATATGTATATATATATATGTATATATAGGTGTGTGTGTGTGTGTGTGTGTGTGTGTGTGTGTGTGTGTGTGTGTGTACACACACACACACACAATTCCATTCCTGGGACTTAAACTTACATCCTGGCCACTGTTCCTGCCTGACCCTGGACTCCTTTTGCCCAAGTTAGTGCTCTACCACTTAATCAAACTTCTGGCATTTGTGGTTAATTGGAGATAAGAGTCTCAAGGCCACTCCTGCCTTGTTGGCTTTGGACTGGGAGTCTTACATCTCAGTTTCCTGAGTAGCTAGGATTACAGGTGTGACCACCTCCACCTTGTAACAAATCTGTTTAATTTTAAACACACTATGTATTCTCAAGTGCTGCTAGTTAAGTTTGCTGCACATCAGAAGACATGTGAAAACATGGTTTTTAATACTAATGGATGGAGGATGGTGTTAAACAAAACAAGGAACATTTGCATAGTAAGTTACATTATAGTAAATCAAGCCCTGTATATAGTGATGAGAAGCTGTTGGGGTTCAGTTTCTTTACATTATTAACAAACCATTAAAAATATACAAAGTATAATTTTTTAAGCTATTTGCAGAAAATGACTAATTTTATACATTAATATTTATATAATGGTAACTAAGTTAGTTAAAGGTGAGGAAAGGAAGTACTGGGGCTTTAAACACAGTGCCTAGGCCCTGTCCCTTGGCTTTCACTGCCCAAATCTAGTACTCAATCACTTAGCCACAACTCCATTTCAGGCTTATTGTTACTTAATTGGAGATGAAGCTGTCAAGATCTTTTCTAAACCACTGGCTTTGAAATGTCATTCTCAGATCTCAAACTCCTGAGTAGTTGGGACTGCTGTCTTGAGCAACTCACATAAAGTTATTTTTTGTTATTGCTACTTATGAAGTAAATCCTGTGTAGGCTATAAAATCATGTTAAAATTTGTCAAGTATCTAAGCAGATTGTGAAGAAGAAAGTATAATGTGGTAGTTTATCCAAAAATTTTGCCTAGGGAAGATTCCCAGATAATCTTTAAGCAACATATAATCGTGATAATAATGTGACATTTTTTCTTGCTAGAACGCTAGTTATGTACTGGAACTCACTGAGTTACAAATGCCGGTTTATTTTACTCGTTGTTCACTTTCAGGAGTGCTGAGCTATGTATAAATGGGCATTGAAGTTCAATATATATCACTGCTCTATATAACAACTATTAGTATTTTTTGACAAGGAAGTCATCAGAAACTTTTGCTGTTTCCTTCTCAAAATATAATCATATTCTTTGGTGACCTTAGACTTTCCTGCCTTACTCAGTTTGAACTGCCTGAAGCTAACATAATCTTCGTTTTGTTTGACTGAAGCAACCCGCTGCCAGTTGCCCCAGCTTGAACCTCCTTCACTTTTTCCATCTCTCAACTCTCCTCTAGATTATGACAAACCGTGCTTGATTTAATTAAGTTGAATTTAAACTCCAGTTTAAGGTCATTCTTCACATTTTGGGCTTTGCATTTCTGTGCGCTGCTTATTCCTTAAAATAAAGGAGCTAATATTTTATTTTGCAATGAGATTTTTTTCCTTCTCTGAAACCTCATCATTATTCCTTGTAAAGAAGACCCTAAGACTGATGTGTTCTGACTGGTCCATTTTTCTCTGTAAAGCTCACATAGCACATTTACCTTTAACTCTGGATCTATTATAGACCCATAGAAATATAGTTAGTACCTCAAAAACTGACAGATAAAACATCTTCTCAGCATTTTTGTCATCTGACTTAGATATTAAACCTTGTATTTTATAAATCACTTAAGAAGTGGCATTAGGTTTTTCAAAAGGAAAAAGATGTATGTGGAAATCTTGATTTTTCTTAAGAAATCTCCCTGAGTTGTTGGAGAAAATGTTGAAACTCTGTTCCTGCACTTATATAGAATGGTTCTAACATTGAGAGAGAATGGTTGCTTGAAGAAGAATGAAGACTATTGAATTTATTTTCCATTTTTTGACAATAAAAGGGTAATCTCAAAATATATAAAATAAGTAGTAAAATCCATATATGCTAACTTTTCTTCTCATCTACTTTTAAGAGGCTCAAGCTACCTTCCTACAAGATTCCAAATGGACCAAATGGAGAAAACATGTTTTTATATTTTAACATAGAAAGTTAGAAGAGTGTGATGAAATATACCTGGAGCATTTCGTCTGTATATGGAGTTTAAAAGCTCATTTAAAGATCATTTTGTTCTTTACCCAAACTAATTAACAGGGATATCAATACAAACAATTTGTAATTATACATATGTGAAATATCAAATTGATTAATTACAAAAATAACAATGTTTTCTAATCCAAATAAGTTTGCATTTAATAAAATCCTGGTGAATTCCACTCACTGCTTTTTCTAAATGAACATTTTATTTACAAATTCTATAGAATTTGACACCTGAATGACCACTAGCTTCATCTATTTTCTGTATGTAATTCTGATGTTTTAAATAATTGAATATTCATCATGTAAAAGCTTGCATGTCAAATTTTACTTCAGAAAACAAGTTAAATATGATCAAAGAATTGTATGTAAACAAAAGTAAAGGATTCATCTTATGTGTTTAAATTTGACTTAAAATCACTTTGCCCAAGTCTTTCCATTTTTGTACTAATGATACACTATCATTCTTTCTGATGGATGATTAGAATTCCATTTTGTATATATACCACATTTTATTCCATCCCTCCTTTGAGGGGTATCTAGATTTGTTGCCTAGCATGACTATGATAAACAATGCTGCAATGAATATGGTTGTGCTTACAGCTTTAGTGTGACCTTGTTTTTAGTCTATGAGATAAATACCCATGAGTGGAGTTGCTGGGTCATAAGAAAATCTATGGTCAGTCTTTTGAGGAGCCACCATACTGCTTTTCAGAGTGGTTGAACAAGTTTATATTCCCACCAAAAGTGAAGTATGGTTCTCTTTTCCTCACCTCCTCTCCAGCATCTATCATTATTACATTTCTTGATTATAACCATGCTAACTGGGGTGAGGTAGAATCTCAATATTGTTTTGATTTGCATTCTTTTTATGGCTAAAGAAGTTGAGGATTTTTTATATAAATATGTTTTTAATTGTAAAGATACTGTACAGAAGGATTACAGTTACATGAGTAAGGTAATGAGTACATTACCTCTGAAGCATTGTTACCACTTCCTTTGTTTTCCCCTATGATCTTTTCTTCCCGATCTCCCCAACTCCTCTCCCAAACAAAGTTGTAAAGTTCATTTTCAATATAGTGCATCTAATTGTTTCTATGGATCAACCTGTTTCCTTGTTTCAGCATTTTGTTACTACACTTCCCCTCCTCAAATTAGAAAAATGTATATAGAAGATGCAGGGCATCAGAATCAAATACACTAAAACAGGGGTTATACCATAGGAGAAGAATATACAAAAGAAACAAACAACTAACATAGTACATTTTAATATTTTTTAAATGACAGCAACAAAGAAAAAAAACCTTGTTTTCCTATTTTGGGGTTCATTTTGCTTAATACCATCTTATATGGTCATATATGCATAGCTTTTGACCTTTTATGCTTGGCTGGTAAGATTATGCTAGACATATACTAGTTATTGCAAATAAGGGAAACCACAGGATCTATGTTTTTTGGGCATGGCCTACGTGATTTAGTATACTTTTTTTTAAGTCTTTCCATTTTCTAACAAATGGGGCTATGTCATTGTTTCTGATGGAAGCATAGAATTCTATTGTATAAATATGCCACATTTTCTTTTTTTTCTTTTTCTTTTTTTTTTTTTTGTCAGTTGTGGGCCTTGAACTCTAGGCTTGGGCACTACCCCAGAGTTCTTCAGCTCAAGGAGAGTGTTCTACCACTTGAGCCACAGCCACTTCTGGTTTTCTAGTGGTTTATTGGAGATAAGAGTCTCACAGACTTTCCTCCCCGGATTGGCCTTGAACCAAGGCTGAGATCTTCAGATCTCAGCCTGCTAAGTAGCTAGGATTTACAGGCATGAGCCACTGGCACCCAGCAATAAGACACATATTCTTGAGACATTCGTCTACTGAGGGATATCTGGTTGGTTACATATCTTAACTATGGTAAATAATGCGGTGATAAACACAATTGTTCTGGTAGCTTTAGTATGGCCTTGTTTGTGATCATTAGGGTAAATGCCCAAAAGTAAGATTGCTGGGTCATAGGGGAGCTCTATGTGGAGTCTTTTGAGGAACCTCCATACTACTTTCTAAAGTGGTTGAACAAGTTTACACTCCAACCTACAATGCAGGAACGTTCATTTTGGCCACATACCCTACAGCATCTGTTGTTGTTACAGTTCTTGATTCTAGCCATTCTAACTGGGGTGAGGTGGAATCTTAACGTTTTGATTTGCATTTCTTTTATGGACAGAGAATTTTGAGCATTTCTTCATGTGTGTATTGACCATTCTTATTTACTCTTCAGAGAAGTTTCTCTTTAAGTCTTTAGCCCACTTATTGATTGGGCAGTTATTTCTTGGATATAAGATCCTTGCCCATTGTATGACTAGTTTAGGTCTCTCTCAACCCATGGGCTTTCTATTGATCTTGCTAGCTATGTCCTTTACCATGCAGAAGCTCTGCAATTCCATGCAATCCCATTTGTCCAATCTTTCTTTGATTGTTTTGTGTTTCAGGTTCTCTCTCACACCAGTTAGAATGGCAAAAATCAAGAACTCTAATAACAACAGATGCTGGAGGGGATGTGGACAGAAGGGAACCTTACTTCATTGTTGGTGGGAGTGTAAACTTGTTCAACGACTTTGGGAAGTAGTATGGAGGTTCCTCAAAAGACTCCAAATAGAGCTTCCCTATGACCCAGCAATCCTACTTTTGGGCATTTACCCAAATGTTTACGAACAAGACCACACTAAAGCTACCAGAACAATTATATTTATTGCAGCATTATTAACCATAGCTGAGATATGGAACCAACCCAGATGCCCGGCAGTAGATGAATGGATCAAGAAAATGTGGTTTATATACACAATGGAATTCTATGCCTCCATCAGAAAGAATGACATTGCCCCATTTGTTAGGAAATGGAAAGGCTTGCAAAAATTATATTAAGTGAAGTAAGCCAAGCCCAAGGAAACATAGGTGCAATGGTTTCCCTTATTTGCAATATTTAGTATATGTATGAGTCAAGCAGAAAAGGTCAGATAAGGTGATGTTAGGAAAATGAACCCTAAGATATGTATTTAAATGTTTTTATTTCATGCATTTTTTCTAATGCATTTATAATTTTATTTCTTTGTTGCTTTGTATGTCCCTTCCCCTCAATATAACCCCTGTTTTCACTGTATTTGATGTCGGTATAATTTGTGGAGGGGAAGAGGAAAAACAAGTCGTTTAAATAAGGATACAGGTTGACCCGTTGCAACAATGAGAAGTACAAGTTGTCATGTTGAAAACGAACTTTACAACTTTGGTTGTCGGGGAGGATTGGGTGGCGGTGCAGGGGAGGCTGGGAAGGGATGGGAAGGGGAAATAAACGAGGAGGCTACAATGCTTGTTAAGAAATGTACTCATTATCTTGCCCCTCTGTACAGTATTTTCACAATAAAAATGATTTCTAGCCAATAAAGAAAAGAAAAGAAAATTTCAGCCTGTGCAAAGATGATTTTTTCTTCTTCCTTCCTGTAATGTTGGAAGGGTGAGTTGAGCATTTCTTCATGTGTCTGTGAGCCATTCTTATTTCTTCTTCAGAAAAGTCTCTTGTTAATTCTTTAGCCCACTTATCAATGTGTGTTTGTTTCCTTGAGAATTGTTTTAGGAGTGGGATTAATTTGTTGAGCTCTAAGTATACTTTAGATATAAGGCCATTGTCTGATATATAATTAGTAAGAATCTCCTCCATTCTGTTAGCTTGGAAAAAAAATATATTAAATGAAGTAAGCCAGACCCAAAAATGGTTGCAGCTTCCCTCATTTTTTGTGACTACAATGTTCCTGTAAGTCCACAAATAAGTGCAGTGGATGGTAAAAGAGAAAAAAATATATACTTAGATATAATAAATTATACAAAACTTTAAACATTCACATGCTGGGATCAAAGGAGGATATTCTTGGGACACGATCACTGAGGCTCACTTAATCTGTGCTATGATCATATAAAATGATGTTTGTCGAAACGAACTCCAAGAAATGGAAGAAGAGCATTTTTGGTAGGTTTTGTTCTTATTTGCCACTGTTTTTTGTTTCTGTACCTTTTGTCTAATATGTAAGATTATCTTTTGGGGGGAAGGAAAGGAGGAACACAGAAATGGTGGGATAAAGTGTGAACAAATGCAGCAGTGACACTCACTAGATTATATGCTGAAAATGAACTACACAACTTGTGAGGGAAGGAGGTCAGGAGGGAAAAACTGAGAAAATAAGGGAAGAGGTGACACTGTTCAAAAAGAAATGTACTCATCATCTGACTTTTGTAACTGCAGTCCCTCTGTATATCACCTTACGGTAACAATAAAAATAAGTAAAAGAAAAAAAACACAGTTTGTGCTTCTTTATAGAAGCATTAAGAATAAGGAGGATTTGTTCCAAGTTAAGACATCGTTTGAAGATTTTTAATAGAAAAGGCCAAAAGAGAACTTGTTTATTTATTTTATTCATGATTATTGAATCTGTTCTAGGCACCAAACACATTTCTAGATTATTGGTAACCAATAATGATGCAATCAATGTTTTATGTACTTATAGGATCTAAATATGTGTGGTGAGAGAAACAGGAAATGAATCAGTAATATATATGCAATGATAGAAAATAGTAAATGCTATTGGAAAAGGAGATAGTCTAGCACAAATTAAAGAGTACAAAAAGGCACCTGAGAGATAAGAAGTAGCAAATTTAATACTCAAAAGGTTGAGCAGGGAAGAAAACACCAAACATCAGATTTCAATCATGGTTTTCCTATCTTGTTTTATTTATTCATTTAGTTTTGGGACAAGATCTCTCTTCTAGTGTAGTAACTTAACTACCTTACTGTCACAGCTTCCCAAGGCTAACAATTACTGATATGCACAACCATGTTTGCAAAAATCCATGTTTGTAAGTAGAATGAAGTAGTTACGTGTATAACCTATGGGGAAAAGATTGCAGGGATAAAAAGTAAAGCAGTCAGGAAAAACCAATATTCTCTAAGTACATACAATTTGTCAAACAAAACAATACAAAACAAAAGTAGAGGTTATCACAGGAAAAATATAGTAAATCTTTTAAGGTCTTGACAGTAAATGTAAGCCTTTAGGTTTACTCTGAATAAAATGAGTTACTAGAGAACGTTGAGTACAAGAGTGACCCAATCTCACACGTTTGGAACTGTGTTGAGAACCTGTATAGTGATCCATATGTAGTTGTAAAAAGGTAAAATTTGAAATAAAAACCTATATTCTGAGGTATGTTTGTTGCAGTGAAATTGTGTTAATTTGTTCCATTTTCCATAGGAATGAAATCTGATTCTATCTTCCAGTATTAGTAACAATGTGTCTGTAGAAATACATATAAAATTTTACTGAGGGAGCTGGGCTCTGGTAGTTCACATCTGTAATCCGAGCTCCTCAGGAGGCTGAGAGCCCAGGCAGGACAGTTATAAGTGAAAATCTTAAGTGACAGTGTGACTAAAAGTGGCAGAATGCTAATCTTGAGCAAAAGTGTTTAGGGACAGCTGCCACGACCTGAGTTCAAGCCCCATGATTGACCAAATAAAAGTTACTAGGGGACATTCAAGGGCAGTACCTTTTAGAAATCTAGAGTGCCAGATAGGAGTTAGAGGGAAGGGAAAGATATTTGAATGTGCTACTATTCTAAATCTCTCAGATGGGCAGAGAGAGAGGCCATCACAGACTGTTCATGGACTGGATTGGCCATTAGTTTAAAAAAATCTAGCTTAAAGAAAATCTTACAGGACCATAGATTTGTTGCTTATATATGCTATTTTGACCAACAAATAACATAGAGTAACTAGGATAAATATGGGCAAAATCTAGTATTGTCTTTATATTGATTAATCACATTAAACCTAATTTTAGGGAACATGTATAATAAATATTGACTTGAAGTTTTTTCTGTATGTCAGCTCAGGAAGACACTGAACTATCATTCCCTTAGCATTTAGGTTAGAGAAAAGCAGAAGCTGTAATGCCTATGACTATTTGTATTTCAACAGATTTTATGAGACATTAAAGGCATTTAGAATTCCTCAGATGGTACTGGTTTTAAACATCTCCAAGTAAAATAATATTTAAATGGAAATTTTAAGAGATTTCTATGATATTAGGCCAAAAGATAGAAGGAAATAAGGGAGTGGGTATCAGGAATCATGTGCCTTTCTAAGAAAGGATTGTAGAATTTAACACTTGCATCACAATGAATTTATTTTTTTATTTTTTACAATGAATTTTTAATAAATAGAGAATATAGATTATATCTTAGTTTTAGCATTTCGATCTTCTCATTACAAATTTGCTCAAAATTTAAGAATATGATTATCATTTATTAACTGATATAAAAATCTGTGAGTCAGGTTTTTGTAGTTTAAGAGTAAAGTTTTACTTTTCTTGATTAATTTATTTTCTTAATCTTTTCATGATTTTTACTTTAAAGACAATTCCATTGTTTAAAATTGATCATGAGTTTCACCCCATATTTGCTCTACTTTATAGTGTATTTGAATACTGAATATTTCTCATTATTAAAGGACTGATATTGGTATTTGTTAAAAATTAAAGACTAAATTTTGCCTAGTACTAATGGCTCATGCCTATACCTTGCTTCTGTGGAAGCTGAGATTTGGGGATAATGGTTTTAAGCCATCCTTGGCAGCAAAGTCTGTGGGACTCTCATCTGCAGTTAACCACCAAAAATACTTAAGTGAGTTGTCTTAAGTGGTGGAGCACTAGGTTTGAGCATCAAAGGTCATGAAAACTGCCCATGCCTGGAGTTCAAGCCCCTGGACTGGAGAGAGAGAGAGAGAGAGAGAGAGAGAGAGAGAGAGAGAGAGAGAGAGAGAGAGAGAGAGAGAGAGAGAGAGAGAGAGAGAGAGAGAGAGAGAGACAGACAGACAGACAGACAGACAGACAGACAGACAGACAGACAGACAGACAGACAGACAGACAGACAGACACAGACAGACAAACAGACAGACGGACAGACGGACAGACGGACAGATGGACAGATGGATGGATGGACAGACAGACAGACACACACAGAGAGTGATAGAGAGACACAGAGAGAGACAGGAAGGAAGGAAGGAAGGAAGGAAGGAAGGAAGGAAGGAAGGAAGGAAGGAAGGAAGGAAGGAAGGAAGGAAGGAAGGAAGGGAGGGAGGGAGGGAAGGAGGAAGGGAAGGAGGAATGGATGGAGGGAGGAGGGAGAAAGTGAGTGGCAGGCAAAGAGTGCTTCTGAATATAACTTATTTGTAAACTTCTAGACTCCATGATTGTAAAAAATAGATTTCACATTTAGAAAATACCATACACCAAGGAGACCTAGGGTCTCTCCTACTCCATCCTGTAAGGTTTTCATAGTGGCAGCTTTGACTCCCAGTTCTGTGATCCATTTGGAGTTGATTCTGGTGCAGGGTGATATATAAGGATCTAGCTTTAGTTTTCTAAAAGTAGTTAACCAATTTTGCCAGCACCATTTACTGAAGAGGCTGTCTTTCTTCCATTCTATTTTTTTAGCTCCCTTATTGAAGATTAGATGGCTATAGGTCTGCCGGTTCCTTTCTGGGTTTTCAATTCTATTCCATTGGTACTGTGGTCTGTTCTTGTGCCAGTACCAAGCTCTTTTGATTACTATGGCTTTACAGTAGAGTTTGAAATTTGATGTTGATATTCCTCCAGCAGTGTTCTTTCCATTGAGGAGGGTTTTTACTATTCGGGGTCTTTTATTGTTCCATGTGAATTTTTGGATTGCCTCTTCTATTTCCTTGAAGAATGAGATAGGACTTTTGATAGGTATCACATTGAATTTGTAGATAGCCTTGGGAAGTATTGCCATTTTTACGACGTTAATCTTTCCCATCCAGGATCATGGGAGTTTTTGCCATTTTCTAAGTGCTGTTTTAATTTCCTTTTTCAAGTTTTTAAAGTATACTTGGAACTCAAAAAATTAAATCCCCCAACAACAAATCCTCAAAGAAACAACTGCCCAATAAATAAGTGGGCTAAAGACTAACAGTGAAACTTCTCTGAAGAAGAAAGAAGGAGGGCCAATAGACAAATAAAGAAATGCTCAACCTCCATAGCCATAAAAGAAATGCAAATCAAAACAACATTGAGATACCACCTCACCACTGTTATAATGGCAAAAATCAAGAACTCTAATAACAACAGATCCCGAAGGGGATGTGGACAGAAGGGAACCTTACTTCATTGTTGGTGGGAGTGTAAACTTGTTCAACCACTTTGGAAATTAGTATGGAGGTTCCTCAAAAGATTCCACATAGAGCTCCACATAGAGCTATGCCCCAGCATCCCACTTTTGGGTATTTACCCAAATGTTTACAAACAAGACCACACTAAAGCTACCAGCACAACTATGTTTATTGCAGCATTATTTACTATAGCTAAGATATGGAACCAACCCAGATGCCACTCAGTAAATGAATGGATCAAGAAAATATGGTATATATACACAATGGAATTCTATGCCTCCATCAGAAAGAATGACATTGCCCCATTTGTTAGGAAATGGAAAGGCTTGGATAAAATTGTATTAAGTGAAGTAAGCCAAGCCCAAAGAAATATCGGTCCCATGGTTTCCCTTATTTGCAATATTTAGTATATGTATGAGTCAAGCAGAAAAGGTCAGATAAGGTGATATTAGGAAAATGAACCCTAAGGTATGTATTCAAATGGTTTATTTTCTTTCATGCATTTGTTTCTAAAGCATTTTTGAGATCATTTCTTTGTTGCTTTTTATGTCCCTCTCCCACAGTATAACCCTTTTTGATGTTGGTATAATTTGTGGAGTGGAAGGGGAAAATCAAGTTTTTTAAATAAGGATACAGGTGTACCCGTTGCAACAATGAGTAGTACAAGTTGTCATGTCAGAAACGAACTTTACAACTTTGGTGGGGGGGGGGAGGATTGGGTGGGAGGGGGAGGGGTGGATGGGAAGGGATGGCAAGGGGAAACAAAGGAGGAGGCGACAATGCTTGATAAAGAATGTGCTCATTATCTTGCCCATGTAACTGTAACCCCTCTGTACAGTATTTTCACAATAAAAAATATATAAATAAAATAAATTACCATACAGCTTGTGGTAGTATGTTATGACAGATAATTGCATTACTTGTGAATAATAAAATGTTTATTATGACCTATCCTTTTGTTCTACATGTACCTTTTATTTTATATTTTGATTGTTATTGTACAGCTTATAAGTATAGGAGTTATAGTTACAAAAGTCAGGTAATGAGTGTAGTTCTTTATGAACCATGTCTCCCTTTACTAACTCTCATCCAGTTTTTCCCTCTTGTTCCCACTCACAAGATGTACATTTCAATTCCACATATTGTCTCGTGAGTACCACTGTTGTTTATATTCACCCTTTGTTACACCTTTCTGTGCCGTCTTACCCTCCCAAATAAAAACAAACAAACAAGACAAAAGGAAAAGAAAGCAAAGACAGGAGTAACAGAAACTAAAAGGAATTACTCTGGTTTCCTTTTATTGGAGTTCGTTTCTTGGAGTTCATAAAATATTATTTAATATGGTCATATGCACATAGCTGTTGAGCTTTTGACATCTGTTCTTATTCATATCCTCCTTTGTGTTCAATGTGTGAGGACACACACACACACACACAATTTAGTGTGCTTCCTTGTAGATTTAGAGGAAAATTATAGCTACCATTAATGAGGAAAACTGCAACCTATAACAATCTATACTTCTTAGGCTCTTGCTTACTTTGTTTAATATAATTTTTTTCACGTCATTCCACTTCCTTACAATTTTTTTGCTGTTTTGTGATATTGCAGTCTGATGCTTGAATAACAGTTCTGAATGATTACAATAAGTCTTTATCATGAGATCAGATAGGAATTCCACTCTTTATGGTATCCTGTTAATTGAGACATTCACTGAAGTTTCCATAGATATCTTCCCAACAAATATAAAGTCTTACAATATCTTATTGCCTCAGGATTTTATTTCAATAACAAATGGTGGTAAAATGTGGCTCATCTTCTTTTAACATTGATAGAATTATATGATATTTTGCTTTAAAGTTTTGGTATTCTGGTTAATAATGATTGGTATTATTTGGTAATAATCTTGGAAACCTAAAATAAATCCCCACTTGATCTTTATGTCTCATTTAGTATAGTGAAGGAAAACATATATTAAGCAAAACTGAAAATTTTATAATTTCTAAGTACAAATTTATCACATTTATATCATATTTAAGCTATCATTATTGGGCTCTGTATTTAATGCGTAACTGATACTGATCTCATAATTACTGTTACCATCATACATTAACCTTGTTGTAACTAGATTTGATTAGAACGGTTTTCACATTTAGACTGATATTTTTTTAATATGGGAAAATATCATATGCACTCACTGTTTAGCCTTAGATAAACAGAAAGAAAGAAAGAAAGAAAGAAAGAAAGAAAGAAAGAAAGAAAGAAAGAAGGAAAGAAGGAAAGAAGGAAAGAAGGAAAGAAGGAAAGAAAGAAAGAAAGAAAGAAAGAAAGAAAGAAAGAAAGAAAGAAAGAAAGAAAGATGAAGAAAGGAAGGAAGGAAGGAAGGAAGGAAGGGAGGAAGGAAGGAAGGAAGGAAGGAAGGAAGAAAGGACGGAAGAAAGTAAGAAAGAAGGAAAGAAGCCAACCATATTTTTCAGTTTTTAAGAATATTTAAATTGCAAATATAAAATGTCTAATGCAAATTAATTTCATTGTAATATATATTATATAACCAATGATCATATTGAAAAATTAAATTATTAAATTTAAGTGTTTGAAAACAACCCTAAATTGATTTTTTTATTTTAAATTAATTTTATTGTAAGATACTGTTCAGAGTGTTTACAGTTACATGAGGAAGGTAATGATTACATTTCTTGTAGAGCATTGTTACCCCTCCAATTTTTTCTCCTACTATCCTTTTCTTCCCCTTTTTCCCCCTTAAAGTTGTAAGTTGTAAAGGTCATTTCCAACATAGTGTCTTGTGAGTATCGAACTTTGTTGCAATGGGTCATCCTGGGTCTTTGTTTTAGCATTTTGCTACTCCCCTTCCTCTTCCCAAATTAGATAAATGTATATACAAGATGCAGGGTACCAAAATCAAATACATAAATTGATTTTTGTTAAAAATCCTGCCTCAGGAATGTTGACTAGTACAGTGGCTGCTTCTTGCATACAAAATACAATGAACAGTTGAAAACGGTGCCAATTTCTATTATTCTTTTAAGTAGTTAGACATCTGTAAATTAGTAATGTCTATACATTACAATATATCGTAAATAAAATGTAAATGTTACCCAAAGTTAAAATTTATATCATACTAAATGGTCCTATTCTAAAATAGCTTTCAGTAGAGGTACAATTCCTTCATAAAGAAGAATCATAATGTGTGGGAGAACATTTAATTAAAAATCCACACAGTAGGACATTTTACATTGTACTCTCCACAACAGTGTGAGATGCCCTTTTAACCACCTACAGTAATGAATGGAAGAAAACTGAAGACAATTATCATACCTTTCGTATGGTTATATTTTATTGAAACTAAATTTCTAAGGTAATTTTCCCCTCACCAAAACGGTTGTGTCATGACTTGAGAGTCATTGCTTCTATGTTTTATTTCCAACCAAATGCCTCATGAGTTAAAGTGAATAGCTGCTGAGTGAAATAAATTACATAAACTGCTAAATTTTATTAATTTAGAAAACTTCATATATTGATTAGACTATACATTTACATTACATAACTGTATGCCTTTGTAACAGGTGGTGCAGGGCAAACACATTCTTCAAAATGTTTGTTTTGGTATACCCTGTTACAAGTTGCTATAAACATTTATTAATGTCCAAGAAATCTAGCCAGTGTTTATTCCTTGCTATTCATGCCTGTATCCCTAGCTATTCAGAGGCTGAGATTCTGAGGATGGTGGTTCAAAGCCAGCTCAGGCAGGAAAGTCTGTGAGACTCTTATCTCCAATACACCACCAGAAAACCAGAAGTGGTGTTGTGGTTCATGTGGTAGAGAGCTTGCCTTGAGATGGAGAGTTCAAGGACAGCATTCAAGCCCCACAACAAAAAAATAAATAGAGGGATAGATAAATAAATAAATAGATATGTCTACATAGCATCAAAATTGTGATGGAGTTATATCAATGATGTACATATTTGTTCTTAGTGATTTAAAACTATGACATTGTTTTTTGCTTGAAAGACAACTTTTTAAATATTTTGATGATTGTTGCATACAATAAGCATCATAAAAGATAAAGTCAGGAGATAATAGATAAAAATGGAAAAAAGAATGATGTTTAAAAACAGATGGCAATTAGTGGAAACAATATATTTCAATAAGTAAGTTGATTAAAAGATGAATGAAATGTAAATTATGGCACATTTTACCTAAAGAGTAGAAAAATGCAATAAGGAAGTGAAGGTTCTGGGAAAAACCTACTATTGAACAAAATATTAATTATTTGGGAATTGCTTTCAGTTTAAATTATCACCCTTACTGCTTTCTGTGATTAGCTTAGCCTATCAAACTGACAATAATTAGGTTTTTAAAAGTACATATTCTACACATAATAATCCATTATTTTTGACTTGCACAGAAGCTGCTATCAAATCACTTAACTGCAGCAAAGTTACAATAATTCACCATGTTAATTCATTTTGCCAAAGATTTTTAACAGTTTAATTATTTTCTTTTGGAGAATCTTTAATTCTATTATTCCTTCAAGCAATTCTAATTTGAATGGAATTTAAAGTTGATTTTATACATTGATTAATACCATAAGCAATCAAATTCAACTACCAGAAAAGTCTGAGACTTCCAGTCATTTAAATATATAATTTAATAGAGAATCATTTTGAAACCAAGGAATCAAATCTTAATGTTTTCTGTTTAGAAAAACAAATTATGCAAATACTATGTTTTCAAATTATTTATTTCAGCTCTTTCATAAAACATTCTTGAAAATTAAATTTTCAATTACTACATACTAGTTGGAGTGTCACTTTATCCATTTGCATGATTATGGAGATAATGTAGCTTGCTTGCACTAAACATGATGTGTCTACCTTTAAGTGGCTGATCTCCAGAATGTACTTGTGTTTACTAGGGCCTCTATTGTGTCCGGTATTTCTTGATCATACAGCTTAAAAGTATTAAATGTAGTGGATCATTCGGACATTTTACGACATACCCAAATAGTCTAAATTTCTTACTACTCTTAAATGATGGGAGTCAGAAGAGGCAGTAGAACCTGAATGGGGGAAATGATAAAAGTGAATTTTAAATGTCCTATATAAATATGAGCTGCTTCTAAGCCTTTCCTCTGATAATAAAAATGCATTCACCAACTCTGACACTGAAGATCATGATAGTCTGCTATAGCAAAAACTACATATGAGAACAGTAATCAGGCCTAGCGTCTCTGAACTGGTAAATGACACAGGTCATCCTTCAAATCCCTTTACATTCTTAGGTTCCCCTTCGGTGAATCAAGTAGAGATGAATGAGACCATAATTACTCCATCTTTCAAGAACCTTGCTCATTCACTCTACTTACCCCAAGGTGCATTATAATATACTATTATGGACATCATAGAATGGCAGATTCAGTCTCTCTCTCTTGTCTTCTGCTATCTGAGAAATCTTATCTCAGACAAGGAAATAAATGGGGAAGCTGTACCAAAGACTATGTATGTCAATCTCAATTGTAGTTTTAGGGATTGTGAACACAAATACCAAGTGCATTCATGGCCTAAGCTGAACCATGGGCAGGACTCCATTAATAACCTGAGCAGTCAAAATGCATTATTAGATATCTCCCTGACGGAGTGGGAAAAAAATAACACTTTACACAGTAATCACATTATGCTTCTTTCAGGAGATTGGTCTCTTCTACTATCTGTAGCTACTATCCAGGACTGTGTAATGTCTTGTACATTTTTTATTATGCTAATTGCTGTCAATCTTCTGATTCTCTACTCTTAGTACTGTTGCTTTTTTTCTTCCTCTTTTTTTTTGTACTGGTCCTGGGACTGAACTCAGGGTCTCAGCACTTTCACTGAGCTTCTGTGCTCAAGGCCAGTGTTCCACCACTTGAACCACAGCTATGCTTCTGGAGTTTATAGTGGTTAAGGATTTTATTTTTTGCATGTTTGTTGTTGTTTTCTTTCTGTTTTGCATCTTTTGTGTTTTTTATTTTTTTACTTCAATATGCTCTGTCTTGTATGTAAATATATCTGATTTGGGGAGAGTAAAGGGAAGCACAGAAATGGTGGGACAAAGGGTAAACTTTATCTGCAGTGATACTCACTTAACTGTTGAAAACTATACAATTTATGGGGAAAGGAGGTTGAGGAGGAGAAAAAATTGGGATAAAATGAGGGAAGAGGTGATACTGTTCAAATGTATTAAAAACTTGACTTATATAACTGTAACTCTTTTGTATATCATCAATTTTTTATTTTTATTTTTTAATGTATCTCTGGCTTTCTTGCCTGGGCTGGCTCCTAACAGAGATACTCAGATCTCTGTCTCCTGGGTAGCGAGGATTACAGGCATGAACCAATAGAGGTAGCTATTCTCAGTCCTTTTGCAAGTCAACAAGTTAGTAGCATTTTAAGCTGACCACCAGTTTTATTCCTGGCCAAAATATGTTTTATAAGCGATCTCTTTAAATGCATAGAAAAAAACGGAATTAAAACATTTGCTTTATCTATTCTATTATCACATACCCATTGCTATCTTGGGTGTTATAATTTGAATAATGCATGCCCTCTCTCCCCAGCCCACAGTCTTGTGTGTTAAACATGAAGTTCCTCGCTGATGCTATCCGTTCAGAAGGTCATGAAAAGGTTGGAAGTTAAGTGGAGGAAGTAGGTCATTAGACGCATGATTTTGGAGCTTGTACCTGGTCCATGGGCATTTTCCCCCTCTATTTCCTCTCTGGATTGAAGTGAACATCATTGCTCTCCTCTATAGGCTCAGCCATGGTCATTTGCTTCATCACTGGTCCAGAAACAATAGACTGTGGTCTAAAATTCTTTGAAACCAAGAACTGGGATTTATCTTTCCTCTGTTGCATTATGTAAGCCAGAGCTTCTTTGGTGTGTGTGTGTGTGTGTGTGTGTGTGTGTGTGTGTGTGTGTGTGTGTGTGTGTGTGTGTTCCTGCGCGTGCGCGTGTGTGTGTGCATGATCCAATAGCACTTTAAATTGTGTATAACATTTGAGTCAATCTTTATGCTTCTTCCAACTAAGTCCAGGTAGAGATACAATTATTACATAATTTTCCCAAATGGAGTGAGATATTGAATTTGTTTTTTATGCTATCCCAAGTCATATATAGTATGGATTTACAATGGGATGAGTATAATGTGAGAAGAAAATTGGACTTTAGCCTTCTTAGAACAACAAAAAATAAGAATCTCAAACTAAAATAAATGAACATTTATCTATCCCATATAAGCATCTGTGGGAGGTAAAGGAATATAGGTTACTTTGATTAGTAAAGATAAAATTCTTATTTATATTTCTTTCCATTCAATTCATTTGTTTTTAATTTTACTTTTGTTTTAAAGGTAATGTACAGAGGGGTTACAGTTACATAGTAAAGAGTATATGTCTTGTCGAACATTGGTCCATACAATTCTTTGGATTTTCTTTTCTACGTTTTTCATTCTTTCTTTTTTTTTCTTTCTTCTTTTTCATTTTTCCTCTTCTGCTAGTCCTAGGACTTGAACTCTGGTCCTGGGCACTGTTCCTGCGCTCCTTTTACTAAAGACTAGTGTGCTAGAGCCATAGAGCTACTTCCAGCTTTTTCTGTGATTAATTGGAAATGAGAGACTTATTGACTTTCCGACTCCAGGTGGCTCTGAAATATTATTCTCAAATCTCAGCCTCATGAATAGGTAGAATTACAGATGTGAGCTACCTGTGCCCCATTTCTCTTGGATTTTTTTATTTCTATTATGCTAATGCTTTTCTTAACTGTACTGGAACCCTGCTCACTGACAGTTAGACACTTCATAACTGATTTCACAAGATTCACAACTGGAGAAGATGAATTATCTGTGACTAAATATTGGAAAGACTGCATAAAATCCAGTTTACCAATACACGACTACTCATGTGTCCAGAGATTCAATAGAAACAATTTTAGCACCTTCTGGAGTCTAGTGTGCAGAATTGGTAAATGATATAAGTTAATAATATCATTGTATCATCCTAATTGTCTATCCAAGAGAACTTTATGTACAGAAATCTAGGGACATTAATAAACTATAACAAGATATTCAGTCAATGATATATTAGCGTGGGTTTTAGAATCAATTTTAACTCTAAGATTTTTTCCCTTTCTAATGAAGACAATAATAAATAATGACCTTTCTTTTTTGTTGTTGTTGGTCATGGGGCTTGAACTCTGGGCTGTCCCTCAATTCTTTAGCTCAAGGCTAGTGCTCTATCACTTGAGCCACAGTACCACTTCCAGTTTTCTGGTAGCTTATTGGAGATAAGAGTCTCACAGACTTACCTGCCCAGGCTGGCTTTGAACCATTATCCTCAGATCTCAGCCTCCTAAGTAGTTAGGATTAAAGGCATTAGCCACCTGCACCTGGCTTAATTACCTTTTTATGTTGATTAAATAGTCAGAGTCATTATCAATATTAAAATTTAAATTTTAAGGTAGATTTATGTAAATATAATTGAATAAAATAGGAATGTTATTTAAGTTCTAACCTTACCTTTATCTAAAAGAAACACAAGGAGTTTTTCTTCACTCACTATGTGAAAATTATAGCATAACTATAATCCACATAGGTAATTATAAACACTAGTGGATTATTTTGCAAGTTACTCCTTTCTTTAATGATTCCACTAGCATTAGTAATAGTTCTTTAAACAAACCTTTACAAAATTTACCTCCTTTAAATGCTACAGGAAATTTAGAATCAAGCAACATTAGTCAATTAAATATGGAGAAAATATCTAAGATTACTCTCCATCTTTGTGATCATATGAAGCAAACTGTTGCATTTCCCTCTTTGGAATAAACTTTATTATACAGACATATTTGAGATTTTTTTTCAGAACTCGAATTTTTATATCTATATTTTATATAAAACCAATATTGTCATGTTTTAGTAGCAAGTTCTGACTGATTGGAGTAACATACTATAATATATTTAACTGCCTGCTCTCTGCAGGGATATTAAGCTATTTTATATTTTGAATTACTAATATTTTTCTCAACTTAGTTCTCTGAGTTTTCATTATTTTTCAAGTGATTGTTTCACTGTCATTATTTTGTATTTGTGATTGTTATTTCTAACTGGTAAAATTTTTGGTAAACAATAAAATGTTCTTTTTGTTTTTTCTCCTGACTCAAAGCAAAAATAATGTACTATAATAACTACAATTATGTATATATATATATATATATATATATATATATATTCAAATATATATTATTAGTTAAGTAAGCTAGTCCTAGAGAACCTCAGGTTACATGGTTTCTCTCATTTGTGGTAGCTAAAATGGGCCTATAAATTCATAAGTAAACAAATAAATGAATTACCTGAAACATAATAGAATGTAGGGAGACCCCAAATAATATAGTTCTTTAGAAAATTGAAGACAAAACCCAATAAAATAAATACAGGACCCTTGTCTTTTATATGGCTAGTGAAGACGTTCTCCCAATCCATAGGCTTTCTATTGATCTTGCTAGCTATGTCCGTTGCCATGCAGAAGCTCTGCAACTTCATGCAATCCCATTTGTCCAACCTTTCTTTGATTTGTTGTGTTTCCGGGTCTCTGTTGAGAAAATTTCGGCCTGCGCCAAGGAGACCAAGGGTTTCTCCTATTCCATCATGTAATGTTTCAGAGTGTCTGCTTGACTCCGACGTCTTTGATCCATTTGGAGTTGATTCTGCTGCAGGGTGATATATAAGGGTCTAGCTTTACTTTTCTACAAGTAGTTAACCAATTTTGCCAGCACAATTTACAAAAGAGGCTGTCTTTCTTCCATTCTTTTTTTAGCTCCCTTACCGACGATTTGATGGCTAGAAGTCTGTAGGTTCATCTCTGGGATTTCAATTCTATTCCATTGGTCCTGAGATCTGTTCTTGTGCCACTACCAAGCTCTTTTGATTACTATGGCTTTATAGTAGAGTTCGAAATTTGGCATTGATATTCCTCCAGCAGTATTCTTTCCCTTGAGGAGGGATTTTGCTATTCACGGTCTTTTATTGTTCCATGTGAATTTTTGGATTGCCTCTTCTATTTCCTTGAAGAATGAGTTTAGAATATGGATAGGTATCGCATTGAATTTGTAGATATCCTTGGGAAGTATTGCCATTTTCACGATGTCAATCTTTCCCATCCAGGAGCATGGGAGCTTTTGCCACTTTTTAAGTTCTGTTTTGATTTCCTATTTCAAGTTTTTAAAGTATACTTGGAACTCAAAAAATTAAATCCCCCAACAACAAATCCTCAAAGAAACAACTGCCCAATAAATAAATGGGCTAAGGACTTACAGAGAAACTTCTCTGAAGAAGAAAGAAGGAGGGTCAATAGTCACATGAAGAAATATTCAACCTCCCTAGCCATAAAAGAAATGCAAATCAAAACAACATTGAGATACCACCTCACCACAGTTGGAATGGCAAAAATCAAGAACTCTCATAACAGCAGATCCCGGAGGGGACGAGGACAGAAGGGAACCTTACTTCATTGTTGGTGGGAGTGTAAACTTGTTCAACCACTTTGGAAAATAGTATGGAGGTTCCTCAAAAGACTCCACATAGAGCTCCACATAGAGCTATGACCCAGCAATCCCACTTTTGGGCATTTACCCAAATGTTTATAAACAAGACCACACTAAAGCTACCAGCACAACTATGTTTACTGCAGGATTATTTACTATAACTAAGATATGGAACACAAACAGATGCCCCTCAGTAGAAAAATGGATCAGAAAATGTGGTATACATACACAATGGAATTCTTTGCCTGCATCAGAAAGATTGACATTGCCCCATTTGTTAGGAAATGGAAAGACTTGGAAAAAATTATATTAAGTGAAGTAAGCCAAGCCCAAAGAAACATAGAAATATAGGTCCCATCGTTTCTCTTATTGGCAATATTTAGTATATGTATGAGTCAAGCAGAAAAGGTCAGATAAAGTGATGTTAGGAAAATGAACCCTAAGATATGTATTCAAATTTTTTTTCTTTCATGCATTTGTTTCTAACACATTTATAAGATTTTTTTCTTTGTTGCTTTGTATGTCCATCCACCACAGTATAACCCCTGCTTTCACTGTATTTGATGTCGGTATAATTTGTGGAGGGGAAGGGGAAAAACAAGTCGTATAATAAGGATACAGGTGGACCCTTTGCAACAATGAGAAGTACAAGTTGTCATGTTGAAAACGAACTTTCCAACTTTGGTGGGGGGAAGATTTGGTGGGGGTCCGATGAAAGCTGGGAAGGGATGGGAAGGGGAAACAAAGGAGGAGGCTACAATGCTTGATAAGAAATGTACTCTTTATCTTGCCCTTCTAATTGTAACCCCCCTGTACATTTTTTCACAATAAAAATAAGTAAAAAAAAAGTAAAAATTAAAAAAAAGAAATGCATCCTGAAATCCCCATAGATGTTTGTCTTTTATAATGACCAACTCAGCTTTACTTTGATAAATATATTAACTAGTAATTTTTCCAAAAGCTATATGAAGAAGCAAAATTAAACAGTAATAAATCAAATAAGAATTATCTGTTCCTTTACATAGAAGTTTCTAATGTAGGCAGGTTGAAGACTATACTGTAATTTCTAGTTTTCTCTTTTTCTGTGCTTGTCTCTGCTCTCAGAGTGTTAACTAAACTGATTATAGTTCACAAAACATGATGGGAGCATGATCAAGCAGAAAAGGTCTAATAAACCTCAGCATTTTCTAGCTAAAGAACTGTTTCTAGAAATTTTGCCCAGTAACTTCTTTTTTTCATTGTATTGTATTGTAATAGCTTGTACATTGCTAAGAAGGTCCTGTGTGGGAGATAGAAATACGAGCTCTTCAGAGATACATATATATGTAAGTCCCACATACCTGTGAATTCCTTTGCGTATGACAATAAATTTTCCTTGCCCATGTGACAAAGGTTAAACATCTTCAAATGGGAAAGTTAACCAGGACAACTGGGGTGAGCCTAGTCTAATTATAAAATTTTAATTGTTGAGAATCTAACCCTGGTGGATCAGAAAGAGATGTAACAATGAAACACAGGTCAGGCGTATCATGCGAAGAAATTGGTGTACATTTTGTATTTTTGAAGTTGGAGGAAAATAACCAGGAGGGAAGTAATGCCAGAGATAAACAGAAGGAGATAAGAAATGAATCAAGGTCACCAGCACTCTGAGATTTGCAATGTATGCCAAATTTTTCACTATATGATTATAAGACAATGAGTTAGTGCTGTTCAAAAAGCCACTATTTTTGTGAGAAATAAATCTCTGAGAAATTTATTTAGGATGAGTAATGAGTTCCATTCAATAAAATCACCCCTGGTATAGAAGAAGCAGGGAATATAAGATAGGAAATGCTCTAATCTTGTCAATATCCCATCAATTTTCTCATCTCAACCTGATCTCTAAAAAAGAAAAAAAAACGATACAAAAAGAGTTAGTTAATATCTCAGCCAACTTAAGAAATTACAATCCAAATAGTGAAAAAATTATAATTTCAGGTTTGGCACTGATGGCTCATGCCTGTAATCCTAGCAACTCAGGAGGTTGTGATCAGTACGTTGGGGTTGGAAGCCAGCCCAAGCAGGAAAGTCTGTGAGACTTTTATCACCAATTAACCACCCCCCAAAAATGGAAGTGGAACTGTGGCTTAAGGTGGGAAAGCACTAGCCTTGAGCAAAAAAGCTCAAAGATAGTGCCTAGGCCCTGAATTCAAGCCCCATCATTGAGAAAAACAGTAATAATAGTCAAGGAAATAGCTCTGGATATTGCATGTCAAATAGGAATAAGTACATCAACTCCAAAGGAACTTCACAAGGTGAAGTTTATGCCTGCAGAAAGGTGTGCTACGGACAGTAGCCAAATAAGAAAATGTACTGGGTGGGTACTCCTTAGTGCATCATTGTCCATCATTATAATAATCAGAGGTTAGGTTCACAATCTTGTGTTATTGGCTCACTTAAAAAATGTTAAAGTTTACCTGAGCAATCAACCAAACATTGAGCCAAAGTAGGAACTTATCAGAAAAATAATTCTTACCCATCTGGCTCTCTGTCACTTTGGTCAGGCAGACCTTCAGGCCCTAGAGAGAATAATTCCTCTGACAGGATTTTGCTTAACTTAATCAGTTTCTTGCAAATGGTGGTGCTTAAATTAAGCAGTCATTTTGATAGGAACATTGCAAGGAAGGATGGAATAGAATAAACTATTCCACAAGAAGAAAGCAGCTACAATATCAGGGCAGGTCACCTTTCAGGCATTGGTGCATATCACTAAAGTCATGCCCGTAACAATAGCCACTTCTCTAGAATCTCCAAGAATATGGATGAGATAATGGTCAACAGCCTATACTCATAACTGAGACCTTTAATTCATTACATCTAGCACTCTCCTATAAGCTCTTACCTCTTTGCATATTTTAACCTATAGCTCTTGCTTATACCTCAGGTGGCTAAAGATTGGCTGAAGTGCATAATTCCCATCTTCCTGTGGCTTCATGAGCCGTGCAATTCATTTCTTCTCCCTGCTTTTAGTAATTATCATCTCTCTCTCTCTTTCTCTCTCTTTCTATCTATCTATCTATCTATCTATCTATCTATATGTATATATATATATATATATATATATATATATATATATATATATATATATAGGAGAGCAGGTGAGTGGACTGTGGAATACACGTACAGAATCCTTGAGTTTGTGCTTAGAGCCTGACACTCCATTTTTAGAAGCCATTGGTCTGTTAAGTCTAACAATGCATCCTAAGAATGTTACTTAATAGTCACAATGATATTAAGTGGTTCAGAATAGATGTCTATTTAAAGAGACAAAAAGATAACCAATTTAATTTTGGCTCTGTCCGAAAAAGCCCATTTTTCTACATTCAAGCTAAACAGTCGGTGGGATCATAACGACATATATAGATAGGACCTTGAAAGAAGTCAGTTGTGGATTACTGCATTGTCTATTGGGACTCCCAGATTTAAGCTCTTTTATTAAGCCTCAATAATGGAATCATATAACATTGAAGCATTGGAGTTTGAGCCACTGATCAATTGTAATATGACTTATCTGTGTTTGAAACAGCTCATCAGTTCTCTAATTCCATTTTGTCCCTCTCTGGCTTCATTCAGTCTCTTCAAAATTTTCCCCCTTTTAAGTCTTTTCTTCAATATTTCCCTTAGATTTCAGGATTGACCGCAGTGATTGATAAATGTCTTTATGACAAAGAATTGTCAGCAACCATAAGGGTCACGGGGTAAATCTTCCCATGATGAGATTTCTCCTCAAGTGAGAGCAATAGCCCCAGGATGCAAACAGGTTTCACCCTCAGCAGAAACAATCATCTCATGAGACACAGATTACTCACTGGCTCAAGTGCTAACAGCAATGCAGACTTCTCTAGATCCATCCTGAAGACTGAGACAATGGTCAGGCAGATCATAGCTGGAGAAGACAACACGTTTGGTCAGGCAGATCATAGCTGGAGAAGACAACACGTTCTCAAAGCTAATAGCTCTACAAAGCCCTAATTTTAAATTTTGGTTACTCATTTACAATAGGGGGGATGCTGGGAAGGGATGTGAAGGGAAAACAAAGGAGAAGGCTGCAATGCTTGATAAGAAATGTACGCATTATCCTACCCATGTAATTGTAACCCCTCTGTACAGTATGTTCACAAAAAATAAAAATTAAACTTAAAAAAATAAAATAAAATAAAATAAAAATTTAAAAATGTCAAAGTTATGACAGCACATCACAGATAGTCTGAACACTTTGATCAGTTATTTCTAACGTGACCACAATTAAAGCTCTTTTCTCAACCCTTTCCGTATTGATTTTGTCTTTGAGACAGGCAGTATAGCTTAATCTGTGGAGCTGCCTGCAGATAACACATTTGCTCTAGAGCTCTGGTGACATTTGTGAAGGTACCATTACATCAACTAGAAGCTTTACATTGTATTAAACAGAAGCTCTAAAGAGCACTTACTTACTTAATTTTAGTGACAGTACTGATGATTAAATTCAGGAAATTGCACTCTGTCTAGCTTTTTTAAGGCAAAACTGAAACTCTACTATTTGAGCTACACTTTCAACTTCCTTTTAATTCATTGGAGAAAAGAATCTCAAAGACTTTCTTAATTGGGCTGGCTTGGAACTACAGGGCTAATTTCTCAGTTTCTACAGTAGCTAGGATTGTAGGGATAAGCCACCAGTGCCCATCACAGGAACAAATTTGTGTGTGTGTGTGTGTGTGTGTGTGTGTGTGTGTGTGTGTGTGTGTGTGTGTGTGTGTGTGTGTGTGTGTGTGTGTTGCTGAGGTTTGAACTCAGGACCCAGGTGCTATCTCTGAGCTTCGCTGTTCAAGGCTAGCTCTCTACCACTTGAGCCACAGCTCCATTTCAGACTGTTTGCTGTTTCATTGGGAATAGGAAGCTCATAGATATTCCTACCTGGGATGGGTTATAGCCATGTTCCTCTGATCTCAGCCTCTTAAGTATCCAGAATTACAGTATAAGCATAGTAGGTCATAATTCTGTTATATATTTAATATGTGTGCATATGGAAATACACAGATACAGACACACAGAGGCACACAAACATACATACACATATATAAAATTTTTAGATTTCTTGGGAAATGTGTATTTGGGAGTTGAGGGCAACTCATTTCAGCTATCCGAGACTAAAATGACCTATTCACCTCTTCAACCATCCATTATGTAAATATATAAAATGTTAGGAGTAAACCATAGGCTTCATGTCACAGCACCAGATATCCACAGCATATGTGCCAAAGGACATGACAGAAAATAATTCTTGATCAAGGATACAATCTCTTCAAAGATACAGTGTATGGATTTGCCATTTTCTATACCTTTTCTCCTGGTGCAGAAGGCATACACCAGTAACAATGTTCATAATGGTTCAACTCTTTCCTCAGAGATGCTCCCAAAGATTGTTACCTGTTGTAACGATCAAAGAAAAATTGCTTAATTGAAAAAGTTTAGTCCAATAAATTGTCCTATTATCTCATATACATGAGAGCCTCACACTAACTAGACAGGTACTCTGCCAACTGAACCACAATACCAGGCCTGTTTGCGTTGCTCATTGTTGAGACAGAGTCTTGTTTTGTAGCCAGGATTGCCTAGGACTATGATAATCCTCTTTGTGCTCCACTGCACTGCTAGTATGACCGGCATGTGCCAATACTCCAAACCATGGTGAGGCTTCTGTAGCTGGCATGACAGGTACAAGTTCACAAGACCAGCCATCAGTCAGGATGGAACATGGTGATATTGTTTAAGGCTAACTGGCCAAAATCTATAATCTCTTGATATCCACGTCACATATAGCTATGATTACAGTATAGAGCCACCATACCTGGTCCTTATTAATTTTTTGTTTTATCTTGGAAAGCCAATAATATTGAAACTCACTATTTTAGAGAAGCTTTGAGTATATACATTGAAAATCATGCACACACATATACATATATGTGCATACATATATATACACAGAAATTTGTTTTTAGTTCTAACTTTTACAAATATTAAAAAATGAATACTTCTTTTTTGTTATATTTCAATTTAATATACTTAGTTATATTTCAATCAAATGCCCAAGTTCTTTTCCTTCATTTGAATGCTATATTTTGAAGGAAAGAATGGAAAGGAAAAATGTCTACCCCATATTACTGACTAAAAGTCTCACAGGTTTGATGTTTATTAGATGTCATGTTTACATTCTTATATATAGTTACACAGATCTCTTGTAATGATAAATGATGAATGGAACCACCTTTGTTTCACGATTATTTTATTTTACTTTAATTTTGTAAACAAACATTTATTTATTAACTAGAAAAGCCAAACTACTGGCTATTAAAGAGATAATGTCTTTAAGTTCCAGTTCATGAGTTTGAAAGTTGATTACATTAAACAAGAAAATTCAACCAAACAGTAAAATGTACAACCATAGTTTTAGGTTTTCTTCTAAACCTGTAGACTTGTATAGTGTTTGTACCATGGACCTCAATAAAACTACGGACTTCTGGCAAAATGCCAAGAGTAGAACCTGTTTCACATAGAAATTTCCACATCATTGATCGAGAATCTTGCAGACTCTCCCTGAGAACAAACGCAGTTTGGCTTGTCCTCGTTCACATTCATGAATCATTGAATATCCTTCCCTAGTGTGTGAGCAGCTGCTCCTTCTCCCCCGGTCCTCAACCCAAAGCTTGTACAACCCAAAATGTGCAATGAAGCACAAAAAGAGAACTCTGTAACTTTACCACATGGATCCCAATAAATGGACTGAAAAATAAATCAATTTATAAAATAATAGGAAGTGAAAAGTATCAGTTCTGTGGACCCATGGGTCTCTATGCTAGTCAGGTATGGGTGGTTGTTATGGTAATAAGCAAGTGAATAGACACAAAGCTTTATCTCCCAGTTCTCAACACATGAGTTAGTGCCTCCTCTTTGGGTTGGTCATACTAAATTTCTGCCTTTTGTCTGTTCATGTAAAGTGCTTAAAAATTTAATATAACTACCTCTTTCCATTTAAAGAAAAGATTATCACATAAAAGGAAATCCCTGGAGTGATAAAAGTCAGAAGCTACAACTGCAAACTTATAACATTTTACAGTTGTCATTGAATAAGTGTGTTCTGGCATATTCTCCAGACTTGCAATTTCAGTTTTATTTCAAAATTATTGTAAGCATAACACAAAGGTTTGCCTGTGCCTTTGAACTAAGTTTAGATTAACTCACTAGGACAATTTTTTGTGTTGTTGTACCTGTCCTGGGCCTTGAATTAAAGGATAGACATTGTCCTGAGCTTTTGTTTTGCTCAAGGCTAGCACTCTACCACTTGAGCCACAGCTTACATTCTAACTCTTTGGTGGTTAAATTGAAATGAGTCTCAGGGATTTTCTTGCCATGGCTGGGTTCCAACTGCAAACCTCAGATCTTAGCCTTCTGAGTAGTTATAAGCATGAACAACCAGCACTACAATAAGACAGTTTTAGAAACATCATGACAAATCACAGAGATTAATTGTAATGGAGTTTCCCCAAACCCTAGCAGAAAGAAGAAAAAAGTGGAGAGTCTGGGCTGTATTATTTCATACTGATTTTTCTGATCATATGTTGGCATCATTACATTCTTGTCACATTAGAGCTGATAGATTTTTATGGTGAGAAAATGCTTTAAAAAGTGAAGCACATGTTTATTTTGCATATTTAAAAATCGTACAGGTATTTTATTTTATTAAAGAGAGAAACGGTAATCAACAAGAGCAAACAAATTTCAGGATAAGCCTTTCTCTGAGGTTGGCACTGTGTCTACCTATCTGTCCATCTATCTGTCTGTCATCTCTCTGAGAAAACATAGTTTATTAAAATGCCACTCAAATAGTAAATTCTTGCAAAATGACAGGGAAAAATAGTAATGGCTGTAACAGAGATAACATGGAAGATAAAATTATTTATAAGTCAGGTGCTTAAAATCAACTTTTTCTGAGGAGCACTAAGGCCTTCCATTGAGCCCAAGATTTCAGTAAGTGCAAAAAAAAGCCATACACTCCTGCCTCCATTTTTCCCTGAGACTATCCAGCAGTCACTTAGAAGCCATCTTGGAATCCAGCCAAGGCCAGACCACCAGCCAGGCATCAGTGACTTCAATTAGCTGCCAGACCAGCATTGATCACAAGAGTCCTCAAGGTAACAATGAGGAAAAATACACAGGAAAATTAAAAGGGAGGATGAGATCACAGGACTATGAGAGAAATTGACATTAAACTAACCAATTTTTTATGTGATGGTTCTAGGTGGTTCAACAAGGTCATTCATAGCGTGTCACAAGACTTTTTTTTTTAATAATGCATTCAAGGATTAAGGAAGGACTTCATTCCGGTCTAAAATGGGTCCCAAAAAGATACTGGAAAATAGCTCCTTAGTTCATCTATGAAAGCCAGGAAAGCATGCCCTAGAGATAAAATGTAATTCAATTAACCTTCTTCACCCTCAGAACAGTGACTCTGCCCTGTAAATGTATCCTGGGGATAGGCCTAATACAGCAATCCCTTAACACCTCCATAAAAGTCCTTATGCCAGGATGAAATCATTGTCATTTTCACCCTACCATTGACACACTTTCATCTCTTGAAAGCACATTCCTTTTCTCAGGAACATCTCTATCATTTCACTATGATTGGAGTTTTGCCTGATTTGTCCTCTCAAGGGAGTGGAGAGCATAGGTAGATAGGGACACTGACTTTTCAGTGATACCGGCTACCTGACGGTGGAACCAAACTGTCCCTGGTTCTTTTTAACTATTCTTATCTCTCATTCCTGCACCCTAATTTTTCCTGAAATTTAAATGTCTGATCTTACTTGGGAAGGTATGGTGGGCTGAGCTGTTAACAAACTTCCTTTCTGCCCTACTCAATACACATCTTTTATTTGGCATACTGGGTGGATGTATAGATAGAGCCAACTTATGAAACACAAGTGTTTGGGTCTGCACCTTAAACCTTCTGTAACAGTCACACAAAGAAGAGGATGTGGAAAAATGTCATAGGAAGATGTAAAGTAGTTCAGTCATGATACATAGGATTAGAATAAAGGCAATAACTAATTAATATCTAGGGTGTGCCTAACAATTTAATTTCCTCTATTCTCTTAATAGGGACACCTTATACGTAATCCAAAACTAGGCCATATGAGAAATAAATCAGAGTTCTGCACTTGCTATTGAAAGTGTAGCTAAGCAAGAAAAAGAATATTGTTCTGTTATACATAGTTGTTATTGTCTTTGCTTGTATGACACCATGTTACCATTACTCTGGGATGAGAGTAGATTTGCAATTAAATATTTTTATTATTTATATGATTTTTTGCCAGTCCTGGGGCTTGAACTCAGGGCCTGGGCTCTGTCCCTGAGCCTGTCTATGCTCAAGGCTAGCATTCTTCCACTAGATTCACAGCACCAATTCCGGCTTTCCATACATGCTAAGTAAGCACTCTACCATTAAGCAACATTCCCATTTATTTGATTTTTTTATCATGTGTGCCAGTGCTGCAGCTTGATCTCAGAGCTTATGTGCTATGCCTTAGCTTTTTTGGTTAAGGTTGGTTCTCTACCACATGAGCCATAGCTTCACTTCCGTTATTTACTTTTTCTCTCTTGCCTTAGCTGGCAGCTTTCAAACCACAATTCTCAGATCTCGGCTTCCTGAGTTGCTAGGATTACAGTAATGAGCCACTGGCCCCTGCCAAATTGAATGATTTTGTAAGGAAGAGAGACCTGCCTATTTCATTACTTAACGTGGTTCTGGTAACTTCCTGTTATCAGAACTTACTGCCAACCTAGTCTTGCCTGAGGATTAGAGTTGTTTGGAAGGGAACTAAAACAGAAGGTCATTTGGGTAATTATTTGTTGTCATTTTCTTGAGAGTTTCCTATTGACAATTCCATCAATAAGTTTTATCCCAGCAAAATGGCTGTACTGCATCCTTTAACTCTTTCTACAACTTCCTATTTTCTCTATCCATTTCCAAGACTTTTATTCCAATCTACACACATATTCTGTAAAGTACTTGCTAGCTGTCATACTTGTTTTGTTCTTAAGGTCAAGTCAGTTTCTTTTGATTACATAGAGTCTTTCATTCCCTGGCAGTATGAACCTCACCTCATTACTTTAAAGGCCATAAGGAACATATATCTGCAAACTCATTAAAATGAAACCATCATAGACAACATTAACCTTTTCTGTGATATGATATAATTGAATTTCTGTTTCTTGCATTTTGAGTTTTGTAAAATGCTTACATACATTTGATTCAATTTAACCAGAAGCCCACCAAGATAGCAATTCCAAACTGTGCTCTGTTTTACTCTAATTAGTTTCCCAGATATGTAAATATGAATTCACTGACACAGAGCTAATGTTTGGAAATAAATATTGGGGGAAAAGAACCTTTGAAATTATCATGAATTTTCCTCTACTGAAAAAGTTAATACTTCTCAAGTTTGACATCTTTCTCTCCTCTAATACAAATATTTATAAATTAGCCATATTTCTGAGCAATGACAAGCAATTGAGTATTGCCTATTTTTGTAAATATGTATGTGTATATATCATGCTTCCCTACTTTTGAGTATCCTATCCATTAATTCAACTAAAAAAGGATTAAAAAGATTTTCAGAAAATTGCCTGGGCACACTCTTTCAAGTATCCAGAACTTTTCTAACCATTATTTTCTAAATAACATATTAAAACAATATTTTACATGGTACTTATATTTATGTATTAAAATTAATCTGAAGATAATGTAAAGTGTGTAGGAGGATGTCCATAAGCAATATGCAAAAAATCATGTCTTGTAAAAGATTCGAATTATCTGCAGATTTTGACATTGCCCAAAACTAGTCTTCCCATAGGTGCCAAGAAAGGATGACTATATATCCAAATATTTTAAGTATCTACTTGTATGAAATTTATGAAGAGTTGGTTTTGTAATTTCTGGTAAAGCAAATCTGGTAAAACAGCAAATTCAACATGGGTAACAAGAATCAGTGAGTTCCAATTTTATAATCAAATATTCTAATATACTAGTAACCTATATGAAAGAGAAAAATTTTGTTACAAATACTGGCTACATATTATGTTACTTCAAAAGTCTCTGCAAACCATTTATACAAAGATAGTATTTCATTTCAAGTACAGGCATTGATTTTTTCAGGAAATAAAAGAATCCTCTTACATTTGGACCAATGCTAATGATTTATTGCCAGTATTTTTACAACTTCACCTCATTAATTGTTTTTTTTCAGGTGTTGAAAATATTAGAGTGAGATTTTGAAATTGTCACAAGCTCTAAAAATGTCACACTAAGTTCAAAGTTGTACATTTTGTTTGCATAACAGGAGGCAGAGATCTGAAGGATCTCATTTCAAAGTTCGGCAGAAATGTCTGTGAGACTCCATCTCCAATGTGACCAGTGAAAAGCTGAGCTAATGGCCAGGCTGAAGTGATAGATAACCAGCTGAATAAGCACTGTGTGGCAAGCATTAGGCCCTGAAGTCAAACTTCAATCCACTTGCCCAGGACAAAAAAAGTATATCTTTGTGTATGTCTGTGAGGGTACAACATTCTTCTTTAACTTGGCTACAATATGATTCTATTTCTGATTTTTTACTTGTGGCTTCTCCATATACCTAGATTCACACAGGATTCAAATCAGCTCCTCTTTTGTTGTTCTTGTTCTGGTACTGGCCTTGCTCCCTCAATTAACTTTTTTTTACTACGATGGAGATTTATTACTTGAGCCATACCTCTACTTCTGACTTTTTGGTGGTTAATTGGCGCTAAAAGCCTCACAGACTTTCCTGACTGTTCTGGCTTCAAACCTCAATCCTCGGACCTCAGTCTCCTGATCAGCTAGTGTTGCAAACCACTAATATCAGGCTCAATTCAGCTACTTTTTATTGCAAATTTCCTTCTGTAACATTGATTAAGTTGATCTTTATATTCTCAACATCAGACAAATACAAGCTCTCCCTTATTTGTTCTTATGCTTTTGGAGATTCTTTGAGATCTGAATCGTGAATTGCCTGCAGATAACCAGATATCTATAATTTATAACTTAAAAATGTTCATATAAATAATTTAATCATCCTTCTTTATTCAGTGAAAATTTAGGTCACATATGAGTGCTTTAGTTGAAAGCATTTACATGTATGTATATTATGCATATATTTTAAATGTATCTCTTAAGTCTGAAATTTTTAATATAAAATTTCAAAGCCATGATTTTCATATGTTCATTATGATTTACACATATTTCAAATGTAGAATGTGGCTGCCAGTGAAATTTTAATAGATCTCTTTTTGACAACCTGTCTTGAAAGATAACATCACAAAAAAAAAGAAAGATAACATCACACATGTTTGTGGCTGTCACCTTGAGATAATTATTTATGAAAAACTAGAATGGATGGGAAGGCAAACCAGGTGTAGGCTATTTTAGGATGTGCAAATTATTCCACTTAATCTATCTTCCTACTACCACTACTATATCCACCAAACTTCTTCACAGAAAACCAAGGAGTTCAGTGAGTTGCGTGGGGGGGGGGGGGGGAGAAGGGGAGAAGAGAAGGAGGAAGAAAGCAAACAAGATTCAGTGTAAAAGCAAACAAGATTCACTGTAAAATCATTGACATTTGTATTTTAGTCACTAGTATTCAGAGGGAGTCTTTAGTGTGAATTTTAAGTTTTCAGGTTGATTTCAACTCTTTCAATATGATATTTGTTTTCTCTATATAATAGTGGCAGACTACTACAAATACATTGTTGCTTAATATGTCGTACTATTTTAGAAATGTAATTTGTCTTAGACTTTTGGCTGAAAATTTACAAAATATTTTTATATTACTTTTTTAGTTGTTAAGAAAAACATCGAAGTTGACACATTACACAAAGATGGCAAGAACATGAAAAGTAACTATATAATCACACAATTTTATGTATCAAAACTCTATGCAAATGAAAGTAATAGAATAAAATTGTAGCTAATAAAGCCCCAAAAAGAAAAAAAATAAAATTGTGGTTCATTACATCATAACAAAATATGCCATTTCCTTCTTTGAAATGAGAAAATATACAGAAAACAATTAGAATGGTGACATATTTTTTAACAGTTTCGTAACAAAATGAACAGTTTAACCATTTAAAAACAATATTCAAATTGAGTCCATTTTATAAACCAGTGCATCTTGATATTCTACCACAAACTATGTAGCTAAAAATTCATTTTATAAATGGCAAAAAATTCATAACAATATAAAATTCAGCTGTTATGGGGCACCATCAAATCAATGTCCTCAGATTCCAAAACCAAAATCAGGCTTTATTTCTGTCACTAACTTTGGAATTTTTGACTCTTTTCCCTCTTGTTTCTTTTGATAAAATGAAATATGCTATCTATATATTTTTCTACTTTTTGCTTTCTGTTATTTCCTAGGGGAAGATGCGCTGTGCCTCAAGTGGTAGAGCACTAGCCTTGAGCTGAAGAGCACAGGGACAGCGCCCAGGTCCAGAGTTCAAGCCCCACAACCAGCAGAAAAAAAAAAAGAACAAACAACAGCAACAAAACCAACAATGTTATTTCCTGGGGGTAGCGGAGGGGACGTGAACATCTTGCCAATATTTTATAGTAAACTTGGAATCCAGACGTTCTATTCCCTAATTTGAGGGAAAGTCCAGCACGTCTTATCCCACAAATGGTTTCCTAGTGAATCACTGAGCACTTGACAATGTGTGTAATATCTGTGTTGTAATCAAATGGTTTAATAGCTGTGTTGCACAAGTATGACAACTACAGTGTTCCTGATGTTCTGCTTGTGGGGGAAAATATCCCTGCTATTTTGAGGAATGGTTTCATATCTCACCAGCTGAGGCCTCAAAATCAGCACCCTTCTGACAAATGCCCATACACCTGAGCTACTAAATCCTGAGAATGATGACTCAGCTGGAAGCAAAGCATAGTTATGGGTAATCAATCCATACCTCAATAAATGCTCAGCTATTGAAGAAACAAATAATCCCATCTCAATTCTTGTTTCTTGCTAACAACAACAACAAAAAACCCACCAGCATGAAAAAATTTAGGCAAATGAACATTTATCTCCCACTATATATATATATTTTTTTGGGGGGGGGTCCGGTCATGGGACCTGGACTCTGGGCCTGGGCGCTGTTCCTCAGCTCTTCAGCTCAAGGCTAGCACTCTACCACTTGAGACAAAGTGCCACTCAGGATTTTTTCTTTTTGCTTATGTGGTGCTAAGGAATCAAACCCAGGGCCTCATGCATGCAAGGCAAGTGCTCTACCACTGAGCCACCTTCCCAGCCCCTCGAAATATTTTTTTTTATCCAGGTAGTTATACAGGACCCATGGAAAACTTTTTGGCTCTTCGGAGTAGACTATTGGGATATTAAAACTGATAGTTTTAATTTTTCAGAAAATCATTAATATGATCTGGAATGATCTGGAATGGAAGGGGTTTTAATGTTCATCTACGTTAGTACCCTGTAATCACTACTTGGAATTGCATTAAACTTCATCCACCCCAAAGAATAGAAAATGAGAAATGAGGGTGGCTTTGCATAAATATAGAAACTGTAGTCGATTAAAGAATCCTAGTTCATGGGCTAGGAAGGTGGCTCAGTGGTAGAGCGCTTGCCTTGCATGCTTGACGCCTTGGGTTCGATTCCTCAGCACCACATAAGCAGGAAAAAAATAAAAAGCCAAAAGTGGCACTGTGGCTCAAGTGGTAAAGCACTAGCCTTGAGCTGAAGAGCTGAGGGTCAGTGCCCAGGCCCAGAGTTCAAATCCCACGACCAGACCCTCCAAAAAATTACAAAAAAGAATCCTAGTTCATGGCTTGGTTCCCTTGTCCTCTTTGTTTTCAGCCAGTTTATTGTGGATATACACACCAGGAGATGAGGGAGGTGGAGGAGAGAAGGAATAAAGGGAGAACATCAAGGGAGGGGGGAAACAATGCTCAACAAGAAATGTACTCATTGCCTTGCTCATGTAACTGTAACTCCTCTGAACAGCATCTATACAATAAAATGAAATTTTCAAAAGATAGATGGTCCTGTGACATTGTTACATAAGCAGAACTGGAAAAGAGGCATTGAGGTCAATTCAGGGTCTTCTAGCTTATTTTAAGAAGGCAAATTCTGAGTTGCTTACTTTTTAATCTTGAACATACACAAAATTGCTGTATGTAATAGAGGTCATTTGCCACTCACATGCCTAAGATGTGCCAGGTTGTTTACAAATATTGCATTATTTCTCAAGACAATTTTAACTAATATAATTTTTCCCTTTAAAAGTTTTTTTATTAAATATATATATATTATTGTAAAGATATTGTACAGAGGGGTTAGAGTTACATAAGCAAGGTTACCACCTTCTTAGTTTTTTCCCCTACCATTCCTCCACACCTCCCTAACTCTTCCCTTCCCCAAAGTTGTAAATTTTTTTTCAACATAGTGTCTTGTACATTGTTACAATGGGTCATCCTGTATCCTTATTTCAGCAATTTGTTATTTCCCTTCCTGTCCCCAAATTAGAAAAAATGGATATACAAGATGCAGGAGACCAGAATCAAATACAGTGACAACAGGAGTTGTACCATGGAGGAAGAACATACAAAGGGAAAAAAATGACATAGTACATTATAAGTACATTAACTAGAACAACAAGAAAGATAAAAACCTCTTTTTCTCCATCTTGGGGTTCATTTCGCTTAGCATCAGTTATATGGTCATATGTACAGAGCTTTTGAGCTCTTCTGCTTTTCCTAGACATATAGTAGTTATTGCAGATAAGGGCAATTATGAACCTATGTTTCTTTGAGTCTGGATTATTTCACTTAATATAATTTTTCCAAGTCTTTCCACTTCTTAACAAATTGGAAGGAGTCATTCTTTCTGATGAAGGCAGAGAATTCCATTGTATGTATGTATGTGTGTGTGTGTGTGTGTGTGTGTGTGTATATATATATATATATATATATATATATATATATATATATATATACATACATACACCACATTTCCTTGATCAATTCATCTACTGAGGGGTATCTGGGTTGGTTCCTCATGAAACTTCAGAGCTTCTGCATGGCAAAGGACATAGCTAGGAAGATCAATAGAAAGCACATAGATTGGGAGAAGATCTTCACTAGCCACTCAACAGACAAAGGTCTCATATCTAAAATATACTTAGAACTCAAAAAAGTAACTCCTCCAACAACAAATCCTCAAAGAAACAACCACCTGATTAATAAGTGGGCTAAAGACTTAAAGACAGACTTCTCTGGAGAAGAAGTAAGAATTGCCAATAGACATATGAAGAAATAGTCTACTTCTCTAGCCATAAAAGAAATGCAAATCAAGACAACATTGAGATTCCACTGTACCCCAGTTAGAATGGCTATAATCAAGAATTCTAATAACAACAGATGCTGGATGGGATGTGGCCAAAAGGGAACCCTACAGCAATGTTGGTGGTAATGTAAATTTGTTCAACCACTTTGGAAAGCAGTATGGAGATTCCTCAAAAAACTCCACATAGAGCATCCCTATGACCCAGCAATCCCACTTTTAGGCATTTATCCAAACGATCACAAATAGGGTCATACTAAAGCTACCAGCACAACTAGGGTTATCACAGAATTATTCGCCATAGATAAGATGTGGAAAAAATTATATTTTCTAGGGTGTGATAGTTTATGACTGTGATTCTAGCTACTCAGTAGGCTGAGATTTATGGATTACAGTTGGAAGTCAGCCTAGGCAGTAAACTCCATGAAACTGTTAATCTTCATTTAACTACCAGAAAACTGGAAGTGGTGCTGTGGTTCAAAGGTACATTAGCCTTGAGCAAAGAACTCAGGGACAGCATCAGCCTCCAAGTTCAAGCCCATGACCAATAAAAAAAGAAAAAAATTCTCTTTGTTTCCTTATATGTTTTTCTTTTTTTCTTTCTTTGTCTTTGTCTTTTTTTTTGTCTTTTCTTTTTTGGTACTGGGGATCGAACCCAGGACGTTGCACTTGCTAGGCAAGCGCTTTGCCACTGAGCTACATCCCAGCCCTGTCTTTGTCTTTTATTCTTTCCTTTTGACAAATAATGAAAAAAAATGCCTGGAAAACTAAGTATTTATTTACACATACACTCACACTCACACAGACACACACAAACATCAAAGAGATGAACCTCTTTCCACATGTTGGAAACATTCCTTTCCCAATCAACTTTCTATCACTTTTACTATGTTTGCATCTCAAAATTGCAAAAATTGAAGTGGATAATTGGGCCTACTCTCTGGAAAAAATCTGGCCAGAATTTTTGAAGGACAATCTACACTTCTTTGCCTACCACATCATTGAGGGTCATTAAAAAATAACACAAAACATGTAGGCAACATTAAACACACACACATATATGTGCATATATACATATATATGTATATAGTTACAATACATACTGGGAAATGTAAAGGAAAGCTAATGGATATAGTTATACCAATAAATGTATACATAGATATGTGTGTATACCTTGAAAGGTATATGTACATACATACATATATATATACACATGAATGTATATGTACACATGTATGTATATATATGTGTATACCTTTCAAAAACAATTAGAATAATAATATGAACAGTGTTCAAATAAAAAGACATTGGAGGCACTATTATTGATCACATTGTATGTAATACAATATATACAGATCACATACTTCATTTGCAAATAATCAGCTTCACTCATGCAGAAAATTATTAATACCGTCCTCATGTGGTAGTGGAATTATTTATCTAAAGATTTGACTGAAAATAGAAAAATGGAGTTTTACATGCATCAAAGGATTATGGTTTCCTTTTAAAAATATGATTCACTTCAACCTTTTACTCATGTTTTATATAGCTTCAAAATGCTAAAGTACTTACTTCTGACAACCTCTTCAATCCAAAAATACAAACACTTAGTTTAACACTAACCTCTAAGAGTCATTTACCCCACCTGCTTGGATTTGGACAGATGTGAATTTAATGCACTGCTTTATAAATAATTATAAAGAATGGATATTGATAAAACATGCCTTTAATCATTGCTACACAAGAAGCATAGATAGAAGGCAACTATCTTTTCTGTGCAAAAGGGAAATTTTAGCTACAAAAAGTTAAAAGGGCTCCAATGGTAGAGACTTTGTTTTTTTGGTTGGCTGTGGGACCTGAACTCAGCCTGGGGACTGTCGCTCAGCTCTTCAGCCCAAGGCTAGTGCTTTACCACTTGAAGCACAGTGCCACTTCTGCCTTTTTCTGTTTATATGGTGCTCAGGTATCTTTTCTTTAACAAGTATACGTATAAAGCTTTCAGCCCAATTCTCAGAAGAAGGAGGAAGAGGAGGAGGAGGAGAAAGAAGAGGAAGGGGAGGGGAAGGAGGAGGAGGAGGCGGAAGAAGAGGAGGAGAAATTTTTACAAACTCTAGACTTTTCCTGTGAGAATACTTATGTACGTTTCCTAAAAGTTTTATAAAATTTAAATTTTCATCACTTCTTTCTTCTCTCTCTCTTTTAGATGAGTTGCCTGTATATGAAGAGTTCACATCACACGCAACTTCATAAAAACACTCAAGTGTCCAAATACCACTCTCTCTCTCTCTCTCTCTCTCTCTCTCTCTCTCTCTCTCTCTCTCTCTCTCTCTCTCTTTCTCTCTCTCTCTCATTCTCTCTCTCTCTCCACTCTCTCTCTCTCTTTCTCTCTCTCTCTTTCTCCCCTACAATTGGGCATCCAGAGGTTATGTCTTGAGTGTTTTCTTGCTGGGCCTGCTGCTAAATCCTTGTGTCCATGGGTCCCTGACTGACAGGGAGGGGATCCTCTCTAGCCCTTTTTGCCAGGTAAAGAAGTGGGTTGCACTTCTGGTATGTGCCACCAAGCACCCTGGGAAGAAGTTGGTCCAGGTTTTGAGGCCTGGGGGTTCATGCAAATGGTCCTTGTATCTAGAGGTGCATGGAGGTAGGAACAGAGTAGGTTCAATTCCAGCTATGTGAGACTCTAGTTGCCCTGAAGGGAAAATGAAAGGAGAGAGAGAGAGAGAGAGAGAGAGAGAGAGAGAGAGAGAGAGAGAGAGAGAGAGAGAGAGAGAGAGAGAGAGACAGACAGACAGACAGACAGACAGACAGACAGACAGACAGACAGACAGACAGACAGACAGACAGACAGACAGACAGACAGAGAGAATAAGTATATATTATCACATCTTAAAGTTGTGAACTGATGCAAATAGCTTTTTTCCTGCAATCATAGGTACTCAAGAGGCTGAAACCTGGAGGATCATGGTTTAAAGCTAGCCTGGGGAGAGAAGTCTGCTAGACTCAATCTCCAATTAACCAGAAAAATGTTGGGTTTAGCTCAAGCCATAGAGTACCAACTGTAAATAGGGAAGCAGAACAAGAGTAAAGGCCTTGAGTCCAAGCCATGATAATAAGCACCTACTCACAAAAATTAATTCTCAAAATTGTGTTCACATTACAGGTATCATGGAAGCTTGATTTTTAATTTCAGTGTTAATGCCTCTGTTGCACTTTTACAGGTTCTGATCAATAGGTTTCCAGCAATATTCAACAACTCAGATTATTTATACTCTCAGATACTTCTAATACACAGACATGGAGACACTGTCTAGTTTTTATAAATGTCATGATCATAAGTATCTTGAGAATTATAAACTATTTATTAAAGTATTAGTATGAACACTAATCACACAACATAGCTATACTCAAAACAGACCATAAAAACCACTTCAAAGGGGCATTAAAATGTGAAAATGAAACCCTTCTAAACACTGAGGGTATTAAAAGTACCACCAAATCCCTTCTGACATAAAATTTGTCATTAAGCTTGAATGCCTACTCCTTATTTGAAGCATGTTCCTGTTTTTGCCACAGTCGTTTAGTCAGTTTTGTTCCTTGCACTTTAAGCATAGAGCATTGGTTGTTAAAGTTCAGAAAATCAAGTTACTCCTAGAAAAGAAAAACTTGTCAAAATAGCAATGACTGCAGCTTTTCTACAAATCAAACCATGGGTAAACCATTAGTAAATGTCTGTATATTATCCTTCATATGGTTTTGGGAACATTTGAATAGTTCCAGTAGTTCCAATGCCCTGGCTCCATTGCCTTAGAGATCTGGCTCAGGTGAGTGATTTTTTACAGGCCATCCAGGACTTGCTATGGACAGCCATACTGGAGATCAGACTCACTGGGGCTGAGCAATCCTTGAAGCCATATGAATGTAGTCAATTACACTCTCCCCAGGAGAACAAAATCTGAGGAGTCCCTGTGCTTGCTCACATACCATCACCTCTCTTTCTCACATTTCCTTCCTTATGGTTAATCAAAGGTTAATCTTATTCATTTGGAACTTCTTTTAGATTGTTGAAATAACAGGGCTCTTAAGGAGACCTCTATGCTTGACTACAAATCTCATTCTTAGTGTTTTGTTATAATCTGAGATAAGTAGATATTTAGGACTTTGATTTTTCTGTTCTACTTTATTTAATTTATGTTTATTCTCAATTCTTCACAGTTTAGGTGTCAAAGACATCCTATATTACTTCTCAGAAGTGAGAAAAAATATAGCAATCATGATGACAAATTACAAAGCTCCATCCCTTTCTTCTCAACTACTCAAAGGCAATATGACTTTTTTTAAGTCTAGTATATTAATTACACAGGTCATTTTAGGGCCCTGTGTAGCAGAACTGTTTTAAGCATCTTACAGATAATAATTCATCTGCTTCTAATAACCCCATAACATCGCTAATTATTTTCCTCAATTTGTGGATGAGTAAAGAGAAATCTGAGGACATTAATTTCCCAAGGTGAACTGGTGACTAGATACGAGATGATCTGTCCTTCAACATCTGTGATCTTAATTACAAAGTTGTTTTCTCCTATTAAAATTCAGACTTGGTGTCTGTGAGTGGACAGTTCCCATAGTGAGGGAAAGAGATAAAGAGATGCAAATTTAACCCTTCACCCTTTTGTTAATTTTATAATAAAATGAGTTTAGAGAATATATTTAATAATTACTTTGCTTCATTTCTGAGATATTATCTCTGTCTTAAAGGTAATATTCATTAATATATATGTTAGCATTTAGTATTTTATCCTTGATGCTATGTTTTAACATTCATCATCATTATTAAACATTACTATTATTATTCTTTGATATGTGGAATATGGATAGCCATATTTTAAACATTTACTGTATTTTCTATTTTATTTAATTATTTCTATCTTTATTATATTTAAGTAGTTGTACAAAGGAGTTGCCATTCAACTATGCAGTTTACCAATGCAATGTATCTTATCAATGTCACTCCTTTCAATATTTTCATCCATTCCTCCCAACCCTCCCTTCCCTCATTTTTATTACTTTTATAAGATATGCACTGAATTCTTGACTCCAGTGTACCAACTCAGAGACAACATTAATATTTTCCCCTCATTTTCAAGTTTACATTTTTACATGGGTTTTATAATTTATGTTATACAAAATTTAGGGGTATATGCATAAATAGCTATATACATGGTGTGTGCTACCATTTATTATTTGTATTGTCAGCTGTTTAATTCACTTATATTTTAGCTTGCAATAATGTTCAATCCAAAACATGTGGAGACTTCTGACCTATAAGCACCTGGAAGTAATCCTATGCCAGCCATTTAAGAAGCAGTTCAACTCTGTGCCATGAATTAAAAGACAATTTCCAGTTTCTAGGATGAGAAACAGGTTGCTAATGGGCTACCAGTTACTATATATAGAAAATAGCAGCCTATCAGCCTGATTTGCCCAATGTGAGCAGTGCAAAAGCAGGCCAGGCCAGCAAACATTGACTTAAATGACAAGCGGATTGGGCTCAATATGGCTCTGTATTCAGGCAGAAAAATTGCTATTTTTCTGTGAATAGCAACTTGAACATTCATCCGGCCTTACAGCTTCATAGCTTATCTCCAGAGTCTTTGCCTGCCCAGTGTTGATCGATGGACAGGGGGGGTGAATAAGAAAACTAATTGAAAGTGCAGCCATAGTTCTCACGTACTAGCTGATTTGCATCCAGAACCTTAAGCTCATAGACAGAGAGCCAAAGTATTCAGATGTTATGTGTATCTCTTTCTGTAAAGTATGATTAATTGTTTTAAGCAAATTGTGAATTTCCATTTCATCTGGTAGAACTTTCATTCTCCCTAAATCATTGCCTCTGATACTAATTATTGGTGTAAATTCACATCACACCCATTTTCTTTCCCTGTGGCCCTGAGGTATTTGAATTTGCAGCTGTTGTGACTACCCGTGAACTACACAAAGGCAGGGATTGTATCCATCACCATCACTGTTTTGTGTTTTGCACTTCTGAGAACACCTTGCACATTGTAGGCTATCATTAATGTTTGATTAAAAAAAAAAAAGAATGTGTGAATCAATGCATGGCATGGCCGCCTTGTATTCAGATCATTGGAGTGAGTGGTAAAAGGGGAACATTGTTCAATGCCTATCCTGATAATCTGTTCATATATTACTTAAGAAAATCCCCGTAACTTGTTCCCACTAAGAAATTTGCAAATATGCAAACTCAGTCAGGCTACCTGAACTGGTTACTACAGTACCAAATTAGAAATGTTTACCAATTTTTTTTTAATCCTGGAGAAAAAGTTCTCCAAAAGACCCAAACCATTATTCTTGTGGGTACACCCAGCATATAAGATATTGCTGTAAAGACAAACAACATATAGATTCCCCGACACCTGTCATATCCTTTCTAATGATAATCTGTCTGAAAGAACCAGAGAAATGGAAAAGGAGAATTTTTAACAGCGGAGATTAACCAAGCTAAGACAAAAATCCTTTCATTAGTAGGAAACCTCACAGTCTTATTTATGAGTGGTTCCAGGATATAGTAGCAAAGCCACAGAGGTTATTGTCTTCATCTCTTCTTGGTAATAGACTAATCTATGAATTCTTGTCAACTAGCTCAATAGCTTTTGGACAGTCATTTGGAGACAACATCACATTTTCACCACATTCTTCATGTTCTTTTGAAATCTTTCTATTGCTTAAAAACACATAAAGACTTTTAATCTCAATGTTGTACTCGATCTAGAAATTTAATCTGCAAAGCTGAGCAAGCATATGCTGTCAGGGAAGTACAAAATGATCAGCTCTTTCTAATACATGAGGTAGTAGCAAGATAATACCTGTGTAAGACAACTTCTCCCTTCTCTCAAAATAATTATGGATCTCTAGAATCTAACATCTGTGCCACTAGATGTTACTGTCAATCACGTAAGCAATGGATTTGAGCACTGGACAAACCTGGCAGGCTTCCAAGACTCTTTGTGTGCATACCTCAACACAAGCAGGTGGCTTCGGAGGCCAAGATTTTAAGTACCACAGCACTCTAATACTGTTCCATGAAGGGGAAATGGTTTTCACTAACGGTGGATTAAATCTGTTCCTGTTCAAGCTACTACAGTGGTGCTACTGACAGACATTTTACAGCTATGTTTTAAACGGAAGGAATAAGAATGCCAGCACTCAATGTCACTAACCAAAAGGAAAATTATTTATAAACCAAAAATGTGTTATCATTTTTCTCAACTTAGCAACATCATGCTGTCTTGGTAGATGATTTAATGGTTTTGAAAGTACAGGAAGAAAATATTATTCCTTAGAAAAAGATCCACAATTAGTTTTTGTTGTTGTTTTGTTGTTATTGTTTTGCTGTTGTTGTTGTTGTTGGTGGTGGTGGTGGTGGTGGTGGTGGTGTGTGTGTGTGTGTGTGTGTGTGTGTGTGTGTGTGTGTGTGTGTGTGTGTTGGTCCTTGGGTTGAATTCAAGGCCTAGGAGCTGTCCCTGAGTTTTATTTACTTGTTTTATTGTTCAAGACTAGGAATCCACCACTTGAGCCACAGTTCCACTGGCAAATTTTTAGTGGTTAGGTGGAGATAACTGTCTCAGGGACTTTCCAGCCCAGGCTGGCTTTGAGAGTGAGTCTCAGATCTCAGCCTCCTGAGCTACCAAAGTTAGTTTATTAGAGGGATCGGAATCGATTAGTTATATAACACAATAAATTATTAATAAATACATTAAAAATTTGATTAGAAGATGAATGAGATTTAGAATTAGGGACAAGTCTTAAAATGTGGGAGTATCTTTCCATCTTAATTTAAAAATACTCCTTAATTGCTTAATTAGTAAAATAGCAATAGTGAATCCTAATTCAATCTTTGTTGTTTTTAGAATATTAAAAGTCAACAGTCATTCCAGGTTCTCAGGCTCACCCTTACAATCCTAGCTATTAAGGAGGTTAAGATCTGAAAACATTGTTCGAAACCAGCCTAGGAAGGAAAGTCTGTGAGACTGTTACTTCCAATGAATTTCCAAAAAGTTGGAAGTGGAGCTATGGTTACAGCAGTAGAGCACTAGTTTTCAGTCCCAAAGCTCATGGTCAGGGTCTGGGAATGTGAATTTGTGGTAGAGTGCTTACCTTGTATTCATGAAGCCCTGTGTTCAATTCCTCAGTACCTGCTAAACAGAAAAAAAGCTGGAAATGATGCTGTGGCTCAAGTGGTAGAGTGTAGCATTTGCACGTCCAGAAGCAAAAACAGTTCAGAAGTAGTATATAACAATGTGTCAGTATTTAATCACTATCAAGGTATAGTCTTTAAATACCAGAAGGTAACCCTACTGTATTGTTTGTCAGAGTGTAAACTTGTTTAACCACTTTGGAAAACAGTATGGAGGTTCCTCAAAACAATCCACATAGAGCTCCCCTATGACCTAGCAATCTCATTTTTGGGCATTTGCCCAAGTGATCACAAACATTACCATACTAAAGCTACCAGCACAACTATGTTTATTGCAGCATTATTTACCATAGCTAAGGTATGGAACCAACCCAGATGCCCCTCAGGAGATGAATGGATCAAAAAAATGTGACATATATGTATATACATGTATATGTATGTGTGTGCATATATATATATATATATGTATGTGTGTATATATATATATACATGCACTTACGTATACATACATATATATATATATATATACATATATATATATGAATTCTATGCCTCCATCAGCAAGAATGACATCACCCCCATTTGTTAGGAAATGGAAAGACTTGGAAAAAAATTATATTAAGTGAAGTAAGCAAGGCCCAAATAAACATAGGTCCCGTGGTTTCCCTTATTTGCTATAACTAGTATGTGTCTCGGACAAGTAGACAAATTCAAAGACCATATACATATGAGCAGATAAAATGAAGTTAAGCAAAATGAGGCCCAAGATAGGGACACACGTTATATTTCCTTTCTTGCTATTGTTTCTAAAGTATTTATAAGGTACCATGTGATTTATTTATTGCTTTATAAGTCCCCCACAATATAACCCTTGTTTTTACTGTATTTGATGTCAGTATAATTTTGGGAGGGGAAGGAAAAAAACAAAATGTTTAAATAGGAATACAGGTTGACCCACTGTAACAATGAGAAGTACAAGACACTGTGTTGAGCAATTAACTTTATAATTTAGACTGGGGTAGTGTAGTTGTGGAGAGGGGAGGGAAGGGATGGTCGAGGAAAAACTAAGGAGGAGGCAACAATGCTTGATAAGAAATGTACTCAGTACCTTGCTCATGTAACTGTAACCCCTCTGTATCTTCAGAATAAAAAACTCATAAAAATGAGTTTATTATACTAAATAAGAAAACAGTGGATTTGGAATTTTTCAAAAGTTCTACATACTGATATCTGTAAGACAATATTAACTTATCCTGTCTTGATGTTGTATTTACTAAATGGGAATAATGCTACCAATGTTGGCACATTTACCAAAGTTTAAAAGTTAAGAAAGATGAAACATCCTTCTTGATGCTTATTTCTCTGCACATGCTCAGTAACTATTAGGTGCTGCAATTACTGTTATCCATAGAAATAGCCTCTTCAAGTGCAGCTGAAATCAGGAAAGAAAGTCCTTTTGTAATAACTTGTCCCAACAATAAAATACTCATGAATTAACTTAAGAAGTGAGGGACCTCCATGATGAAAACTTTAAAAATCTGAAAAAGGAAATTAAAGCAGAAATAGGGAAGTGGAAAAAACTCCCATGCTTCTGGGTTGGGAAGATCAATATCTTCAAAATGGAGATACTGCCAAGGGCTATCCACAAATTCAATGCAATACCCATCAAAATCCCAACTTCATTCTTCAGTAGAGCATTCACCTTGAGCTGAAGAGCTGAGGGACAGTGCCCAGTCCCAGAGTTTAAGTCCCACAACCCACAAAAACGTCACTGGATAATACAAGAGAGAATTTCAAAAAGAGTGTGGATTGGTAGTTAAAATTTGATGTCATGAATTTTTGCTGGTAGCAATCTAGCAGTAGGGGCTCAACTGTTCATTTATAAATACGTAGAAGATAGAGATAGGGAAGAATAAAGGTTGGGCTCTTATCCTTTGACTAGGGTCAGGGTAGTTACACTTATTATTTTATGTAAAGGCAGTTACAATGATAAAAATAGCACAGGTATTGGAATAGAGACTAAGTTGAAATGGAATTACTAAGAGAATAAAGGGTAACAGAGGTAGCAAAGAAAGAAAATGTCAAGAACGTAAGATTTGTGGCTGACACAAAAAGCGTTTCTAAGATACCAAGAAAACAGTGAAGTTCTTGCTGGCAATGAGTCAGTTATATGTAGATTTTAAGATGCATGGCAAGTTACAAAATGTTTAGTGGGCTTTTATTTGGTAAGATGGCTCTTATCCTTTGTATCTTGAATTGTTTAGACAGTAATCTGGAGTTGTCCAGTGAGGAGCCACATTTGCAATTACAGTTGTCCCTTAAAGTACATGAAGGACTCCTATGGATACTGAAATCTGGAGATGCTCAGGTTTCTTACATAAATTGGTACTGTAGGACATTCATTTTTTGTTTTTTTTTCTTATGGTGCCAGTCCTAGAGCTTAAACTCAGGGCATGGGCACTGTCTCCGAGTTTTGTTGGTTAAGGCTAGTGATTTACCACTTGTGCCCACAGCTCCACTTCCATTTTTTTGTTTTGCTTTATTTTGTAGTTTAGTGGAGATAAGAATCTCACAGATTGGGCTGGGAAGGTGGCTCAGTGGAAGAGTGCTTGCCATGCATGCATGAGGCCCTGGGTTCAATTCCTCAGCACCACATATGCAGAAAAAGCTGGAAGGGACTCAGTGGCTCACGTGGTAGAGTGTTAGCCTTGAGCTAAAGATCTGAGGGACAGCGCCCAGGCCCAGAGTTCAGGCCTCACGACCAGCCAAAAAAAAAAAAAAAAAAAAAAAAAAACTCACAGACTTTCCTGCTTTGGCTGGCTTCAAACTGTTTTCATATCACAGCCTCTTGAGGCTGAGCTGCTGGCTCCTGGCCTCCCATATTCTTAAGTTGTGATTTACAGATAATCTCAGTTCACACTTTCAGTAGCTAAACAACCTTTGATTTACTTTTTTATGTATAATTTTATCTGTCTTCTTCATTAATATGTGATACATATCCATCCAAATTAAAAAATAAGACTTCTAATTTATTGTTTTAATTTTTCACATATTTCTTGATGTAGGTTTAGGATAGTTCATTCAGTTCTTCTTGTAGCTATTAGTCCATGAATAAGGACATTTTTAAAAAAGGTTTTTTAGTGTGAAAATAGTGTACAGAGGGGTTGCAGTTACGTGAGCAAGGTAATGAGTACATTTCTTATGCAGCATTGTTGACTCTTCCTTTAGTGCTGTCTTCATGGAGGATGGTAATAGATGATTTTTGCAATCATGTAGTTTAAAAGGGCTCTGAGTTGTGGATATAGAATATCCATTTAAGTGACTAAATATTTAACTTATATCCAATAGTGTATGTTCCTTCAATTTTCTAACTAAAGTGCTCTACAAACTAGGTATTTTTAAAAGAAATATTTTATGTTATTTCCTTGGTGACAACATAATAGGAAGACTTAAAATTTTCATATACCTTGGCCGTCCTAAATGAGGTGGATGTACTTGGGTTTGCATACAGAACTTTTGGGACAGCATTGACGTTTGAGTGTTGGATGGGATTTGATTGGGAATTGTGGCAGGTTTCATGGCATGAGATATAAAACAAAAGGTCATACTAATACTTCTATCTGCTACATTGTTATATTAGTTTATTCAAACACACACATACACACATAAAACCTGGAGATGTATTTATAAAGAAGCAAATTTTAATATACTCTACATTGTAGAGTATATTAGACTTCTGTGTTAGATTGATAACCTACATTATAAGTGATATTGTTCATTTATTAAGCAGATAGGCTTATACGGATTTACAAATTTGACGCTTTCGGGGTATGTTCAGTTGGTTTTATTGTTTTGGGGATCTAGGACAAGACAATATCAAGGTGGAGTGTATGTCACAGTGAAATGTTTTTGACCTAGAATGATTAAAAGATAAAAGAAGAAAGAAGATGAGAGTCTACATTCTCATGCATTTTACTCTGAAGAACTTATTCTCCAGAAGAACTATTCAGGTATTCTCCACAGTGTGGGAGGAAATGGAAAGTCCGTTTTCTTTTACACATTGGTCTTTGTGGGGCATTGTAAAAACAAATGGCAAAATCTTCACCAATTATAATGACTTGTCCAGGGGTGGAAGCAACTAGATATTTCTATAAATTTTCATCAGATCTCTGCAGACTAAATATATTATGGAATTCCTATTAAAATATTTTCTTGCAGACTGACTGGGTCTTCATACTACACATGTGTATATCTGTGCTAAATTATTGATATTTTACTGTACCTTTCCTGCAACCAGTTTGATATAGCTTAATACTTGTCACTCCATGTTCCTCTTTATTCTACCCAAGATTTACTTTTTCACATATATATATACATAAAATATATAATATATATTAATATATATACATATATAATATATATTATATATGTATATGTAAGTATATGTATCTATCTATATATTCCAATGTGGATCACGAGACTTGAAACTCTGCTTTGTACTGCTGATCAGCAGTTAAACCTGGTCGGCTCCTTCTGTGACAATATCTGTGCTCATTCTCATCATTCCTTTATTTACCACACCATCAGCCTTCTAAAATCAGCTTCATTTCCTGGAGAAGGTTCCCAATCAGTCCAACCAATATCCACCAAAAAGGTTTTAATAAAGCAAGCTTTAAGAAAGGAAGATAACATGAAGTTACAACTACAGAATTTCTAGAGACCTACATTTCTGCCTTCCTTCTCTTCTCATATTTAAGAAAGTGAAAAGCTAAAGTAACTCCATTAATCCCACCATCTTGAGCTAGGCTGCCCTCAGAAAAACCCCCAGAGAGAGAAAAAGAAACAATTCTCGGTTGCCATCAACCCTGTCCACCCTTAAAAACAAAACAATTGCCCAAGTGTTCCAGGAACAGAACATAATGGTTCTGCATCCATCGAGCATTCAAATGTGGACCAATAGTTCAGAAAAAGGGCAGTGCAGTTAAGGTGAACTCAAACCAATCATGTAACTGCTTGTATGGAAATTCTCTAAACTTGTTTGTACAATAATATAAAAGTTGTGTTGATTTTGTGCTCTGGGCCTCTTAGTGTGACTGGTTACAGAGTGCGCTGAGTACCAAGCTTGAGCTTGCAAATAAACGACTCTTTTGCTGTTTGCATTGGTCGTGGTCTCTGGTTGTCTTTCAGGGGTCCTGAGTCCATGGAACATTTCTGGGGGCTCGTCTGGTATCCCCCCCTCGTCCCCTGCTTAAGACCCTCAAGACACTCCACCACAGAGTCACAAAAACCTGCCCGGTAAATTAAGGCATTGCCAATTTGTGCTTTATTTGTATTTTTGCTTTGTGTTCTGTTTGTATTTTTAGTTGCCTGCGTTGGGCAAGTTTGTTGGCAAAGAGGCCTGGAGGTCATGCTAAAAGACTGCAAACGGGATCTGTGGGAGACTTCCCAGACCACTCTTGGTAAATTGCTGTTTAGTGTGGACGTTTGTTTGGAGAAACTATCAGGTCAGTGGGTCATTTTGTGGAGAAACTCTCCGTTAGTAGTCTGGCACTTTTGGTTTGGTAATTTACAGCATGCAGCATGTCTTTGTCTTAAGTTGTGTCTTTGTACTGAGTGTTCTTTTTGTCCTTTGGGGTTTATCTTAGCCTAAGGCCTTGGCCCAAGGTGGGTCTGAGTATGGGGAAGAATCTACCAGTCTGAGGGGATGGCTGCTAGGGACTTTCTTCCCTTGCCCCAAGATAACTGGGACTTCTCTTCTGCATTGGAAAGCACCTGAGTCAACATTTGCAGGAATCTAAAAGTAATATCCTCTGGAGGTGAGTAGACGGCATTGATGGTATTTGAGTCTTACTTATAAATGTTTGTTAGATGTCACCCCATTCACTGAGACCTGATTGTTCTCTGTTCTCTGTTTGTTTGCTTTTTTTTGAGGTAGGGAAGTTCGAAGTGATAGTGACAAGCTCATTTAGCAGACCCTTTGCTTGTTGTCTTGTCTACTTCTGTTTTAGTATTGGTACCAGTTTTAAGTCTGGATCCTCTTTTTTGTGTTTATGTCTTTTTGTTATTTATCTGAATATCTCTGAGGGAATAAATGTTCAAGCCTGCAGTGGGGCTCAGTCTCAGAGAAGGCTGTGTGCTTGGTTTTGACTTTTTAGCTAGTTCTGAAAAGGTAAAAATTTGTGAAGTGCTCTTGTCTAAAATTGGCTAAAAATCAGTTTAATTTCAGGTGACCCCCCTCCTCAGCCTCCCTCCAACCGAAGTGATTCAAAGACCAATTGGTGAAATGCCTTGCTAAACAAGCAAGCCCTGGGAATATGAAGCTCAACAAAGGTACTTAGTTCAAAAGAAATCTTGTCTTAAATATTTGTTTAAAAATTTTAGAAAATGTACATACAAGAGATTTTGATTTTTGTGTAGTATTAGATATGTGTGAGTATGTTTTCTATGTGTTTGTGAACAGGTTCAAGATAAAAATTGTCAGCGTGCTCCAACAATTAGGTGAGTTTAAGTTCAAAATTCAAAAGGTTATGAGGTTTGTACATTACCAAAAATTTTTCAAGAATTTTCACATTGTTTTAAGCGCCTTTTTAAAGGATTTTTTAAACTTGCAAATTAGAAAATCTGGTATTATAGAATGTATAAGGAGAATGGCTATAATCAAGAACTCTAACAACAACAGATGCTGGAGGGGATGTGGACAGAAGGGAACCTTACTTCATTGTTGGTCAGAGTGTAACTTGTTCAACCACTTTTGAAAGCAGTATGGAGGTTCCTCAAAAGACTTCACATAGAGCTCCCCTATGACCCAGCAATCCCACTTTTGGGCATTTACCCAAATGCTTACAAACAAGACCACACTAAAGCTACCAGCACAACTATGTATATTGCAGCCTTATTTACTATAGCTAAGATCTGGAACCAACCCAGATGCCCCTCAGTAGATGAATGGATCAAGAAAATCTAGTATAAATACACAATGGAATTCTATAGCTCCATCAGAAAGAATGACATTTCCCCATTTGTTAGGAAATGGAAAGGCTTGGAAAAACTTATATTAAGTGAAGTAAGCCAGGCCCAAAGAAACATAGGTCCCATGGTTTCCCTTATTTCCATGGTTTCCCTTATTTGCAATATCTAGTATATGTATGAATCAAGCAGAAAAGGTCAGATAATGTAATGTTAGGAAAATGAACCCTTAGATATGTATTTAAATGTTTTTTTTTCTTTCTTGCATTTGTTTCTAATGCATTTATAAGATTATTTCTCTGTTGCTTTGTGTGTCCCTCCCCCACAGTATAACCCCTGATTTCACTATATTTGATTCGGTATAATTTGTGGAGGAGATGGGGGAAAACAAATCATTTAAGGATACATATGAACCCCTTGTAACTATGAGAAGTACAAGTTGTCATGTCGAAAACGAACTTTACAACATTGGTGCGGGGGGTTGGGGGGAGATGGAGGGGTGGGGGAGGATGGCAAGGGATTTGAATGTTAAACAAAGGAGGAAGCTGCAATGCTTGATAAGAAATGTACTCATTATCTTGCCCATGTAATTGTAACCCCTCTGTACAGTATGTTCACAAAAAATAAAAATTAAAATTAATAAAAAGAATTTTCACATTGTTTTAAATGGCTTTTTAAGGATTTTTTAAACTTGCAAATTAGAAAATCTGGTATTTTAGAATGTATAAGGCTGTTTACACTTTAATCAAGATATCTGGCTTAACAAAAAGGAGAAACTTAGAAGCCAACAGAAGACCTATGGGTAAACAGGCAGAAATACAGTTCAGCTGGTCATGCATGCTGAAACAGGCCCTGGAAGGAGCCCAAGCATGGTGAAAGAAGGCAAGATGGCACAAACATAGTTCCTCTAAACTTGAAGAGTCGTACTGCCTGTGTGCCCATTCCACAAGGGGTAGGGGGTAAAGTGGCCCATCTTTATTCTGTCCCTTTTCCCCACAGATAGACACTGGAAACATGATTGTAAGAATGAGTGATGTGATCATCTGATTAGCATAGCTAAAACTGTCCCATGGATATGTTAAAATTAAAATTCAGAAGGTCTTAAAAAGAGGGTTAAAAAAGTTTATCCATATAATGTTATTTGTTCTCGAAGATATTCTGCAATTGGATAGGTTTGTTTTTTAAGGCATAAATGTGTTAAGTCGAGCTTCTTTGTACAGTGATAGAGATTATAGTTCTTGCATTAAGGAAAAATTGTTATTTGAGTTTAAAAGTTTTAATGTGTGTCTGTTTTCAAACAAGTAGCCAAGAGGAAATGAATGACACCTAACCTCCAGGGTTCAAGGGATTTTTCAAAATGCAACTGAAAACTAAATATAGAATATTAAAACAGAGATTAATAGAATGCTTAAAAATTATGCATGGAGGGCTGGGAAGGTGGCTCATTGGGAGAGTAATTGCCTTGCATGCATGAGGCCCTGGGTTCCATTCCTCAGCACCACATAAGAAAAAAGAAAAAAGCTAGAAGTGGTGCTGTGGCTCAAGTGGTAGAGCGCTAGCCTTGAGCTGAAAAGCTGAGGGATAGAGCCCAGGCCCAGAGTTCAAGTCCAGAAACCAACTAAGGGAAATGCCAATGAAGCATTTTTCCAAGTGTGGAGAAGATACTCCTGGGAGGAAAACAATGGAGGAGCATCCAGATGCAGTAAGCCACTGCTTGGATGGCAGAAATAATATCAGATCCTAGAGTCATTTGTGCATAGCCCTTCAAAAATTGTTCACATGTGGGAGGTCATGGGAAGATATTGTGTATGCATGCCTAATGTCCATGACTTATCTACGTTGTAAGGGACAGGAACTCATCAATCATCTGTGATTGTACTAAAAAGCCAAGGTTGTAAAATGTGGAGGATAGTTTAGATCCCAACCCCTGTATGTGCCAAAAGCTCTAATTAGCAGTAACTTTTGAGCTGATACCAGCTACATGAAATTCATCTGCTGAGGAAGTTTGGAAACCTGAGTGTGTTTCTACTGATATCTGTCTGAAGGCCTGCATAGGTAACTTAGGCATTGTTAGGGTCACTAGAGTTCACATTCCTAAGCCATCCAGAAAGATGCTTTTGCAAACCAGAAGGCTGAATAAGCTTCACTTCTGTAGCCAGAGAAAAGATCTGTGAATTTGTTGGAAGCTAAAATGTTGTTCTTAAAGACATCTAGCTGTGGTAACCTCTTTGTAAAATAGGCTAAGGTTATAGGTTCCTGGCTAGGTTCCTGAGTCAGCTTAAAGAAGTTACAGAAAATGAATCTTCACCTAATATCCACTTTTAAGAACAAGGGACCAGAGTCACTTTTTAAGAACTGTGGCAAAATAGGCAGAAGGAAATGGCATGGGAAATAGTAGTACAGGCCTGAGCCCTCTATATCTGCCTAGAAAATCCTAGCCTTATTAAAAGAGCTATCTAGTTTAAAAACTTGCTATCTTGGAAAATTGTCCTGGGATTGTCTAAATGGTCTTAAAAACAAGTGGGATCACATCCTGCCAAACCTATGCAAAGTATCCTTAACCAGTCTGTTAAGGTGTGACAGTCCCTTGGAGCCACTAAGAGACCTTGCTGCTGCTGCTGCACATGCAAATGGGTAAAGCTCAACGACAGACTGCCAGTCACCTGGAGGAATTCTACATCATTACACAGACCACCTTCATAATGGTAAAAGTAGACTGAACTCCTGCCTGATTCCATCACCTGAAACTGCTTCCCAGTTGGAAGCTGCTAAAATTAAGATCTTCTGGGACATTCTTTTAATGATATCCAGTAACCCTCTCTACTCACATATTGGATATTAGGGGCATGGATATCACTGTCTTGCCTTGAGCACTTCAGGGTCACAGCCTAGTTTGACTCTGGTATGGTAATAACCTGCTTCCTCCCAGGTATGTGTTAAAGATAAAGGAGAGATATTTTTATCAATGGAGGTAGGAGGAGGAATGAAACCCAGCCCTACTCTTAGCTTTAAAAACTTGCAAGCTTCACCATCTCAGTGGTGCTTTGAGGGTTTTCTGAGATAACTGGTTCCACAAGCCAAAGTAATAATGGCAGTTTTAAACTCTAGCCAAAAAGAAGCTCAGGGAATTGTAAAGAAAAGAAGGGTAGTAAAGAAAGCCTTGTGAAAGGAATTTGGTAAAAATTGATATCATCTGGATAAGAAAGGATTTAAAAAGTAAGGATTGTTTTAAAATGTTTGAAAAGAAGACAAATCTCAGCAACTTTTAGAATATATCAAGTGGTATAAGTGTGGTTTAAAATTGGAGCTTACAAGTACAGCTGATATAAAATTAAGTTAGCTGTGATATACAGAGTCATGACTGGTGGAAGAAAATGTAAGGGCCTTTGGTACTGTTAATTTTATTATTCACCTTGTATGCTCAAAAGACAGGTGTCCTTTGTAAAAGAGAGGATCAGCATAGTCCATCTATTATTCCTGAGATCCGAATACCAAACTGTAAACTTAGAAGACTGTGCCAATGAGGGGACCATTACGTATCTTTGCAAGTGTTGTCTAAAATTGATCTACATTGAATTGATTGTCATTTATATCTTTCTGAAGATTCTAAATGTTTATACTTTCAGCTGACCTTTCACAAATCTCATCCCCGAAATATAAACTTTTAGTTTTTTAAGGCAATCGGATGAACATAAACATATGGCCCCAAACCTTAATTACCTTTATCTACTGTCATTAATGTAGTATACCTGATAGAATTAAGTATATACCCTGAGACGCAAACACACACACACACACACACACACACACACACACACACACACACACACACTTATCACTCTAACTCAGGTTAGGTTCCTTTCATTCGGTATCAGACAATTCTCTAACAATCAAACTTTCCTGCCCAGACACAAAATACATTCATAATTCCACAAATACAAAAACACCAGATCATTCAAAATACTGAGAATATTTAATAGAACCATCCAGTTCCTCAGTCGTCTACTCCCTGATTTCATTCATTCATGACAATGCATATTTTCGTATCATATTTAAAACTATTTGAGTCTCTCTGATTAGAAGACAAAAATATGCTATCATATAATAGAAAATGTAGGTAAAATTACTTCTCCCTATATAGTTTTTAATATACCTTATCAAATACTTCTGTTTATTTCTTACAGTGTGTTTCTGGCATTTTGCCCTAATGTCTAATATTAAATTGTAAAGGACATGCCATATTCCTTAATTCATTATTCCTAAAGGTTATACTAGGAGTTGAATCTGATTTGTTTGCTTATTCTAAATTATACTTACTCAACAACTTGAATTATTGTTTATGTCACTCCTAAACCATCTGAAATATTAAAAAGCACTGGAAATTCACCTTGGCAGTGATTTATGAATGACAGTAATGGTTGTGGGGAGATAAAGGGCTTGAATTATCTAGAGTGCAGTAAAAATTGCACTGTTATTTAAAGGGCTGATCATTTAAAATAAGCTTTTAAAGTGTGATCTTCTTATTTCTCGTAAAAGTTAAAATTATGCTTTTCATCACATTCTTACCTGCAAAGCACTAGAATTATTTCCTTTGTACAGTTTATGCCCAGCTGCTACTGTAGTGAAACCCACAAAGAACTGCAGATCCGTGCTAGCTGCTCTAGATTTTGAAATTTTATTCCAGTAGGTCTAGTGATTTGAGCCCAGATTTATGGGATAGTCACATAATCCAAGACTACAAAACACCACAATATACAAAGACCACGTGCAAAATGAGGTTCAATTTGTTTCTTTCTTATTTCATTTTTTCTTATTTTAAGAGCGAGAAGCTGTTTATTTCTCATTATTATTGATGTGAATTAAATAAATCTACCGGATTTTCAAATAAAATAAAGATATAGAAAAAAGACATAGTCACAAAATAAAGCTAAACATTTGAGTGGTGTTTTTTTATTTTAGTCCTGTTCTCCGTTTCCTTTAAATAACATTGAGATGAGCCAAGCATATATGTAAGTTGACATGTATCAAGGACACAGAACTCTGGAAACTTTGAGCTTTAATTTCTATATCAAGTTCACCTAGAAAACAAAATTATCACATGTTTCATGTCTTAAGTCCTCAACTAAAAACAAGTTGTATTATTTGTAATAATAGATTTCATAATTTATGTAATTGATGCATTGCATAAGTATTTGGTTTCTTATTTCCACTGAATTAATATTACACTTATTTTTGCAGTGACTTTTTTTTACTGTGAAAATACTGTACAGAGCAGTTACAATTACAGGGGCAAGATAGTGAGTACATTTCTTATCAAGCATTGTAGCCTAGTCTTTTGTTTACCTTTCCCATCCCTTCCCATCCTCCCTCGCCCACCCAATCCTGCCTCCCCCCAAGTTGTAAAGTTCATTTTTGAGATGACAACTTGTACTTCTCATTGTTCCGACAGGTCCACCTGTATCATTTAAACGACTTGTATTTCCCCTTACCCTCCACAAATTATACCGTCATCAAATATAGTGAAAGCAGGGGTTATACTGTGGGGGAGGGACATACAAGGCAACAAAGAAATAATCTTATAATTGCGTTAGAAACAAATGCATCAAAGAAAAAAAAACATTTAAAATACATATCTTAGGGTTCATTTTCCTAACATCACCTTATCTGGCCTTTTCTGCTTGACTCAAACATATATTAGTTATTGCAAATAAGGGAAATCATGGGAACTATGTTTCTTTGGGCTTGGCTTACTTCACTTAATATAATTCACTTAATGTAATTTTTTCTATGTCTTTCCGTTTCCTGACAAATGAGGCAATGTCATTTTTTCTGATGGAGGCATAGAATTCCATTGTGTATATATACCACATTTTCTTGATCCATTCATCTACTGAGGGGCATCTGGCAATGGTAAATAACGCTGCAATAAACATAGTTGTGCTGGTAGCTTTAGTGTGGTCTTATTTGTAAACATTTGGGTAAATGCCCAAAAGTGGGACTGCTGGGTCATAGGGGAGCTATATGTGGAGTCTTTTGGGGAACCTCTATACTGCTTTACAAAATAGTTGAACAAGTTTACACTCCCACATTTCTATCTACATCCCCTCCAGCATCTGTTGTTATTAGAGTTCGTGATTATTGCCATTCTAACAGGGGTGAGGTGATATCTCAATGTTGTTTTGATTAACATTTCTTTTATGGCTAGGGAGGTTGAACATTTCTTCATGTGTCTATTGACCATCCTTCTTTCTTCTTCAGAGAAGTTTCCTTTTAAGTCATTAGCCCACTTATTTATTGGGGAGTTATTTCTTTGTAGATTTGTTTTTGGGGGATTTAATTTTTTGAGTTTCAAGTATAATTTAGATATGAGACCCTTGTCCGTTGTATGGCTAGTGAAGATCTGCCAATCCGTGGGCTTTCTATTGACCTTGCTAGCTATTTCCTTTGCCATGCAGAAGCTCTGCAACTTCGTGCATTCCCATTTGTCCAAATTTCTTTGATGTGTTCTGTTTCCGGGTCTCTATTCAGAAAATTTTGCCCTACGCCAAGGAGATGTAGGGTTTCTCCTATTCCATCCTGTTATGTTTTCAGAGTGTCTGCTTTGATCTGAGGTCTTTGATCCATTTGTAGTTGATTCTGGTGCAGGGTGATATATAAGGATCTAGCTTTAGTTTTCTACAAGTAGTTAACCAATTTTGCCAGCACCATTTACTGAAGAGGATGTCTTTCTTCCATTCTATTTTTTAGCTCTCTTATCAAAGATTAGATGGCTATAGCTCTGTAAGTTCATCTCTGAGTTTTCAATTCTATTCCATTGGTCCTGAGGTCTGTTCTTGTGCCAGTACCAAGCTGTTTTGATTATTATGGCTTTATAGTAGACTTTGAAATTTGGTGTTGATATTCCTCCAGCAGTGTTCTTTTCGTTGAGGAGGGTTTTTGCTATTAGGGGTCTTTTATTGTTCCATATGAATTTTTGCATTACCTCTTCTATTTCCATGAAGAATGAGTTTGGAATTTTGATAGGTATAGCATTAAATTTCTAGATATCGTTAGGAAGTATTGCAATTTTCACGATGTTTATCTTTCCCATCCATGAGCATGGGGGTTTTTCCCATTTTCTAAGTTCTGTTTTGATTTCCTTTTTCAAGTTTTTAAAGATTTCATCATAGAGGTCCTTCAATTCTTTGGTTAAGTTAATTCCTAGGTATTTTATTTTTTGTAGGGCTATTACAAATGGAGTTGCTTTCCTAATTTCAGCCCCACTTTTCTCATTGTCGGCATACAGAAAAGCCATTGCTTTTTGAGGGTTAATTTTGTACCCTGCTACTTTGCCAAAATTTTGAATCAGCTTGAGTAATTTGTGAGTGGGGTCTAGGGGATACTTTAATTACTAGATCATGTCATCTGCAAAGAGGGAGAGTTTTATTTCTTCTTTCCCTATTTGGATCCCCTTTATGTCTGCATCTTGTCTAATTGCTGTAGCTAGGCATTCTAATACTAGGGTGTAGAGAAGTGGAGAGAGTGGACATCCTTGTCTTCTTCCTGAGTTAAAAGGAAATGCCTTAGTTTTTCTCCATTAAGTATAATGCTGGCAGTTGGTTTGTCATATACAGCCTTTATTGTATTGAGGAATGTTCCATGGATTCCTAATTTTTCCAAACCCTTCATCATGAAGAGGTGTTGGATCTTGTCGAATGATTTTTATTCATCTATTGAGATAACCATGTGTTTCTTATCCTTGCTCCTGTTGATGTGATGAATAATATTAATTGATTTCCATATATTGAACCAGTTTTGCATCCCTGAAATGAATCCTGTGTGATCATGGTGTATGATTTTATGGATGAATTGTTGAAGTCGATTGGCCAAATTTTGTTGAGAAATCCCATCAATGTTCATCAAAGAAATGGGTCTACAGTTCTCTTTCTTTGATGAGTCTCTGCCTACTTTTGGGATGAGGGTTATGATGGCTTCATAGAATGTGTTCGCTAGTGAACTTTCTCTTTCAATTTCATTGAAGATTTGGAAGAGTATTGGTGTGAGCTTTCCTTTGACGGCCTTGTAGAATTCCGCTGTAAAACCATCTGGTTCTGGACTTTTCTTAGCTGGGAGGTCTCTTATTGCTGTTTCTATTTCAATGCTTGATATGGGCCTGTTAAGATGGTTTAACTCATCTTGGTTTAGTTTTGGCATGTCAATATTTGCTAGGACAAGGTCCACTTCTGCGAAGTTCTAAAACTTATTAGATTAAAGTTTTGAGACGTATTCCCTTAAAATATTCTGAATCTTGGTTTTTTTCCGTAGTGGTGTATCCATTCTCCTCTTTGAGTTTATTTATTTGGGTGTGTTCTTTTCTTTTTCTGATAAGATTTGCTAAGGGGCTGTCAATTTTGTTAATTTTTTTCAAAGAACCAACTCTGTTTTCTTATTCTTTCTATGGATATATGGATTGAAATTCACTTAAGTGTGATTTAATTTTAATTATTTCTTTCTGTCTACTGGATTGGGGTTTATCTTGCTGCTCTTTTTCAAGGAGGTTCAGATGTCTCATTAAATAGTTGATTTCAGATCTCTCCAATTTGTTGATGTAGGAACTCAGAGCTATAAACTTGCCTCTGAGTACTGCATTTCCTGTATCCCAGAGGAGCGGTAGTTTGTGTGTTTATTATTGTTGAACATCATGAACATTTGAATTTCCTTTCTAATCTCTTCCTTGACCCACTCGTGATTCAGCAGTATGTTGTTCAGCATCCATGTATTACCGTACTTTCTTTGGTGGCTTTTGGTGTTGAGTTCTAATTTTCTTCCCTTGTGGTCTGAGAGAATGCAAGGTATAATTCAATATTTCTTAATTTGGACAAGTTTGCTTTGTGGCCTAAAACGTGGTCTAATTTAGAAAATGTTCCATGTGCTACTGAGAAAAACGTGTATTCTGATGCTGCTGGGTGAAATATTCGGTAGATATCTGTTAAATCTTGTTTATCTATGCAGTTGTTTAGACCTGCGGTTTCTCTGTTGAGTTTTTGCCGAGTTGATCTATCTAGTGGGGAAAATAGTGTGTTAAAATCCCCAACAATTAATGTCTTTGGATCTATGTGGGATTTGAGGGAAAGTAGTGTTTCTTGGATAAATTTGGGTGCTCCATTGTTTGGCGAATAGATATTTAGAATTGCAATATCCTCCTGAAAAAGAAATCTCTTAAGTAGTATGTAGCGACCGTCTTTATCTCTTCTCACAAATTTTAATTTGAAGTCTATTTTATCTGACATTAAGATTGCAACTCCCGCCTGTTTATGGGGGCCATTTGCTTGGTAGATTTTGTTCCAGCCTATATCATTGAAAATGTGTTTGTTTTTATGGGCAAGATGTGACTCCTGAACGCAGCAGATAGAAGGATCTTGTTTTTTTCTTGTTTTTTAATCCAACTAGACAGTCTATGTCGCTTAATTGGAGAGTTAAGTCTTTAATGTTAAGGGATAGGACTGAGAGGTATTTGGGAGTTCCTGCCATGTTATCCACCTTCTTAGGGGATGTGAAAACTGGGTTCTTCCTATGGTTCTTGGATTCTCAGTTTGGGTGCAGTTTCTTGGCCTTTATTGTGTTCTTGTTGGTTTTCTATGTGTAGGACATGTTTAAGAATCTTTTGTAGTGCTGGTTTGGTGAAGATGTATTGTTTCAATCTTTCTTTGCTATGGAAGGTTTTTATTTGGCCTTCAGTTATGAAGGAGAGTTTAGCTGGGTACAGTATTCTTGGTTGATAGTTGTTTGTTTTTAAGGCATGGCATACATCATTCCAGGCTCTTCTTGCTTTGATTGTCTCTGCTGAGAAATCTGAGGTGATTCTAATTGGTTTCCCTTTATAGGTGATTAATCTTTTCTCACTGAAAGCTTTAAGGATCTTTTCCTTGGTCTGGGTTGATCCTGTGTGGATTATAATGTGACGGTGGGATGTCCTATTCTGGTCTGGTCTATTTGGGGTTCTAAAAGCTTCTTGTATCTGAATAGTCCTATCTTTTTGTATGTTTGGGAAGTTCTCTGCTAGGGTCTTGTTAAACAAATTTCCTAGACCATTAACTTCTGTTTCTAGGTCCTCCTCTACATCCATTATCCTTAGATTAGGCTTTCTGATGGTATCTTCCAAGTGTTGCATAGATCTATCATATTTCTTGGATTTGTCTTGGATGGTTGTATGTTCTTTCTCTATACTGTCTATGCTGTCTTCAATCCCCGAGTTTCGATCTTCTGCATGTTCTAACCTGCTGTTGAGACTTTCTCCTTTGTTTTTTATTTCTTTTCTTTCTAGTTGGTCAGCTTTGATGGCTTAAAATTCTTTTCTGAAGCTTTGTTTTAGATTTGTATGAACTTCTTTACTTCCTTCATTTGGTGTTCAGTGTTTATTCCCAAATCACTTAGTTGATTGGTTAGGGTTTCCTTAGACTCCCATTCCTTCTGCTGTTTTCCATTCAGCATTCCCTTTGTGGTCTCCCTGACTTCCTTCAGCTCTTTGTTAATGGATTCCATGAATGCCTTTAGCGATCTTTGTGTATTCTCATCCTGCTCTCTCAATTCCTGTATTACTCTTTGACTAGCTTCTGCCTGTTCGTGCGATTCCTGTAGTTCTCTTTGAGTGTTCTGAGCCTGCTCACGACATTCCTGCCTTTCTCTTTGCGTATTCTCAAGCTGCTCATGCAAATCCTGTATCAGTTTTTGAGTAGCTTCCTCACGCTTATGATATTCCTGCATAAACTTTTGGATTGCCTCCTCTCTCTCCCTATCATGCTCATACAGAGTCCTTTGTATGTTTTCAATCTTTTCATTTATCGTGTTTGCCAGCAGTGTTTGTAGAGCTATTTGGGAACTCTCCTCTGGATTATTCATTATCTTTTCTGTGTCCCCTGATTATCATGAATGGGAGTTGAGATACCCGGACTTGCCATTTTTCTTGTGTTTTCCCGGCTTACTCTGCCCATTTGGGATGAAAATAACACCAGTTTTGTGCTAGAACACTAACTTAATGCAAGCATCAACCAAAGTCTGTATTTGCACAGTCAGTAGTTGGCAGATACAATCTAGTTCAACAGACACCTCTATTCAACATCAAACAACTATATATTCATAGGCTACGAACCACAAAGAAGAATGGTAAACCAGTAATTATTAGGTTTAGGAAGAGTTGTGGATAAAAAGTAGGAATAGAGTGATGTGGGAGTGTTATCTAAGTCCTAATCTCAAAGCAGGAAATAGGTTGGATAGGATGAAAGTAGAACGAGATAGAAAAGAGAAGAAACAATAAGGGAACAAAAAAAGACCAGAAAAAACAGAAATGTAAAAATTAATAATTTTATACAGAATCGAAAACAAGCTATTTAGACTAGAACATGTATATAATGAGAGAAGGGGAGGGATATAAAGGAGATGTGAAAAACTTAAAAATAAAAATACTTAAAATATTATATACTTATAAAGAGGTAGTACTGCTAATAAGGAATTTAAGTCTAAGAGGTTTTGAATTGAGTAATAAATTTGTGGATTAAATGTGGACACAATGGAGGATATGGTCTAATGTTCGACTACGGGTTTATCTGAGGATGTGTAGAACAACCATTAAGTCACATAAAGACCGAAAGAGAAGAACAGGTGAAAAGGATAAGAAAGAAAGAAAAAAGATCAGAAATTCAGTAGAGCTAAACAAACAAAAAAAAAAAACAAAAACAAAAAAAGGAAGAAAAACGCACACACACTTATTCCCTAAAATAAAATTCTAAGAGGAAAAAAAATTACTAGAAAACAATTTTTTTCCAAAAAGGTAAAAATTAAAGATTAAAAAAAATTTTTTAGAAAAACAATTTTTTTTTATAAAAGGTACAACAAAAAAAAGTTATTTGATTTTTTGGGGGGAGGGGTGGGAAAAATCCTGTGTCTCCTTTCTGTCCGTAACTAACCTCTTCTTGGTGTCTCTGGTATGCTTGTGTTCCTGTGAGTTGATTGGTTACTTAAGTCAGTTTCTTTGAACAGGCAGAAAAGTGCTCTGTGATCCTCCCAGGTTAGTTCAATGGGAGGAGATGGCTTTTTCCTCGACTTTGGAGATGCTGTGATGAGGCTAGGTTCTGGGTAGAGTTGAGGCCTTTCAGCAAACAGTAGCTTTTCCCGGGGCTTGTGTGTGAGAAACTCACAGAGCCCAGCCTGGAGCCACTATCAGGGTTTCTGTTTACTGAATTTCAATTGATTGTAGAGGCTGCTAAAGGGAGGGGCAGCCTCTGGCTCTGATCACCCGGTGAAGAAAGCCAATCCTGGGGCTGGTGCCGGAGCTGGGTGACTTTTCCCTGGGTGTAGCTGAGTCTGGCAGGTCAGGTTAAGCTGATTTATTCCAAGGCCTGCGTTGGAGCTAGCAGCTCTGCTGAGCTTTGTCAGTATCCAATATGGAGGTCTCCAGTACTGGGGGAGGGGGAGAGGGGTGGCCTTCCCTACTCTGCTCCCTGAGAAGGAGTAAGGACATCAGGTTTCTACTTATGCCTAGTCTTGGTTCCTGGGTTTTCTCTGGTCAGCAAACTGCAGGATGAAGATGTCTGCTCCTTGTAGGTTCTTGCTGGTGTTGAGTAGAATCTGCTAGCCTGCTGTGTCTAGCTCCTTTGTCCAGGACTCTCTGTGATTCAGGTATGGCTGCCGCCGCCACTGCCGCCGCCACCACCGCTGCCGCCATCGCGGCAGCTGCTGGCAAGTGCTCAGGGCTGTCTTCTTGCCTGTATTTTCTCTCTCGGGCCTAACTCTCTGTCCTGTGAAGGCACACTTGGTGTGATTCTCTGGCTTAGGACTGTTCACTGGAATTCTAAAACTGCTTTCTATGCGGAAAGCTTGTTTAGCCTCCAGCTTCTCCTTTGCCATGTTCCCGGAACTCCCCTTATTTTACTTTTTTTGCATATGAAAGAATGACAATCTTGAGGATAAAACACACATGTTTTTCATTTTGGTTGCTAAAATGGATCTATTAGGCATTTTGAAATTTTAATTTTAAATCTGAAACTTCAAATTTCACTAGGACTTCAATAGGTTACTTAAAACTTTAATGTTAAAATAAAAAAACAATATTAATTAGAAAGCAAAATTATAAGTTATCACACCTTCATCCCTGAATTGACTATGATAAAAAACAATTATATTTATATACCATGATATACATTACTGAAACAAACTATGACTTATGGAAACAGAAGACTCCTTTTTTGTTTGTGTTTGTTGTTGTTTATATTTTGTGATGGTTCTGTCTTCTTTACCTTATGCATTTTATATTCATTGTATGACTTCAGGAAGATGGTGGGTGGGCCCAGAGCTGTAGGGAACAGGGGGAAAATTGCAGTAGTGTTCATTGAACATTGAAGAAAGTGAACTATTTAACACATGGATGGAGATAGAAGGTAAGGATTGGGAACAAGTGAGGGATTTGAAGACATTTCATAAAAGGAAATGCACTCAATCCATCTAAAAATGACCTTAATAATAACAACAGAGTACATTTATTTTAAAAAGGCAAACAAACTGTTGCTTCTTAGATTCCTAGAAGTTTGTTTTATTCACTTGTTTGAGCTGGTTGCGTCTATCTCTGAAAATAGCTACATTGACATTAATTGTGTTAATTTGTGAACTACTAGTAGATAAAAGTCAATTATGATTGTATGTTTTTTTGAGAATCTGATTCATTTATTTCCTTAATCTAATTTATATTATTTCTGTCTATCGGTTTTTGGTTGGCTTATTCCTGTTTTTCAAGGACCTCGTTGTGCATCATTAGTGCTGATTCATGATTATTCTAATTTGTTGATGTACATACTCAAAGCTATAAATTTTCCTCTGAGTATTTCCTGTGCTCTTGTGTCCCAGAAGAGGTAGTATTTTGTGTTTGCACTTCCACTGACTTCCATAAACATTGGAACATCCCTCCATATATCTCTTCAGTGACTCACACATTATTTAGCAATGTGTTATTTAGTCTCTGTGAGTTTCAGTATTTTCTGTGATGCCTTTTGATGTCGAGATCTAATTTGGTCCCATCATGGTCTGACAAGATATAAAGAGTAATTTCATTTTTATGTTTGAATTTAGACAGATTTTCCTTGTGATCTAAGATATGATCTGTTTTGGAGAATGCTCCGTGGGCTGCTGAGAGGAATATATATTGTGATGCTGCTAGATGAAATATTCTGTAGATATCTGTTAGGTATAGTTTGTCAATGCAGTTATTTAGCTCTGAAGTTTCTTTGCTAAATTTTTACTTGGATGGCCTGTCCAGGGGTATGAATGATGTGTTCAAGAAACCAACAATGTGTTTGGATGTATGCATATTTTTAGGTTACGTAGTATTTGATGAATTTGGGAATTATAGGATTCAGGGCATTGATATTTATAATTGTTATATCCTCCAATGTAGAGTTGTCTTTATCGATATTTGTTGTCCTCTTTGTCTTTTTTTACTTTCATACCATTGGTAATTTAAATCCTATTTTATCTAATATTAGTATAGCTACTCTGGCCTGTTTATGAGGTCCAATTTTAAATTGTAAAAATGATGTACAGACGGTTTACAATTACATAATTCAGATAATGAGCACATTTCATTTTGAATTGTCACATCTTCCCTCATGTTCTGACAGATTTTACTTTCCAACCTCCCTCCCCTACAAGTTGTATGGTTCATTTTCAATCAAGTATCTGATGAGTAGCACAGCTACATTTGTTCACCCTTTTTCCTTTCATTTCTGTGTTCCCCCTTGCCTTTTCCAAACTTCCATATAAGACAAAAAGAGCAGACAATTAAAAAAAACAGCAACAGAAGACAAAAGGAAAAAGCAAAATTAAAAAAAAAATCTCTACGATTTCTTGAGGATCATTTTGATGAACATTATTTTATATGATAATATTCGTATCGCTATTGAGCCTTTGTGAGACTCTCCCAAGGGCATCCTCCTTTGATATCACTGTATAAATATTTAGAATCACATTTCATTTTTCATTTGAAAGTATAATATTTTATTTTTTACCAGCCAACTGTGTTTATTTGTATAATTATAGGCCTATTCTAATACAACAAATAAGGGAAATCAACTAATCTATATTTCTTTCAGTCTGTCTTTCTACACTTAATAAAAGTTTGTTCCAAGTCTTTCCATTTCCTTACGAAGGGTATAACATCATTCTTTCTGGATCAATAGAATTGCATCAACTGAAGGGTTTCTTCATGGCAGAGGAAAAAGTTAGCAAGATATATAGATATAGATATATAGAAAGAGAACAGAATGGAAGAAAATTTTTACTAGCTAAGCGTCAGACAAGGTTTTTCGTAAACTAAACTAGAGATCAAAATTTAAACCCAACAAAAATAAACCCTCAAATAAACAAGAATCCAATTAATATATGGGATAAACACTTAAAGAAAACTTCCCAGAAGAGAAATAAAGATGACAAATAAACACATGTCTCTCCATAAATGAAATGCAAATCCAAACAGTACTGAGATTCATCTCACCCTTGTTACAATGTCATTATGAAAAAAACGAACAAACACAGATATTGATAGCTATGAGGCCCAAAGGAAACTTTATTACAATGTTGGTGGGAATGTAATCTTCAACCACTTTGGATAACGTTATAGAAGTTGCTCACAATACTGAATAGAGAGCTCCCCAGAATCCAGCAATTCCACTTATGGGCGTTAATCCAAGAGAGCAGTAACAAGGCCACACTGAAGCTGCCTGCACAATCATGTTCATTATTGCATTATTTTCTGTAGCCAACATATGGAATCAGTCAGATGCCTCTCATTGTAAAAAGGGATAAAAAATTGTGTCTGTGTGTATGTATATGTATATATATCCAAAAATTATATATATATATATGATTTTATTGATCCCTATTTACAAGTATTTATGTATGTATGAATATATGTAGGAATATAAGTACTTACATATATACATATATAATAGAATTCTATTCATTAGAAAAAATAATATTGCACCATTCTTAAGGAACATGAAAGACAGAAATAATCATATAAGTGGAATAAACTAAACGCAGAGAAACTTAGGTTGCATTATTTTCCTCATTTGTGGTAGACAGAAGGTGCCTATGAATGTAAAAGTCAACACAATGGATGGTATGCAAGGAGGTACAAATGAATTATCTGAAGTGTCAACGTCCACCAAGAGTGAAAATACTATAATTCTCCTTAAAGTCTAAGTCAAAGACCAACAATATAAATACCAGTAAATGTGTACTGCAAGCGAGGACAGTGGGGACAATGTGAGAGAGGTAGGAAATTGAAGGGGAAAAGGATAGAATACAGGCAAAAATCCATTGCATACTTCCATGAATTGAAATATACAAAGCAAGGGGTAATGTGAAATGGAGGTGAAGAAGTTGAAGAGGTAACACAATTCCTGGTGCATTGTACACATAAACTGCTTTGTTCCATGGGAAGTAATTCCATACATAACATAATATTGAGTTACATAAGGACCAGGGTTGATTGGTAGGGGTGGATGAGAATGTTGAAAGGGGTGACATTGACCAAAATGCACTGTATCCATAAACTGTTTCGGGTGAATGGCAACTCCTTTGTACAAACAATTAAAGATAATAAAAATATTCAAAAAATTAATTATGATAATTGAATAGTGAGTTGAACCTCATTTAAATTAAATTAACCTGGAAGTTTGGAAAATAAAATTCAAACAATAAAACATTACAAATCTTCATTTTCAGAATTTTTGAAATTTAAATTAAAGTTCAAATATTCATGCTTTTCAACAAAAATGAGCACAGAAATTACCAGCTCCTCTGGGACACAGCAAAGGCATTACTCAGAGGCAAGATTATAGCTCTGAGCTCCTACATCAACAAATTGCAGAGATCTGAAACTAACAATTTAATGACACATCTAAACCTCCTTGAAAAAGAGCAGCAAGATAAACCCCAATCCAGTAGACGGAAAGAAATAATCTAAATTAAATAAGAATTAAATGAATTAGAATCCAAAAAAACTATAGAGAATCAACAAAAGAAAGAGTTGGTTCTTTGAAAAACTTACCAAAATTGACAGACCCTTAGCAAATCTTATCAGAAAAAGAAGAGAACACACCCAAATTAATAAACTCAGAGATGAGAATGGAAACATCACCACGGAAACAACCAAGATTCAGAACATTATAAGGGAATACTTCTCAAAACTTTATGCTAATAAGTTTGAGAACTTGACAGAAATGGACCTTTACCTAGCAAATATTGACATGCCAAAACTAAACCAAGATGAGTTAAACTATCTTAGCAGGCCCATATTAAGCACTGGAATAGAAACAGCAATAAGAGACCTCCCAGCTAAGAAAAGTCCAGGACCAGATGGTTTTACAGCGGAATTTTACAAGGCCTTCAAAGCAGAGCTCTCGCCAATACTCCTCCAACTCTTCAATGAAATTGAAAGAGAAAACTCACTACGGAACACATTCTATGAAGCCATCATAACCCTCATCCCAAAACCAAGCAGGGACTCATCAAAGAAAGAGAACTGTAGACCCATTTCCTTGATGAATATTGATGCAAAAATTCTCAACAAAATTTTGGCCACTCGACTTCAACAATTCATCCAAAAAATTATACACCACGATCAAACAGGATTCATTTCAGGGATGCAAAGCTGGTTCAATATACACAAATCAATTAATATAATTCAACACGTCAACAGGAGCAAGAATAAGAACCACATGGTTATCTCAATAGATGCAGAAAAAGCATTCGACAAGATCCAACACCCCTTCATGATGAAGGTTTTGGAAAAATTAGGAATCCGTGGAACATTCTTCAATACAATAAAGGCTGTATATGACAAACCTACAGCCAGCATTTTATTCAGTGGTGGAAAACTAAAGCCATTTCCTCTTAACTCAGGAACAAGACAAGGATGCCCACTCTCTCCACTTCTCTTCAATCTAGTATTAGAATGCCTAGCTACAGCAATAAGACAAGATGCAGACATAAAGGGGATCCAAATAGGGAAAGAAGAAATAAAACTCTCCCTCTTTGCAGATGACATGATCTTGTATTTAAAGAATCCCATGGACTCCACTCCCAAATTACTCAAGCTGATTCAAAATTTTGGCAAAGTAGCAGGTTATAAAATTAACCCCCCAAAATCAATGGCTTTTCTATATGCCAACAATGAGAAAAGTGTGGCTGAAATTAGGAAAGCAACTCCATTTGTAATAGCCCCACAAAAAATAAAATACCTAGGAATTAACTAAAGACGTGAAGGACCTCTATGATGAAAACTTTAAAATCTTGAAAAAGGAAATCAACACAGAACTAAAAAAATGGCAAAGCCTCCCATGCTCCTGGATTGGAAAGATTAACATCGTGAAAATGGCAATACTTCCCAAGGCTATCTACATATTCAACTGCGATACCTATTAAAATTCCAACCTCATTCTTGAAGGAAATAGAAGAGGCAATCCAAAAATTCATATGGAACAATAAAAGACCCCGAAAAGCAAAAACGCTCCTCAACTGAAAGAACACTGCTGGAGGAATATCAATACCAAATTTCAAAGCTACTATAAAGCCATAGTAATCACAACAGCTTGGTATTGGCATAAGAACAGACCTCAGGACCAATGGAATAGAATTGAAAACCCAGAATTGAACCTACAGACCTATAGCCATCTAATCTTCGATAAGGGAGATAAAACAATAGAATGGGAGAAAGACAGCCTCTTCAGTACATAGTGCTGGCAAAATTGGTTAACTACATGTAGAAAACTAAAGCTAGATCCTTATATATCACCCTGCACCGGAATCAACTCCAAATGGATCAAAGACCTTGAACTCAAAGCAGACACTCTGAAAACATTACAGGATGGAATAGGAGAAACCCTAGGTCTCCTTGGCTCAGGCCGAAATTTTTTGAATAGAGACCCGGAAACAGAACAAATCAAAGAAAGTTTGGACAAATGGGACTGCATAAAGTTGCAGAGCTTCGGCAGGGCAAATGACATAGCTAGCAAGATCAATAGAAAGCCCACGGATTGGGAGAAGATCTTTACTAGCCATACAATGGACAAGGGTCTCATATCTAAAATATACTTGGAACTCAAAAAATTAAACCCCCAACAACAAATCCTCAAAGAAACAACTGCCCAATAAATAAGTGGGCGAAAGACTTAAAAAGAAACTTATCTGAAGAAGCAAGAAGGATGGCCAATAGACACATGAAGAAATGTTCAACATCCCTAGCCATAAAAGAAATGCAAATCAAAACAACATTGAGATATGACCTCACCCCAGTTAGAACGGCAAAAATCAAGAACTCTAACAACAACAGATGCTGGAGGGGATGAGGAGAGACAGGAACCTTACTTCATTGTTGGTGGGAATGTAAACTTGTTCAACCACTTTGGAAAGCAGTATAGAGGTTCCTCAAAAGACATCACATAGAACTCCCCTATGACCCAGCAATCCCACTTTTGGGCATTTATCCAAATGTTTACAAACAAGACCACACTAAAGCTACCAGCACAACAATGTTTATTGCAGCATTATTTACCATAGCTAAAATATGAAACCAACCCAGATGCCCCTCAGTAGATGAATGGATCAAGAAAACATGGTATATATACACAATGGAATTCTATGCCTCCATCAGAAAGAATGACATTGCCCCATTTGTTAGGAAATGGAAAAACTTGGAAAAAATTATATTAAGTGAAGTAATCCAGGCCCAAAGAAACATAGGTCCCATGGTTTCCCTTATTTGCAATATCTAGTATATGTATGAGTCAAGGAGAAAAGGTCACATAATGTGATGTCAGGAAAATGTACCCTTAGATATGTATTTTAATGTTTTTTTTCTTTCATGCATGTGTTTCTAACGCATTTATAAGATTATCTGTTTGTTGCTTTGTATTTCCCTCCCCCACAGTTTAACCCCTGCTTTCACTATATTTGATGTCAGTATATCTTGTGGAGGAGATGGGGAAAAACCAGTTGTTTAAGGATACAGATGGACCTGTTGCAACAATGAGAAGTACAAGTTTTCATGTTCAAAACGAGCTTTACAACGTCGGTGTGGGGTGCGGGGGGGAGGGGGGATGGAGAAGGATTGGTTTTGGGGTGTGGGGGGAGGCTGGGAAGGGATATTAAGGGTGAACAAAGGAGGAAGATGCAATGCTTGGTAAGAAATGTACGCATTATCTTGCCCATGCAATTGTAACCCCTCTGTACAGTATGTTCACAAATAAAACAAAATTAAATTTAAAAAAACTCTTTTTTGTCAACCATTGGGCTGTTATAAGAAAATACATCAAAATAAGTGGCTTAAAAACATTCGGATTATATTAGCCATATTCTAGTAGCTTGAACATTGGTTATAAAATGGTTATTCAAAGCAATTTTTGTCTCACGGGTGTCCACTTTCTGGTTCATTATAATCTATTTGCTGGACATTCACATGGAAGAGTAGTTATATTGGGCTTCTTTTGTCAGGATATTTCAGAGTCATCTCTGAAAGGGTGATTCTAATGTCACCAGTCAAGGGAATAGAATTTCAACATGTGTATGTGGAAGGAGACATCGTCCAATACAGTTTGCAACTTTTGCTTTAACTCTTAGTGTAGTGTATCATTTGGATATTATTTTATAGAAGATAATAACGTAAGGACAAATCTATATCATGTAAATGTTGTGAATGATTCTTCTTACAATGGGAGTAATTATAGTGATGGCAACGTGAAATATGATTGCTTAGTGACTCTTGAATCACATCATACGCAACCATAGGTAAACATAGTGCAGCTTTTCTAAGGCCATTTTGATATATTTGAGCAATCTCCAATCAGTTAATTGCTTTCAGAAATACAGATCTCCTTTGATTTTTCTAAGTTCTGTTTTGATTTCCTTTTTCAAGTTTTTAAAGTTTTCATCATAGAGGTCCTTCACTTCTTTGGTTAAGTTAATTCCTAGGTATTTTATTTTTTGTGGGGCTATTACAAATGGAGTTGCTTTCCTAATTTCTAGGACTCCCACAGACAGTAAAATCAGAAGATGCTAATTTTTCTGATAAAGTACATAATGGTTATAATTTATATAACATAAAAATTGTAATATTAATAGCACTATAAATGATGGTGTTCACATTATATAATATATTGACATCTTTGGGTCACATCCATTTTTTAAATATTTATAATTAAAAGTAGATTGCTTGTATATAGTTATTTGATGCTGTATAGAAAATGAGAAAAAATATTTCTTGAATTGCCTCTTCTATTTCCTTGAGGAATGAAGTTGAAATATTGATAGGTATCGCACTGAATTTGTAGATAGCCTTGAGAAGTATTGCCATTTTCACGATGTTGATCTTTTCAATCCAGGAGCGTGGGAGTTTTTGCCACTTTCTAAGTTCTCTTTTGATTTCTTTTTTCAGGTTTTTAAAGTTTGATCATAGAAATCCTTCACTTCTTTGGTTAAGTTAATTCTTAATTATTTTAATTTTTGTGGGGCTATTACGAATGGAATTGCTTTCCTAAACTCAGCCACAGTTTTCTCATTGTTGGCATACAGAAAAGCCATTGATTTTTGAGGGTTAATTTGTACACTGCTACTTTGCCAAAGTTTTGAATCAGCTTAATTAATTTGGGAATGGAGTCCATGGGATTCTTTAAATACAAGATAATGTCATCTGCAAAGGGAGAGTTTTACCTCTTCATTCCCTATTTGGAACACCGTTATGTTTGATTTTTGTACATATGTACTACAGATGCAAACAAATTCACCTGGTTATTTCTGATCCTTAATTTGTTGATTTCGTGACAATTGCAACCTTGCATTTACTAAAGAACTAACATATAGGAAGTTTATATTGAGCTAGAGAGCAAATTTTATAAATTAAATTGTTTTTGTCCCTTCCTTCCTTCCTTCATTTTTTCTTCATTGCTTTCCTCCTTTCCTTCCCTTCTTATTTTCTTCCTCCCTCATTCCCTCGCCTACCTCTCTCTCTTCTTTCTTTTTTTCTTTCACTCATTCTTTCTTTCTTTTGTTCTCTCTTTCTTTCGTTCTCTCTTTAACTCTTTCATTTTCTTTCTTTCTTTCGTTCATTCTCTCTTTCTCTCTTTCTTTCATTCGTTTGTTCTTTCAATCTCTTTCTTCTCTCTCTCTCTTTCTTTCTTTCTTTCTGTTTTAGAAAAATACCAACTGTTGTACTCCAAGGTGTTATGAGTAATTATAAATGTTAACTAGATTAATATTAATTTTAATGACCTATGTTATATGTTAAAACTAATTGTACTAAAAACCACTTCACAAAAGTTTCAGGATATGTAACAAATATTACTTTTCATGGTATTGTTTATTTCTTAAAACTAAAATAAGAATTTGACATAATATTGTGTGTGTCTGTGTGTTGTTCCTGAGATTTGAACTCAAGGCTTAGTTTTTCTTAGTATATTTTCACTCAAGGATAGTGCCCTAACATTTGATCCATAATCTCACTTCTAGTTTCTGTGTGTGTGTGTGTGTGTGTGTGTGTGTGTGTGTGTGTGTGTGTGTGTGTGTGTGTGTACGAGCGTGATTAATTGAGATGTGTCTCACAAACTTTCTTTAAAAGGCTGGCTTTGAATCCCAGCTTTCTGAGTAGTGAGAATTACAAGCTTGAGACACTCATATTCAGCACAGATATAATATATCTGAGAATAAAATGAATTACTGATTATTTGAATTCTAGAGGTCAATTTAACAAATTAAAATTTACATATTTATTTAGTTATTTAATCTGAAAATACTGTGGAAAAATACTTCTCATTTTTATGAAAATATATACTCTTGAAGGTGTAAATGACAGAATCTTTGGCCAAATTGAAATCCTCTATTATTAAAAAGCGACAAAGTGATCATTAATTGAATATATCATATAAGCTAAAATCAATAGGCTATGTCAAGTTGAGTGAAGCAATTTGTCATTATCTTTAAATATTATCTACTCTAGTTACATGGTATTCTATTATTTTTACCCTAAACTTTTTTTTGACATAAAAATGTAGATTCATACATTTTTTTAGTATTTAGAAATCTTGGATACTGGTCATGTATTTTGAGGTTTGAGTTTCAAGTCATTTCAGAGAAACACTGAATTTCATGTATGTCATGTCTACAGTGATTTTTAGAAATTGAATCAATCACAATATGAGATAACTAAAGCAATATATTCCATGACTTATCCAATTATTATTATTCTTATAAACTTGAATATAATTTATTTTTGTATGGCAGGAAATTAATATTAAACCTTCTCTTTATAGAATAATTAAGAAATAAATGATCATAGCAGTATTCATTTTTCCTTCAACTAGAAAGAATAAACCTCACTATAGATGACAAAAAACTTGAATGGAAATTCCATAAATTTATGAAATTTATGAAAAATTCAAGTCATTATGAATTAGATAAAACAGCCATTTTTGAAGGTCACAAAATGACATATCTTGAAGCTTCCTTATTTGTTAAATAAACTGTATTTGCATTCCAAATGTTTCATTCTTCTCTCAGCAATTTTATAACCAAACCACTTCCATGCCAAATAGCTCCTCTGATTAATTGAAGTAAATATTAGGAAAATAAGGTATCACAATTCTAGAGAAATATCTACCCACAACACTAGAAATTAAATCTGAAATCATAAAGGATAGCAATTAATAATTAGCTTTCACTATGTTGCCATAAAGAGGTGGTGAACCTTTTCAAGTGAGCACAGTTGTAGAAATTAGGTCACTGAGAACTTGTGATCAAAGAGGATGTTAAGATTAAAGTCCTTTCCTCCTCTTACTTCTTTTTCTTCTCTGTCTCCTCCTTTTCCTTCTCCCTCTCCTTATCCTCCTCCTGCTCTTTCTCTCTCTCCCATTCCTATTCCTCTTCTTCTATACTTCCTGGCTTCCATGAAGAGACATATTCCATCACATGTTCCTGGCATGGGTTACTGTGCCACCACTAACCCAAAGCAATGAGGATAAGAAACATAAACTGAAATGTATAAAATCGAAACCAAATTAATATTTCATCTTTTTAAGTTGATTTTATGAAGTATTTTGTCATATTATTAGGAGACTGACACAGCATGCTCTCATTTATAATAAGGGATAGGATTAACTGGAAAAACTCTGACCAACATTGTGCTAATAAAATGATTGATTAAATTAATATTATAGTAGGACTAATATACTTTCAAATAGCAGATAAACTTCAACAAGAGGCAAAAAAATCACCTCTGTGGTTTGCTATGAAAAGACAGCAGAATTCAATCTGTACCTCAAGGAAATTTACCTAAAATTGGCAGTATTGTCAATTTAATAAATGATTTAAGAAGACTGAAGAACAAATTCCAACTGTGTGATATAAAATTTACTTTGTCCTCTGTAAACAACATTTTTATTCTAACTATGATCCACATAATGACTTGTATTTTATTCTAATCATATTTTTAGTTAACTTTAAGTAGTTGTATGCGAGTTGCTGTTTGACCATGTAGTTTATGAATAGTGTTTAGTGAGTTATTTTTCTTTTCTTTTTTCTCTCCTGAGGTTTGAACTCAGGGCCTGGGCGCTGTCATTTATTTCCTTTGGATGAACACTAGAACTCTAGCACATGAGACACAGCAGCACTTTCAGATTTTTATGAGTTTTAATTGGGGATAAGAATCTCACAGATTTTCCTGCCTGGTCTTCAAACCGCTATCCTTAGCCTCGTGAGTATCTAGAGATTACAGGCATGAGCTACTAGCGCCTGTCTTAATAGAATGCATCTTCATTTTTTTGGCCAGTCCTGGAGCTTGAAATCAGTGTCTTGGCAATGTCCTTGAGCTTCGTTTGCTTATGCTAGCCCTGTATGACTTGTGTCACAATGCGAATTCTGGCTTTTTATTGTTTATGTAGTATTGAGGAATCAAACACAGGGCTTAAGAATACTGACTCAAGCTCAGTGCTGGTGGCTCACGGCTATAATCTTAACTACTCAGGCAGCTGAGATCTGAGGATCATGTTCAAAGCCAGCTGGAGCAGGGAAAGTCCAAGAAATTCTTGTCTACAATAAACAACCAGAAAACCAGAAAAAGTGGTGCCATGGCTCAATTAGTAGTGCTCTAGCTTTGAGCTGAAGAGCTGAGGGACAGTGCCCAAGCCCAGAGTTCAAGGCCCATGACCACCACCACCAACACCAACAACAACAAAGAGAATACTGACTCAAAAATCAATAGCATTATGAAGACTTAAAGATAGGCTCAAATCTAACATTTTAATATTATCGTAGATACCAATGGACTTCTAATGTATTGAGCCAGGAGCCCTCAGAATGTTGACCAAATTTCTTAGTTTATTTACACAATGACTATAATTATGTATTTTCTCATCTATCTTTCTCTTATTTCACCACAGAATCTGTATTTATTCTTTATATTATACTTGAATACCAATGCTTTTGGAAGATATTTATTAATAGGTGTATATTAATTATATGAAGAAATCTTATTGAAATATTTTACACACACATATTGATCAAGGGCCTGATTAAACTGTTTCTGTCTTTCTCCATTCCCATTGCCCCTTATTTTTCAACTGTTTACTGTGATTTTTGTGCTATCTTCACACATCATTAAAATATATTTCAGTGTTGTTCACCCACTGTTTTTGAAAATTATACAATGCTGAATATAAAAGCAAAAATCCAAATAAATGGAGACAGAATTTTTGTGGATTGGATGCAACAATTGAACAAAGATATTAGTTGTCTTCCAACCCCCTTTTTTCTGTCATTCATTGGGCTTGAAATCTGGGCCTGGGCACTGTCCCTCAGCTCTTCAGCTCAAAGTAAGTGCTCTACCCCTTGAGCAACTGTGCCACATCTGCTTTCTAGTGGTTAATTACAGATAAGAGTCTCACAATCATTCCTGTTTCAGCTGGCTTTGAACCACAATCCTCAGATCTCAGCCTCCTATGCATCTATGATTATAAGCGTAAGCCAAGAATTCCCAGCTTCACAATTTTATTTATGTTTATGACAATTTCTAAAAACACAAGACCAGCACACTTTGAATCATTGATAAAGGAAAATAAACTGGAATACATTTATCTGTCCAATATTAAAGCTGTTAGTGCAAAATTGTTATATTTATAGAGGAAAGTTTATACAGCTGAATGAGACTGTAGGGCACCAGATTAGAGCCACATGCATATTATCAAGGAATATTTAATAAGAGGGTAAAACCAAACACTTGTTGAATGACATTCTATTTAATAAGTGATGATAGGTTAGACAATATTGGGGAGAATTAAAAAGTGAACATTGACTGAAACATAACTATTTATTCAAATATTAACTTCAAGCAAGATTTGAAGGTGGCATATAAAACAAAAAGGGATGTAAATTTAAAGCAAGGGAAGATGTCTTGACATTTTTGGAGACTGATGCTTTCTTATATTTGGCATTAAAATTATAGGAAAGGAATCTTGATATGGTTCAACTCAATAAAAGTGTAAACTAATTTAGTCTTTTAAGGCTCATATACAAGTAGTGAATAGAATTTGGGAAAAGGTGGCTCATGTATCTCATTCTACCTACTTGGAAAGCTGTGATTTGAATATTGCTGTTTGAAGGCAGCCCTCAAAATAAAGTCCCTAAAAATCTTATCTTTGATTATCAGCAAAAAAGACAGAAGTGAGGCATGACTCAAATGGTAAATTGTTTACAAAATGCAACAAATTTTCATGGACTCAAGGACTATACATACATATAAAAAAGTAATAGTAATACTAATAGTGATGATCATGATGATGATGTTGATGATGATGATGATGATGATAATGATGATGACGGGTACCCATAGTTAAGTCTAAATATTTGCAAATGCTATACCTGAAGAATGCCTCAAATCTAGACTCTATATAAAACTCTCAAAACCTATTGTTAAAAAAGTCACTTAGAAATCAGCAAAATACATCTTGTGAAAAATAAGCACAAGAAAGCATCATCATTCATCAAATAAATGCACATTAAAATTAAAATGACATCATAAAACATGCATGATAATTACTTCATACAATACAGTAATGAACATACTAAATTCTATCAAGAAACAGAGAAACTGTTTGCTGGTAGGAACATCAAATGGGAAAGCCACTTCTGAAAACGTTTTGACAGGCTCCTAGAATTTGAAATATGCAAATACCCAATGTATAGCATAGGAATTGAGCTCTTCAGACTTTGGCTCATAGAAATAAAATGTAACATTCACCCAAAGGCCAAAACACAGAGGTTTTTAGCAGCATTACTTCCTCTAGTCAAAGAAATGGAAAACAATTCAGGCTTTCTTCAGGTGAATGGGAAACGAATGTTGCTACATTCTAATGACAGAACCAAAAGGTAACTCGAGTGAATACAATATAATATTAAGGCATACAACAACTGATAACAATCTACCATAGATTTGTAAGCAATCCTAAAAGATTATTTATTGCATGATCTAGAAGTCGCAGAAAAAAACTGTTGGTTGACAGGATGAAACAGATTTGGGATAGGACAAAGAGAAGTAGTGGTTTTGATTATAAACGGGAAGAAAGCTAAAGAAAGATATCTGTCAATATGGTATATTCACATAGAGTTCATAAAATTATATTGGACTTATTATGTGCACAAAATAATTAAAATAACTGAAGTATGTATAAGGTACTAGAGAAATATTAATGTCCTACTTGTGCTGCAATATTTAAAGAAACTCTAAAAAGTATTCAAGGAATTTCTCTGTGTTCTTCTTATAACATCACAAAGATCCATAATAACCTCAATAGAATTTAATGTTATCTAGAAAACAGAAGTCAATATTGAATGTTTACGTTGAAAAATAGTCTGAATCCAAGCTTGAGATCAAATATAACCAGCTAATTAGAAGACAGAGATTTAGAATACTGATGTCCAGGGCCAGTTCTGACAAAAAAAATAAGAACTACAAAAACAAAGAAAGCTAGATATAGTGTAATTTCTCTGTTATGTAAAGTTTGTGGAAGCCATAGGTAAGATATTATTGCTCAAGGGAGGCTTGGCCAAAAAATAAGACCTCATCTGAAAAATAACCTAAGTCGTCCGAGCCTTAGCAACTTCAAGCACCAATAATGCCAAAGGAAACAAGCAAAGAAGAAAACAGAAAAGCAAAGGAAAGGATAGAAAAAGAAAACTTTCCTCTTTATTCTTGTAGTTTCATGTATTTCAGATATTTTGTTTACTCTTTTAGGAATCAGGCCTCTCTAATATGAAAGCACTTATTTCAAGTAATTATTTTATCATTAATATTTATTAACTTATTATTAGGCCTTCTTGGAGATTGAGCCCATGGCTTTATATATATATATATATATATATATATATATATATATATATATATATATATGTATTAGTCTAGTCCTACAACTGAGCTGTACTCCAGCTGTCTTGTATAGTTTTGGAAATTGTTTATGAATTCCTCAATAGATAGCTACTATATTTTCATCTTATCTTTTCTCTCCCACTTTTTCCTCTATGTATTTTAGTGTCTGTGTTGAAAACTACTCAATTTTATCTTCTAAACTAAGAAGTTTGCTTTTGAGGTTACAGGGAAGTGGTTATTTTTATGACATCGAATAAAATTATACACAAATATATGTATTTCACATGTATGATTGATTATTAGAGTTCATTACAATAAGCAACATTTTATATTGTCATATGCACATAGCTATTGAGCCATTGTGATCCTCTCCTAAGAACAACTTCCCTTGATCTCGCCATGTGAATGCTTAGAGTGCTGTTAATCATTTCCATGGGTAATTATTTGTCTTTTACTATCTCTCAGACTAAGTTGTAGATTTATGTACATATTCTAGGTATTACACATGAGGAAAGCAATGCAGCATATATTTAATTGGATCTGGCTTATGTCACTTAATTGTCGCTACCGCCTCAACCAGCAAGGAAGACGCGACACCGTACTCTTCTCTCTGCAGTTTATTCAGGATCTTTTTTTAATCTTCTGACCCCAACCCCGGGGAGAATTCCCCACAGCCTTAAGTACCCGCTGGGTAGCCAACCCTGATACGCCACGTGGGAACCACCAATAGGTTCAGGTGTGCGGAAGCAAGCCAGATTCTTTGCCTTAGCCATATCAGGAGTTGTTTACACAGAGAGCACTCGCCATCGGGAAGGCGGAGGGCGGAAGCTGGCACCATCTTCCAGGTGCGGCCTCTCGCAGCTCTCTACACTTAATATCATTATTTTTCCAGTCTTTCTATTTCCTCAGGAATGGGGTAATATTCTTTTTAATGGAAGCACAGAATTCCATCAATACAACAGAATTGAAGACCCAGAAATGAATCCACACCTATAGGCACATAATCATTAATAAGGAAGCCAGAAATACAGGATGAAAGAAAGACAGCCTCCTCAAAAAATTGTGCTGGTAGAATTGGCTGTACACACAAAACTGAAGTTAGAGCCTTATATATATTCCCCTGCACCAGAATCGATTCCAAATGGATCAAAGAGCTCAGTGTAAGACCTGATACCTTGAAAATGTTACAGAAAGTCTTAGGGGAAACACGAGGGCTCCTTGGCACAGGTCAAAACTTCCAAAAATAACGATGCACAACCAATCAAAGTAAGTCTTGTTAAATGGGATTACATCAAACCAAATCAATCAATTGTCAGACTCAAAGGCTATTGAGAAAAAAGAGAAAAAAAAAAAAACAGATTAATTAGGGAGCAAAACTACAGATGAGAGCCTCAGCCAATGTTAAACCCTTACTCCCTTTTCTAACTAGTTTATATATAGTGGGCTTTCTGATGGGGATTACAAAGGAAACAACTAATGCTAATAAAAAAGATAGCATGTGAAATGAGTTGTAGCTGGAGAAAAGCAGGGATTAAGGCAGGGGGGTGTAGTTCAAAGCCTTAGCTTGGTGCCAGCTAAGTAAGGTGTAGCTGCACAAGGGAAGGGGGGTAAAGCAGGAGTGCTTATATACAAAAGCCCTTGTCTGAAGCCTCAAAATAAGAACCCCTGTCTATGTGAACCAAACAATCTCTAACATGAGGTTTTTATTTAAATTAACAAGCATGGTTTTAGATTTTTACAGAGTGGGATTGTATAGTTACAGGCACTATCTGCTATGACAGGTAATCCAGTGTACTCTTTCACCTGTTAACCAGTAGTCAAGTTTCAATGCAAAAGATTACAATGAGATTGTACAAATGAGACTGGGATTTTTTTCCTCTCATGAATTAAAACTCTGTCAAATTATTTCTGTCTTCCATATAATTACATAACATTTCTCATGATTTTTTTTACTATTTTGTCTTCATTATTGATTTTCATATTACTTTTTATTTTTGTCTTGTGTGAATATGCTATTGTTAGGGCTTGAACTTAATATTTAATGGTCTCCCTTGTTTTTTTTGCTCATACATGATGACTCTCTATTCCTTGAGCCACATCCTCACCCTGTCATTGATGGATAATTGGAAGTTTTCGCATTTTTGTCTGTTTAGACTGACATTGAACCAAAATCTTCAGGTCTTAGCCTCCTGAGTTACTAAGATTCTACACATGAACCACTAACACCAAGCTTTGCTTTATTATTATTTTAATTATGTGGTAGAAGAAAGTGGAAGTATATCTGTTCTAAGTGTGCAATTTTCAAATACAAATTTGAATCAACTTGATATAAGGTAACTTATCAATTTTAACTGTTAAATCAATGAATATTGCACATTACCATAGAAATATAATTGAAAAGAAGGGGCATAATTGTTTTCCTAAAACAAGTAATGGAACCATGAATTTCTTTTAATTTACAATTCATGTTTTATAAAACTTTATTTAGCAGACTTCCATGAAAAGTAAGTATACCACAAGAAGCAAAGTGATTATAATTAAGAATAGATATTTTATCAAAGCCAAAAGATAAGGTTTTGCACAGTCTCAGTGAAAGGAAATATTACATACAGAGGTTAATGGATATGATATAGCTTGATCATTACACAACATATAAATGAATGGTATTACCACTCTAAACTTCATAAATGTGTTAAAATAATTATGTAGCAAGGTTCCAGTGATTAATGCCTATGATCCTAGCTACTAAGGAGTTTGAGACCTGAGAATCATGGTTCAAAGCCAGACTAGGCAGGAAAGTATATGAGACTCTTATCTCCAATGAGCCACCTGAAAACTGGCAGTGGCTCAAGGGGTAGAACACTAGTTTTGAGTTGAAGAGCTAAGGGAGAGCATCCAGGACCAGATGTCAAGCCCCATGTCTGACAAAAACTAAAAATAAACACTGAAAAATAAACAAATATTTTGGCATAAATGTTAAAACATATATTCTAAAAATAATTTAATCCTCACTAGATATACTAGCTTATATAAATGTAGAGAAGTGAAGCTGGGAAGGTGGCTTAGTGGTAGTGCAGTTGCCTTGCATGCATGATGCCTTGAGTTTGATTCCCCAGCACTACATAAGCAAAAAGAAAAAAAGTCAGAAGTGGCACTGTGGCTCAAGTGGTAGAGCACTAGCCTTGAGTTGAAGAGCTGAGGGACAGCGCCTAGGCCCAAAGTTCAGACCAACAACTGGACCCAAAAAATAAATAAATAAATAAATATAGAGAAGTGTTTTCTGGTTTTAGTTGTCATTGAACTAGTTGTGTAAATCACACATATATGTCATAAGTATAATTAACTGATAAGTGATAGGCAGTGCTGTTTTAGGAATCTCCCTTGACCTTCTAACATTATCTCTTCTACACTAAACATGATATGCCCTCCAATCTTGTCAGAGATTTCATTGACAGTAAAGTTACTTATCTCATTGGAGCAGAAAAGTATAAGCCATAATCATTGTTTGAAACAACTGTCACATTTTACATACATTTTACTTACTTTAAGGCCCATTTCACTTAGTTTAAGAACCCTTGGCTTTCTAACATTAACCCTTCTACCCTAAACTTGATATACCCTCCAACCTTGTCAGAGGTTTCATTGACAGTAAAGTTGTTCGTCTCATTAGAGCATAAAAGTATAAGCCGTAATCATTGTTTGGATCAACTGTCACATTTTACATGCATTTCACTTAGTTTAAGAACCATGACAGTAATATCAACATGTCTCCTGAGCTTTTCAATCTCTTAAGAGATGAAAACTTTTAATTAAATATGTATTTTTTTCTGCCTAACGTCCTATTCCTTAGGAAGATCTTTTTGTGTAACCATGTGTTCCTGATTAGAAGAAGAAACAAAAGCAAAAATGAAAATAGCCAAGAAAAATACTTGAAAATATTTTAAAAAGCAATCACAGGCACTCCTGTTTTCACACATTTCAATAAAAATGTACATTAAAGTACATTTAAACAGCAATAATTAAACTTCAATTAGCAGTGAAGAAGGGAACAGAAAACTTTGTTTAAAGACAGCTTGACTTTGAACAATTCAATATAAGCATAATGGATTTACCTTGTTCATCTATGTAGTTGCCAAAATAATAGAGAACAACACCCAAAGGCAGGAAAAGACCTAACACAAAGCAGTAAACTTTTGTCCATAAAATAAGTGTGAAAGTCTGACTCTTTCAAAGTCAGGCTTGCAAAGAAGAAAAGTGTATTTGCTTTAGTGTGAACAATAAAAAATATGAAAATTCTTTATTAATATTGTACATAATTTTACTAGGACTTCTCGTGTTAGAAAAGAGTAAAGATATAAAAAGTTCAAGACTGTTTGACTATTCCCCAAGATCATTCTTATTTATCAGCTATAGCAACAGAAGTAGCTTTGGTTACTCTTAGTATCCTGCTTGTTTACATTTAGAAGCATTATTTGTTGCTGGGTTATAAGCTACAAACCCTTCAGTATTAATAAAGAGTCACTTCCTAAAACAGGAAAGTTGCTTTGTAGACAAACCTAAAATATAATAGACAGCATAGTGGAAACTATTTTCTAGCTATATCACAATTTTTAGGTATAGATTTTGTTTCCCATTGTTCCATTTTTATTATGTTGTTTTTTACCTTGTAGAGACCCTAAAATATACTATACCATCCTGGGATTGCTGTATCTTTACTGGATAGAAATTGAGTTTCTGTTTCTGTTTTACCTTATTTTTTATTACGTTAGAAACTGTAAAACAAAATGACATAAATTATCTTTATAATATTGGGAGACAGATTTCATTTCCATATTCTTACCCTAGTCTTCTACATAACTTTGGTACTTAGTGATCCCCAAATGTAATATTGAAGTTAGGGAGCTTCTTATTTTGATATTATTTAAAATTTCAAGACTTCATTAATGCAAGATCATTAGTAGTATGGGTACGGCATATTAAATAGGTAGGTTTCATTAGGTAACCCATGAAGAGAACACCGCACGCTATTCAGGCAGGAAAAGAAGTTTATTTATGGAACTGCTGCCCCTGCCTTACTTGGTGGAGAAGCATGGCTGAAAAAGGAAAGTGGGGGGACCCACCTCTGGGCCAGGACTTATCTAGGCCAAGGACAGGAACAGGTGTGGCAAGTAAGGAAAAATTGTGGCTACACTGATATGGATGTAACCTCAGGGTCTGGGACCCTCCTAAGGTCAGATGGGAGGCATGTGACTAGAGGTGGCCCAGGATATGACCTAGCAAGAGGGGACGGTGACTGCTTCCAGGTCTGCCAGTTACCTAGGTAACAGATACTGGGTGGAAAATTAGCCAAGAGGGAGGGAGGTGTCCCTGTGCATACCTTACAGTATGAACATCATACATGTGTTCAAAGTCGGTGGCAACTTTATTTTATTCTCAGAAAGTAGCACATGTGGTATCCCTGTAGTTTCATCAGGAAAAGTTGTGGTTGACTTAGTTTACTAAACAAATTTCTACAAGTTAAGTAGCTTGTAATTCGTTTTTATCATTTTACAGTTCTATAGGACAGAAATATAAAAGAAGTCTTACTAGATTAAAATCGAGCCACCAACAGAGCTGAAATACTTTTCAGATGATTCTAGTGGAAAAGGCATTTGCTTCCTGTCCCGCTTTCCAGAACCTTCAGAAAATGGGTTGTTATCTTTCCCTTTATCTTCTAATGTAGCATCTTTACATCTTTCCGATGGTTCTTACTTAATCATGTCCCTTTCTAACTGCAGCTAGGACTTTAAGTACCCATCTGACTATACTTCCCTCAGCTGATACTTATTCAAATATGCGTTCCGTGGGTAATGAGAGGTGCTTATTTTACAAACATATACATCTACATGTATATATAATGCAAATCTACATTTGAGGGATTAGATATTTGGGAATGATAGATATTTTGGGAAGATATTTGGCTGCCTATCACAATGATTTTGTAATATTCTTTCTATCACAAGCTGTTATCCTTTCATTAAATTTGAACAACATAGTTCTTCAATGAAGTATATCTAAAAAATTTTGGTCCTTGAAAGCAATAAATTCGGATTAAAACATTGTCATGTACTAGAAACCCTAAATCCCAGAGAGAAGCTTCTGAAGCAGCTCTGGCACTATCACTTCTTATATATTCTGGTTAAAATCTTCTCCTTTCAAAAGCATTTGAGTACTATTCTTTTGGAATTATGGTTAATATTTATTTGACTGCTATTTTTAAAGAATTAAACACCAATACTGGTTCTCTTTTTCTAACATTTTGCATCTAATCTATTTCTGAAAGAAACACAGCTATTTGAATTATATGAACTGCTTTTTAAAAATTATTATTGTGGAAATACCATGCAAAGGGGTTACAATTACATGGGCAAGATAGTAAGTATATTTCTTATCAAGCATTGCAGCTTCTTCCTTTGTTTCCCGATACCATCCCTTCCCCTCTCTACCCCCACCCCCCCCACACCCCTCTCAACACTCCTCAACCCCCCCACCTCCCATCCCGCCAAAGTTGTAAAGTTCATTTTTCGACATAACGTCTTGTATATCTCATTGCTGTAATGGGTCCACCTGTAACCATATTTAAAGAGTTTGTTTTTTCCCTTCCCCTCCACAAATTATATCAACATCAAATAGAGTGAAAACAGGGGTTATACCATAGGGGAGGTACATACAAGGCAACAAAGAAATCATCTTATAAATATGTTGGAAACAATCGCAAGAAAGAAAAAAAAACATTTGCATCCTTATCTTGGGGTTCATTTCGCTTTACATAAACTTGTCTGACAGTTTCTGTTTGTCTCAGACATATACTAGTTTTTACAAATAAGGGAAACCATGGGACTCTATGTTTTTGGGCCTGGCTTACTTCACTTAATATACTATTTTCCAAGTCTTTCCATTTCCTAACAAATGGGGCAATGGCATTCTTTCTAATGGAGGCATAGAATTCCATTGTGTGTGTGTGTGTGTGTGTGTGTGTGTGTGTGTGTGTGTGTGTGTGTGTGTGCGTATCACATTTTCATGATCCATTTATCTACTGAGGGGCATCTGGGTTGATTCCATATATTAGTTATACTAAATAATGCTACAATAAACATAGCTGGTAGCTTTAAGATGGTCTTGTTTTTGATCATTTGGGTAAATGACCAAAAGTGGGATTACTGGGTCATAGGGGAGCTTTATGTGGAGTCTTTTGAGGAACCGCCATACTACTTTCCAAAGTGGTTGAACAAGTTTACACTCCCACCAAAAATAAAGTGAGGTTCCCAAATACGAAAAATGATCCTTAACAGAAATAATAGTGCTGGAGGAATATCAATACCAAATTTCAACTCTACTACAAAGCCATAGTATTCACAACAGCTTGGTGCTGGCACAAGGACAGACCTCAAGACAAATGGAATAGAATTGAAAACCCCGAAATGAACCTAAAGACCAATAGCTGTCTAATCTTTGATAATGGAGCTAACAAAATAGAATGGAAGAACAACAGACTCTTCAGTAAATGGCGATGGAAAAAATGGATAATCACATGTAGAAAGCTAAAGCTAGACTTATATATCACCCTGCACCAAATGGATCAAGGACCTCGGAGTCAAAACAGACACTCTGAAAGCATTACAGGATGGAATAGGGGGAACCCTTGGCACAGGCCGAAATTTTCTTAATAGGGACCCAGAAAGGTTGGACAAATGGGATTGAATGAAATTCCAGAGCTTCTGCATGTCAAAGAATGCAGCTAGCAAGATCATTAGAAAACCCACGGATTGGGAGAAGATCTTCACTTGCCATACAGTGGACAAGGGTCTCACATCTAAAATATACCTGGAACTCAAAAATTAAATCTCCCAAAAACAAATCCTCAAAGTAACTATTGTCCAATAAATAAGGGCTAAATACTGAAAGAGAAACTTCTCTGAAGAGGAAAGAGGGATGGCCAATAGACACATGAAGAAATGCTCAACTTCCTTAGCCATAAAAGAAATTCAAATCAAAACAATATTGAGATACCACCTCACCCCAGTGAGAATGGCTATAATGAAGAACTCTAATAACAACAGATGCTGGAGGGGATGTGGACAGAATGAACCGCTTTTTGAAGTTGAATCAGTGTCGAGAGGAAAAGAAGAAAAAAGCTGTCACATTAAAAATGTACTTACAAGCTATTTATCTTAAAATCATCTATTTTTCATTTTGTTTAGATTTTGATAAAATTTAGCCTCTCAACTCATACAATGTCAATGTTAAGTGACTATTTTAAATTAATTTAAAACATTTTAAAAAATTGCTATTTCTTTGAAAAAATATTTTTTAAATTATCCAAGGCAAAATGCTTATTAGATATTTAAAGTCATGTTCAGACACTATGGTGGAAGCCAGACAGGGGTAAACATCATGTTTTTATTCTTCCTCAAGCAACTCTGATTGATTTCACCTATTTCTGAAAAAAATGAAATTCTTGCTTTGAAGCCTTTTGCTTGATATCCACAATGTGCCATTCTTCCTTTATTAATAGTAGAATTGGGAGAAAAGATGAGAATTCACACTAGAAAAAGGAGAAGACGAATAGAGAAAAATCTAGATATTTTGTTCTTCCTCATCTCAATCACAAGGTCTGGATAATGATTGTGGTTATTAGTTACAGTGCTCTAGATTGATTAAACCCATCTATAGAGCAAGATAATCACACAAGTGATCACATGGAGAATGCTCATTTATAAAAAAATGTAATAGCATCAAACAGGAAAAGTTATCTCTTTAATACTTGTTTATTATTTGTCAAATTCTGGTATGCTTTAATCAACTATCATAAAGGTATACTAGGATGATAGGAAACTAATATCTTAATATCATATTATAGTATTAGCTTAGTTCTTACTGTGTTATATGTATGTGGCTGTATTTGAGTTTTGCCTCAATTTCGCCTGCTATATTCTCCAGTATATAAGTTGAAGGAAGACTCCCTCTGGAGACATGATATTTTTTTAGCTATGGGAAAACAAGTCAGCTGTTAGACACAGAAAATGAGATAGAAATCTTCCCCTAGAAATAGTCTTTCACCACTTCTGGTTCATATTTGTAAGCTAAAGTAAGTCACATGATCCACCTTGACATTGCAGAGTAGAGGTAAATCTCACCTACAGAGAGCTGATCCAGAACATAGAGTAATATGCCAAGATATGCATCACTTGAGATAAAGATGAAAAAATAGAACTATAATACAATCAATCATACTTGCCATTACATGTCTCTGCAGGAAAGAAGCTATTACGTACCTTGATTATGAAACCATTGAGATCTTCAAATCATGTCTTTTATTCTTGGATGTTACAGGAATTAGAGAAAATTTTCATACTCAGCATAAAATCTCAAAGAAAGCAGCAGTAATCATTTCAATACTAAATTTTGTTCTGCTAGGAATAGAAACCATTTTATAGACAATACTTTATTCTTTCTTACCTAGTATCTTTTTTCCTAGAAATGGCTTTTGTTAATATATGTGATTATCTGCCTGGGAGTTAGCTCAGTGGTAAAGTGCTTGCCTAAAGTGCTTGCCTAAACAACCTGGGTTTGATCTCCAGAACCAAAAAAGAAAGGAAAAAAAATACAGTTAAAAAAAACCCCATACAAATATATGTGACTATCCACCAGAATAAATGTCTCCATTTATCTGCATCTGATGTAGATAGTATACTCAATTAGATATAAATAGGATCCATCAGTAGCACTTTTTTAAAATGAAAAAAAATATGGACAAGGAGCCAATATAAATTTTTTTTCACCATCACCTTCTGCATCCTCCTTCTTTCATTCTAGGAAACAGACCTAATAAATAAAACGGCTTAGATATTTGCCTCTGGACCTTGAATGTGGAAGCAGAATGTTATGGATGTTGGAGAGGACTGGAAATATCACATGCAACAGCCCTAAGAGTACTGCAGTTTCTAACACTGTACTTCCTTAGTGATGTGCTAGGAATGTCAATCTCACTGGACTTAGTATTGTTTTCCACTTCTTTCTATCACCTGGCCAAAATTATAATACATAGTAATGGAAAGAAAATGTAATGCCATCTTAAGAAACTCATTTAAGGTTCTGGGAGTGTGGCTTCCTGGTACAGGTATTGCCTCACATGCATGATATCCTGGTTTCAATTCCTCAGTACCAAATAAACAGAAAAAGAAACACCTGAAGTAGTGCTGTGGCTCAAGTGGTAGAGTGCTATCCTTGAGCAAAAAAAAAAAAAAAAAAAGTTCAGGAACAGTTCCTTGGCCCCGAGTTCAAGCCCCAGGACTGGCAAAAATGTCATTTAGTTATTAAATGCAAAATAAAGAACGCATATTTGGAATACACAATTACTTCTTCCATACGGATTCCTGGCAATACTTCTTAATTCATGTACTTCACCTATATTAGAATACTGTGTTGAAAAAAATTGTTAATAGGTCATGACAATTAATGCCAGGAATGTGCTTAGATATCTGGTTAAGATTAATCCAGTAAATTCAAAGATGCCAGGCTTTTGAGTGTTCACTGCTAATCACAATGAGAAGGGTAGTAAAAGTGAAATTTGGAAAACTTTTTGGTCAATCATGGCACCAAAAATGTAGAGGCTAATTAATGGTTTTGACAGAAGACAAGAAATAACTCCAGATGGAAGAAAAAAAGATACTAATAACTAAGGTGTAACAGAAATAGTTCTAGGGAACCATTTTTTGTATTGAAGAATTAAGTATCAACTAGGCTTATTCCTCATTGCCTTTACTATTCTAAATCTCTTAGGCTAGTTCTTATTTAATTGTGAAAATACTGTACAGAGGGGTACAATTACATGGGCAAGATAATGAGTACATTTCTTTAAAGCATTGTAGCCTCCTCCTTTGTTTCCCCTTCCCATCACTTCCCATCCTCCCTCCGACCCGCACCCAATCCACCCCACTTCCCCCCGCCCCCCCCCCCCGCACCAAAGTTGTAAAGTTCGTTTTTGACATAACGACTTGTACATCTCATTATTGCAATGGGTCCAACTGTATCCCTATTTAAACGATATGTATTTCCCCTTCCCCTCCACAAATTATACCGACATCAAATACAGTGAAAGCACAGATTATACTGTGCAGGAGGGACATACAAAGCAACAAAGAAATAATCTTATAAATGTGTTAGAAATAATCACATGAAAGAAAAAAAAAAACATTTGAAAACATATCTTAGGGTTCATTTCCCTAACATCAACTTATCTGACCTTTTCTGCTTCATTCAGACATATACTAGATATTGCTAGGTCTTAATCGCTGTGTGATAAATTGTATCTCCCTCTATGCTGTTCTTTCATACCCGATCTCCTTGGCATTCTAAACATCTCAGTCTTTCTCTATTTCTCTATGAAAAAATTCTGATACTAAGTCCACATACCCAGAGAAGAGAGGATGCTAAAGTAAGAGTCCCATAGCTCATGAGTTATTAATGTAACAACATGGAAAAGGATGACATAATTATTGCTACCTCAATTTTTCTGAAATCCTACAATGTCACCATTTGATTCAAATTTCCATTCTTTGTCTAAATATTGTCATTAAGTGCACATAAGTGCAAATATGAGCTATGTGCTAGTGACTAACACCTGTAATCCTAGCTAAGCAGGCGTTTGAGACCAGAGGATTGCAGTTCAAATCCAGCCTGGTCAGGAAATTCCATGAGAACTTGATCTTCCAATAATCACCAGAAACCCGGAAGTGCTGCTGTACATAAAGTGGTAGAGTGTTCAACTGGAGCTGAAGAGCTGAGAGACAGTGCCCAGGATCAGAGTTCAACACCCATGGTCAACAAAAAAAAATGCAAATATGACTTTAATTTTCCCGAAAGAAACTACGACATCAATAGTTATTTTCCCAAGCTGAAAAACATAATTCCAAAATGATTCAGTGCACCTACTTTCTCTGATTATTTAAGTTATGGCTTCTTTGTTGGACAAATTCTGTTCTTTGAAAAAATTGTCAAATATTAGCTTCATATTAAACTTCATCTAGTATTTCTAGGTTCAAAACAGAAATCTTGATACAGTTGATGTCACTTGGCTTTCTTACTATCTCAATTCAAATCCAACCCAGGCAGGAGAGTCTGGCAAATTCTTATCTGTATTTAAACACGACAAAAAACAGAAGTGGAGTTTTGGCTCAAGCAGTAGAGTACTAGTTTTGGGGGCAGTTGGACAGGGAAGACGGTATTGTTCAGGGACATGGCCTAGCCTCTGAGTTCAAGCCCCAGAACCCATAAACTAAACAAACAAATAAGCAAGCAAAAAAAAAAAAACCGCACATATTTCTTTGGGACCATCCTTAAAGCATTGGTTTGAAAACAGGCTCCTTTTGCTGATCATACTCACTGGTTCCTGATTTTTCAAATACTTATTGCTATGGAAAACTCAGGACCAGACCAAAGGAATTGATAACTGACACCTGCAGCAAGAAAATCATCTCAGGAGTGAAGTATCCATGCATAAGACACTTTAAAACCTCCATGTCTTTGTTTATTTTCAGTAGAACACTTTTAAAACAACATTATTTCCTTTTGTTCTTTGCTGGCCTACAAATGACACATTATTTCCTTTTGTAATACTCTCAATTAGAAGTTTACAGACAAGTTTTATATCAGTAAATAGCACACTCGAAAAAGTCAGGGACAGAGTTTCCTTCAAGCCTTGGATTCTTTTCTTGTACAAATTAATTTGAACTTTGTAATTTCTCTATGTTCAATTCCTCTCTTGGGATCAGTTTCCATTTGCAATAAAAGTTCCTTCCAGTTACTTCCAGTATCAATCTATGGTGCTGCCCTTGGTAAAATGAATGTTTTCTGGCTTCATTCAAATAGCACAGAGACATCTTTGGTCATGAGGTAACATGTGTTTCAGAGACAACTAAGTAAAGAGAAAATATGGAATTTAAATGGCTTATAAAAACATTATGCATGTACATATAGCCATATAAGATGATGTTAAGTGAAATGAACCTGAAGATAGGGTCTCAATTTTTCTTCCTTGTTACAAGTTTTAATGTATCTAAAATGTACTATATGATTTTTTATTTCTCTTCTATGTGGTATAAACCCTGTTTTCCCTGTATTTGATGTCAGTGCCCTGCATCTTGTATATACATTTTTCTACTGTGGGGAGGGGAAAGAAAATAACAAAATGCTGAAACAAGGCTACCGGATGACCCATTGTAACAGTGAAATGAACAAGATACTATGTAGAAAATGAACTTTACAGCTTATGGAGGGTAACAAGGAGTTGGGAAGATGAGGAGGGTATGGATGGCAGGTGAAAAACAAAAGAGGAGGTAACAATGCTCGATAGGAAATGTATTCACTACCTTACTTATGTAAATCTAACCCATTTGTACACTATTTTTAAAATAAAAAAAACATGAAAAAACATTATCCAGGAGTACATTAAGTTCAAATTTGATAAGTGCTCTGTAAGTTAATGCCAATATTAACTGGGAAGAAGGTTCTCAGAAATGGGGTATTTTGTATGTATTTTTGTGAGTGTGTGTTGTGCATTATTTCCCATAAGTTAACAGTAGACTAAACAATAGGAGTAATAGGAGTAATAGGGGGAAAAAAAGTTCTGTGTTTAAGTATAATGGTTTAATATACTGTAGAAGACTCTGAAAACAAGACAAATTTGAAACAATAAAGTAAAGAACAGTATGTAGATCTATGGGAGTAATATAGAGAAACATTATTACTAACTGGACCATGAAGGATGACGCCACTCTTTTTCATCTTCTAGCACTAAATCATGGTTGCTAATCACAAAAATTTGTAAAACATAGAATGGAATAATAATTCTGGTTTCAAAACAAGTCAAATATAAGAGCATGGATATAACTGGAACGAAGGCCACATTGAGAGACCAGGGATTATAATATTTGACTTGCTTGAAACCAGAATTATTATTCCATTCTATGTTTTACAAATTTTTGTGATTAGCAACCATGGTTTAATGTCACTCTGCTCTTTAGTTCAAGGCTAGCGATCTACCATTTGAGTCACAATGCCACTTGCAGGTTTCTGGTGCATTATGGAGATATGTGCCTCAGAAACTGTCCTACTTCTGCTGGATTTGAACTGCAATCCTCAGATCACAGCCTCGTGAGCAGCTAGGATTATAGGCATGAGCCACCAGCATCCAGCTTAAGGTCACATTTCTAACAGGGGACACTCAGGATGTGTAATCTATATTCATCCATCTTTTTTATTAAATTGTTTAAATTTTATATATTTATTGTGAAAATACTGTACAGAGGAGTTACAATTACATGGGCAAGATAATGAGTACATTACATACCAAGCATTGTAGCCTCCTCCTTTGTTTCCCCTTCCCATCACTTCCCATCCTCCCCCCAACAACCCCCAGGCAATTCTACCTGCCACTACCACCAAAGTTGTAAAGTTCATTTTCGATATAACAACTTGTACTTCTCATTGCTGCAATGGGTCCATCTGTATCCCTATTTTAAGGACTTGTTTTTCCCCTTCCCCTCCACAATTTATACCGACATCAAATACAGTGAAAGCACAGATTATACTGTGGGGGAGGAACATACAACGCAACAAAGAAATAATCTTATAAATGCATTAGATACAATCGCATGAAAGAAAAAAAAACATTTGACTACATATCTTAGGGTTCATCTCCCTAACATCACCTTATCTGACCTTTTCTGCTTGACTCAGACATATACTAGATGTTGCAACTAAGGGAGACCATGGATCCTATGTTCCTTTGGGCTTGGCTTACTTCACTTAATATGATTTTTTCCAAGTCTTTCGATTTCCAAAAAAATGGGGCAAGTCATTCTTTCTGATGGAGGCATAGAATTCCATTGTGTATATATACCACATATTCTTGATCCATGCATCTACTGAGGGGCATCTGTGTTGGTTCCATATCTTAGCTGTGGTAAATAATTCTGCAATAAACATAGTTTTGCTGTTACCTTTAGTATGGTCTTGTTTGTGATCATTTGGGTAAATACCCAAAAGTGGGATTGTTGGGTCATAGGGGAGCTCTATGTGGAGTTTTTTGAGGAACCTCCATACTGATTTCTAAAGTGGTTGAACAAGTTTACACTCCCACCAACAATGCAGTAAGTATCCCTTCTGTCCACATCCCCTCCAGCATGTTTTGTTATTAGAGATCTTGATTTTTGCCCTTCTAATTGGTGTGAGGTGTTTTCTTAATGTTGTTTTGATTTGCATTTCTTTTATGGCTAGAGAGGTTGAGCATTTCTTCATGTGTCTATTGGCCATCCTTCTTTCCTCTTTGGAGAAGTTTCTCTTTAAGTCTTTAGCCCGCTTATTTATTGGACAATTGTTTCTTTGAGGATTTGTTGTTGGGGGATTTAATTTTTTGAGTTCCTAGTATATATTAGATATGAGACCCTTGTCCATTGTATGGCTAGTGAAGATCTTCTCCCAATCTGTGGGCTTTCTATTGTGATGCCAGGCACAAGCTCTTCAACTTCATGCAATCCCATTTGTCCAACCTTTCTTTGATTTGTTGCGTTTCTAGGTCTCAATTCAGAAAATTTCGTCCTGTGCCAAGGAGACCTAGGGTTTCTCCTATTCCATACTTTAATATTTTCAATGTGTCTGTTTTGACTCTGAGGTCTTTGATCCATTTGAAGTTGATTCTAGTGCAGGGTGATATATAAGGATCTAGCTTTAGTTTTCTACAGATTGTTAACCAATTTTGCCAGCACCATTTACAGAAAAGGCTGTCTTTCTTCCATTCTATTTTTTTAGCTCCCTTATCGAAAATTAATGGCTATAGGTCTGTAGGTTCATATCTGGGTTTTCAATTCTATTCCATTGGTCCTGAGGTCTGTTCTTGTGCCAGTACCAAGCTCTTTTGATTACTATGGCTTCATAGTAGAGTTTGAAATTTCGAATTGATATTCCTCCAGCAGCGTTATTTCCATACAGGAGTGTTTTTGCTATTCGGGGTCTTTTATTGTCCCATATGAATTTTTGGATTGCCTCTTCTATTTCCTTGAAGAATGACGTTGGAATTTGGATAGGTATCACATTGAATTTGAAGATAGCCTTGGGAAGTATTGCCATTTTCACGATGTTTATCTATCCAATACAGGTGCATGGTAGTTTTTGCCATTTTCTAAGTTCGCTTTTGATTTCCTTTTTCAAGTTTTTAAAGTTTTCATCATAGAGGTCCTTCAATTCTTTGGTTAATTCCTCGGTATTTTATTTTTGTGGGGCTATTACAAATGGAGTTGCTTTCTTTATTTCAGTCACACTTTCCTCATTGTTGGGATACAGAAAAGTCATTGATTTTTTGGGGTTAATTTTATACCCTGCTACATTGCAAAAGTTTTGAATCAATTTGGGTAATTTGGAAGTGGAGTCTATGGGATTTTTTAAATACAAGATTATGTCATCTGCAAAGAGGGAGAGTTTTACTTCTTCTTTCCATATTTGGATCCCCTTTATGTTTGCATCTTGTTTTATTGCTGTAGCTAGACATTGTAATACTAGATTGAAGAGAATTGGAGAGAGTGGACATCTTTGTCTTGTTCCTGATTTCAGAGGAATTGGCTTTACTTTTTCACCCTTAAGTATAATGCTGGCTGTAGGTTTGTCACATACAGCCTTTATTTTATTGAGGAATGTTCCATGGATTCCTAATTTTTCATCATAAAGGGCTGATGGATCTTGTCAAGTGCTTTTTCTGCATCTATTGAGATAACCATGTGGTTCTTACCCTGGCTCCTGTTGATGTGATGCATTATATTGATTGATTTGCTATATTGAACCAGCTTTGCATCCCTGAAATGAATCCTGTTTGATCATGGTGTATCTTTTTTTTGGATGAATTGTTGAAGTCGATTGTCCCAAATTTGGTTGAGAAATTTTGCATCAATGTTCATCAAAAAAACTGGGTCTATAGTTCTCTTTTTTTTGATGAGCCCTGCCAGGTTTTGGGATGAGTGCTATGATAGCTTAATAGAATGAGTTCGGTAGTGAACTTTCTCTTTCAATTTCATTGAAGATTTGGAGGAGTATTGGTGTGAGCTCTGTTTTGAAGGACTTGTAGAATTCTGCTGTAAAACCATCTGGTTCCGAACTTTTCTTAGCTGGGAGGTCTCTTATTGCTGTTTCTATTTCAGTGCTTGATATGGGCCTATTAAGATGATTTAAAGCATTGTGGTTTAGTTTTGGCATGTCAATATTTGCTAGGAAAATGTCCATTTCTGCCAAATTCTCAACCTTATTAGGATAAAGTTTTGAGAAGTATTCCCTTATAATGTCCTGAATCTTGGTTGTTTCTGTGCTCATGTTTCCATTCTCCTCTCTGAGTTTATTTATTTGGGTGTTGTCTCTTCTTTTTCTGATAAGATTTGCTAAGGGTCTGTCAATTTTGTTAATTTTTTTAAGAACCAACTCTTTGTTTTGTTGATTCTTTCTATAGTTTTTTGGATTCTAATTCATTTAATTCTGATTTGATTTTAATTATTTCTTTCTGTCTACTGGATTGGAGTTTATCTTGCTGCTCTTTTTCAAGGAGGTTCAGATGTGTCATTAAATTGTTCGTTTCAGATCTCTCCAATTTGTTGATGTAGGAACTCAGGTCTATAAATTTGCCACTGAGTACTGCCTTTGCTGTGTCCCAGCAGAGCTGGTGATTTGTGTGCTCATTTTTGTTGAATATCATGAACATTTGACTTTCCTTTCTAATCTCTTCTATGACCCACTTGTGATACAGCAGTATGTTGTTCAGCCTCCATGTGTTAGTGTCCTTTCTTTGGTGGCTTTTGGTGTTGAGTTCTAATTTTATTTCCTTGTGGTCTGAGAGAATGCAAGGTATAACTTCAATGTTTCTGAATTTGGACAAGTTTGCTTTGTGGCCTAAAATGTGGTCTATTTTAGAATATGGTCATGTGCCACTGAGAAAAACGTGTATTTTGATGCTGCTGGGTGAAATATTCGGTAGATGTCTGTGAAATCGATTTGATCTATGCAGTTGTTTAGATCTGTGGTTTCTCTGTTGAGTTTTTGCCAAGTTGATCTATCTAGTGGGGAAAATAGTGTGTTAAAATCCCCAACAATTAATTTCTTTGGATCTATATGGGATTTGAGGGAAAGTTGTGATTCTTGGATAAATTTTGGTGCTCTGTTGTTTGGCGAATAGATATTTAGAATTGTAATATCATCCTAAGGAGAGATCCTTTAAATAGTATGTAGTGACCTTCTTTATCTGTTCTCAGGAATTTTAATTTGAAGTCTATTTTATCTGATATTTGGATTTGCAACTCCCACCTGTGTATGGGGGCCGTTTGCTTGGTAGATTTTGTTTCAGCCTTTGACATTGAAAATGTGTTCGTTTTTACGGTTAAGATGTGACTCCTGAAGGCAGCAGATAGTAGGATCATGTTTTTTTAATCCAAATAGTCTATGTCACTTAATTGGAGAGTTAAGTCTGTTAAGGTTGAGAGATAGGACTGAGAGGTATTTGGTAGTTCCTGCCATATAATCCACCTTCTTGGGTGTTGCAGCTACTTGGTTCCTCCTATGGTTTTTGGATTCTCTGTTTGGGTGAGGTTTCTAAGCCTTTATTGGGGTCTTGTTGTTTTTCTATGTGTAGGATTGTCTTTAAGAATCTTTTGTAGGGAGGTTATGGTGGAGATGTATTGTTTCAATTTTTCTTTGCTGTGGAAGGTTTTTATTTGGCCTTCAGTTATGAAGGAGAGTTTAGCTGGGTACAATATTCTTGTTTGATAGTTGTTTGTTTTTAGGGCTTGGCATACCTTATTCCAGTCCCTTCTTGCTTTGATTGTCTCTGCTGAGAAATCTGAGGTGATTCTAAGTGGTTTCCCTTCATAGGTGATTAATCTCTTTTTCCTTGACAGCTTTAAGGATCTTTTCCTTGTTCTGAATTGACCCTGTGTGGATTATAATGTGACGGTGGGATGTCCTATTCAGGTCTAGTCTATTTGGGTTCTAAAAGCTTCTTGTATCTGAATAGGCCTATCTTTTTGTGTGTTTGAAAGTTCTCTGCTAGGATCCTGTTAAACAAATTTCCTACCATTATATTCTGTTTCTAGGTGCTCCTCTACACCCATTATCCTTAGATTAGGCCTTCTGATGGTGTCTTCCAAGTGTTGGATAGATCTATCACATATCTTGGACTTGTCTTGGATGGTTGTATGTTCTTTCTCTATAATATTAGGCTGTATTTAATCCCGAGATTCGATCTTCTGCATATTCTAACCTTCTGTCAAGACTTTCTACTTTGTTTTTTTATTTCTTTTCCTTATAATTGGTCAGCTTCGATCGCTTCAAATTCTTTGTTGAAGCTTTGTTTTAGATCTTCTATGAGCTTCTTTATTTCCTTCATTTAGTGTTAGGTGTTTATTCTCTAATCACTTAGTTGATTGGTTATTGTTTCCCTGGACTCCCATTTATTCTGTTGGGTTCCATTCAGCATTCCCTTTGCGGTATCCCTGACCTCCTTCAGCTCTGTGTTAATGGATTCCATGAATGCCTTTAGTGTTCTTTGTGTATTCTCATCCTGTTCTCTCAATTCCTGTGTTACTCTTTGCTTATGTTCCTCATGTTCACGACATTCCTGTAGTTCTCTTTGAGTGTTCTCAGCCTGCTCACACCATTCCTGCATTTCTCTGTGAGTTTTCTCAAGATTCTCACGCAAATCCTGTATCAGTTTTTGAGTAGCTTCCTCATGCTCATGATATTCCTGTATAAAACTTTGGTTTGCCTCCTCTCTCTCCATATCACACTCATACAGAGTCCTTTGTATTTTTTCAATCTTTTCATTTACCATGTTTGCCAGCAGTGTTGGTAGAGCTATTTGGGAACTCTCCTCTGGATTATTCTTATCTGTTCTGTCCCCTGATTATCATGAGTGGGAGTTGAGATACCCAGACTTCCCATTTTTCTTGTGTTTTTCTGGCTTACTCTGCCCATTTGGGATGAAAATAACACCAGTTTTGTGCTAGAACACTAACTTAATGCAAGCATAAACCAAAGTCTGAATTTGCACAATCAATAGTCTGCAGATACAATCTAGTTCAACAGATACATATATTCAGCATCAAAAAACTATATATTAATGGGCTGTGAACAACAGAGAAGAATTTGGTAAGCCAGAAATTATTAGGTTTAGGGAGAGGTGTGGGTAAAAATAGGAATAGAGAGAGAGATGTGGGACTTAACTAAATCCTAATCTCAAAGCAGGAAATAGGTTTGATAGGATGAAAGTAGAGAGAGAGAAAAAATGAAGAAAGAGAAAGGGAAAAAAAGAGACCAGAAAAAATAGAAGAGTAAAAATTAAAAATTAAACATAGCAATGCTTAAAAATTATACAGATTTGAAAACGAAATATTCCGAGAAGAATGTTGATATAATTAGAAAAGAGAACGGATATAAAGCAGATATGAAAAACTGAAATAAATACTTAAAGTATTATATAGGTATAAAGAGGTAGTACTGCTATTAAGGAATTTAAGTCTAAAAGGTTTTGAATTGAGTAATAAATTTCTGGATTAACCGTGTCCACAATTGGGGATAAGGTCTATTTATCGACTATGAGTATATCTGAGGATGCGCATAACAGCAATTAAGTCATATAAAGAAGAACGAAAGAGAAGAAAGGGTGAAGAGAATGAGAAAGAAAGAAAAAAGATCAGAAGTTCAGTAGAGATAAACAAGAAACAAAAAAGATTTTTAAAAAAATTAAAAGAAAAGAAAAAAAAGAAAGAAAGAAAAACCGCACACACACACACACACATACCTCTAAAATAAAAATTATAAGAGAAAGAAAAAACAAGCTACTAGAAAACAATATTTTTCAAAACAGGTAAAAATTAAAAATTAAAAAAAATTTGGAAATTTTTTTATAAAAGTTATACAAAAAGAAAAAACCTTCTTTGATTTTTTTTTGGGGGGAGGGGTGGGAAAATGTTGTATATCCCTTGTGTCCATAACCAGCCTCTTGTTGGAGTCTCTGGTCTGTTTGTGGTGTTTGATTTTCCTGTGGCTTGGTTGGTGTCTTAAGTCAGTTTGTTTGAGCAGGCAGAAAAACGCTCTGCTTTACCCGGGATTTTGTGATCCTCCTCCCAGGTTAGTTCAATGAGAGGCAGATCTGCATTGAGTATCACAAAAGAGGGAGATGGCTGTTTACTACAAATGATAGTCCTTTATTACAAAATAATACACAATCTAGTCTCCATGCATGTTTAATTTTACTTGCCTCTCCACATGTGACCACTTAATTTATTTTAATTAATTCATTTGTTTGGTGCTAATACTAAGGCTTGATCTTAGGGCCTGGCTCTGTCCCAGAATTTGTTATTTTTTGTTTTAGTTTTCTCAAGGCTAGCATTTTACTGCTTGTACCACAGTTCCATTTCTACCTTTTGCTGGTTACTTTCAAATCAGATTCAAATGGACTTTTTTTTCCCGCTTGTTCTGGTTTCAAACCACAATCCTCAGATTTCCTCTTTCTGATTACCTTGGATTAAAGACAAAAGCCTCCAGTGTGGCTTTTTTTCTCTATAGTTATCTAATGCACATACTTAGATAGTAATTTAAAACTGAGAGTATAGAAGCAAGATGTACATTGATGATATTGTCCTGTCAGAAATTCATGGTAGCAAATTTCTTAAGGCCATAAACAAAAAATATCATGATATAATATAAGAGGAATCACTATTGAACATATGAAACATATGAGGTATAAGAGCTTTCTAATAGGTCCATTATTTATTGTTGCCCAACATTAGAAAAAAAAGTATAGTGCAGTAGTAAATCGAAGTCCTTTGTATGAGTACTTAAATTCCTTGTTTTTTTAAGACACTTGTTTTCATCTAGAAAAGTAGGCCTGTCTATTGTCTTCATGTGATTTTGATGATTTAAGGTGCTTAATGAGAAGTCAAAATGTGGGTCTTTGCTATCAATTAAATCTCACTTTTTCTTCTTGGAGAATATAATGATTAAAGCACTAGTTCAGAATCAGCAAGCAATAGTTCAGAATCACGCTTCCTGTGCAAGTGGATCACCAGTAAGTAATCCTCAATACCTTTTTCCATAAATTTTTTCACACATACAATCGGCCTTCCTTCTCTAGCTGCTTTTCTAGAATAGACACATTCGTTCATTTTACAGGAAAAGTTTGATTCAACTGATTTGTCAGATCTGCTACTAGAATTATCAAGAAAATAGTTTCTTGTCTCAAATTTAGTCAAAGCTATGTCTCTTTGTGTAAGCTACTAAAATGTATTTACTAATTTCAAGAAAGTACATAAATTCTATTTTCATCTCTTTTTAAAAAATAAAATTGTTTCCACTATAAATTGATCAGAGGCATGGATTTTGTGGCTAGCTAGGTCATTGTACATCTGTCTTTCTCTTCCTCTTTTTCATGGTTCTCATGGATAATATGATTGCTCTATAATTATCCTAATTTTTTTTGCTTTTATATTTTTGCTTGCATCATTTCACTTTCTGCCCTGCCATTACCCAAAGCATTTTCATAGAAGGCATTATGTCCTATTTTCTCATTCCTAGAATAAGCTGGACATGAAGACACCACTTGCCATCATTTTCAGCCTATAACTTTGAATATGGAGGAAAATCATTCTCTGTTCTCTATCAATTCCCTATTCTCCAGTTAGAATAATTTAGAATAGAAAACGGAAAAAGAGGAAACAAATCATGGTGAAAAAACAGATGCAGAAAATTCATTGGATTTTTCTGACCAGTTCAACCAACGTGAATTATTGGTGAAATACATGGGCACCTCATTCCCAGTGGTACTCAAAGTCAATGGTTAGGCGATTCTGATGAAGACAAGGAACAAGATGAAAACGTGAAATATGGTATCATTTGCAAGAAAAAAGATGGAGAAGGATCCAAGAAAATTTCTTCTTTGGGCTGCCGAAAATAATCAGCTTACTACAGTGCAGACACTACTTTCCAAAAAAGCCACTCATGTGAATACTAGGGATGAGGATGAGTATACCCTGCTTCATCGGCAATCCTACAGTGGACACTTAGACATTGTCCATGAGTTACTGTCTCGAGGCAGCTATTCATGCAATAACTGTAGATGGCTGGACACCCATGCACAGTGCTTATACGTGGAATAATACGAGTGGCTTCTTTCTTACTTCATCATGATGCAGATACCAATGACCAAACTAAATGCCTCTTGACCCCCTTGCATCTTGCTGCTGGGAATAGAGGTAGCAAAAGTATGCTGGATCACCTTCTGTTGAACCATTTTATCAAACCAGGTCTGAAGAACAACTTGGAAGAAACTGCATTTGATATTGCCAAAAGGTTAATAAGTATCACTCCCTCTATGAAGTGGTGGAAGGCTGAACAAATTGTTCTCGTAAGTTGTAATGGTTTGGTTAAGTTTCTTAAATTTCAAAAATGCCGTTTCATCCTTTGTGTCCTTCCAAAATCTTTTCACAATACAAAATAACAGCAATATCTTACTGTAAAAATTCATAGATTTCATGGTATTCTTCCAAGTGAATTGCCTGACTTTGATATCAAAATGTATTCAAGAGTTGTTTGTATATATCTATAATGATTTCTGCAGAGTTTGTGATTTTTTTAAATCAGAAATAGGTTTAACTTATCTGTTGAAATGAGTAGTACATAAGCAAAAGATATTTCTGGTACTTGTCTGAAAAAGTTTATTTTAAAATAGTCTGTATTCTGTTCGTATAATATCCATAATCTATTTCATTCTCTCCAAATATAATATTTTGAATTCTACATTGATTTATATTATATAGGTTCATTAATGAATGTGTACTTTCAGATTGCATTCCATATAGAAACAGTTTAAGATTCCTTTTTTCCAAGGTCTTTATACTATTTTATTTCTTTGGGATAAAATGACAATGTTATCTAATTTCAAAAGTTTTGTAAAGGTTATGCTATGTAAAGACTTTTCTAAGGTTAAGAGTTAATACACTGAAGACAAACTTTTAATTCTATGAATTACATGTATTGTTTCACTTGTATCTTTGTAATCAACTTTTTAATAACTGTATTTCACTCCTTGAATCTGAAGAATACTTCACAAATTTCCATATCATCCTTGTGGAAGTGTCATGTTATTCTCTGTATTGTTGTAATTTGGGTAGATGTGCTGCTGAAGCATGTAGTATCTTGTAAATTTAAATAGTTAATGATGCAATCTTAATATTGGCATATAACTTTGGTTGCTTATTTGTAACAAGGAAATTTTATTGTTCCTACAATGGTATTGATCTTATTTCCCTAAAATTCTGAGTATAGTGGAAAATATTTATATTGTTCAATCAATTGCTTACATTTCAACATTTTTTTGTCAGTGACTATTTTAAGTCTTTTTCATTTTAAACCTGATCATACTTTAAAGCCTTTATAGCTAGGTCCAAAGGTGATGGCTTTTCAAGTACTTATTTATGAACTGAGTTAGCTTTGTGGAGCTAAGGGATTCAAAGTAAGCCTTGCTCAAGAGCTACTTCTAAACTTCTGCAGCTTAAAATTTCCCAAATGAGGTCTTACTGGCACAAAATGTCTCCCTGACTCTTTCCCATTCTTCCATGTAGGAATAGACCAACCAGAATATCTTACCCTGACAGCAAAGGTTGTCTTACTGCAACAAAATTAATCTTAGCTACAAGGGATCGTAGAGAGATGAACAGTTCAGACAGAACTGTTCAGACTAGAAGGTATTTTTTCAAAATATAATTTTTTATTATACCTAACATTTCAAAAGTAGCTAAAGCCAAGAAGGTGAAAAATTGTTCATATGCATGATTACCTAATGTCCCGGTCTATCTACCTTCCAATCAGGAAGGAACTTACACTACTGCGTTTATATCACCAAATATTTCCATAGCTCCAGGAGCAGTACATATGTTTCTCCTCGATTTTAGGTCTTAAATTGGTAATGTTTTTATCACATTGTTTCCTCTTGCCTCAGTCTGTAAATCTACAAATCGTAAATCTTTAGGCCTAACTCTACCAAACACTGAGGTAGAGATAATGGAATAAAACTTTAAAAGAGTTGCTTTTGATATCCTAACAAGAACAGAACAATGCAAAACATGTACCTTTTAGTATATTATATATAGTTATATATTTTATATTTATATGCTGATTTTATATTTCACACAGTGAAACTTACTAGAATCAGTTGATAATTTGAGAACTACATTGATATTTATTTATTCCAATAAACACAATTGGAATATAATTAATTAGGTTTAGAATATATATTAGAATATAAAAGCATCACTGAAATGTCTTCGGTATTAACTTGGGATACCTTCTAAGTGTTCTTGGTCATCTGAATTCACATGGTAAAAAACAATGCTGTTTTCCTCTAATCTATAAGGGATTTTACTCTGCTGCTCTGTTTATTGTTTTAACTCGCTGGTCCCAAACTGTTTTCTCCATATTTTTGAATCATTCCTACTGAGTATACCCAAATTTTGCAGATTTTATGTCTAAAAAGTATTATTCTTCTGCAGGACCCAGGGGTCCTAGGATCCCAGTTATCCGCATCATCAAATAAGAAGGGCAAGAGTTCTCATCTAGGCTCATGCAATATGCCAACAGAAAGTAATTGAAGAACCATCTCAAATTCTCATTTCCTATAATATTTCAGGGCCCCAATTCCTTGAGACATAGGAATTAGCTTTAATCAATTGTGAAATACAAGGCAACATAAATATGAGATAAAAAATCTGAGAAAATACTGTAATTCAAATTTCCAATTTGCCGATGACCAGCCCATATGAGTGAGCAAGATCACAAATTTCACAAGATTATTTTTAATACCCCTCTCCTAATGATTAATGAAAGATTTCAGTCCAGCATAAGTAGGCCAAAAAATAGTTCCTGGAACAATAGATCCATAATTGGTCTACCAAGGCCAGAAAAACTTGACTTAGAGGTCAAATATAATTCAGAAAAAACAGTGAGAAGATCCTTAGTGCTTCAAAACAATGGTACTTCCATAAAACTTGGTTCTGTAGTATAAAAATGTTGTCATTCTCAATCCAATGATAACCTACATTTAATCTCCTGAAAATATATTCCTTTTCAAATAAACTTTTTAAAATCACATTCGCCAAAATAACATTTGACAAGTAGAAGATACTTAGTGACATTACAAGTGTTTTAAGGGGAGGGAGCAAGTTACAATAGAGTTGATTTATTTACCCAGCACTAATGTCAAACAGTTTCAACCGTTCATTAAAGTATAGAAATAATACCACCCACCTTTTGTGTTGTTCAGTAGGTGCCTTGCAGAAATGGGTTAAATAGATCAGCCTTCCACATTTCAAACCCAAACATTAGCTAATAAAGTAAATTTCATCAAATAATGAGGTACATTTTAAAAAGTCAAAAATAGTTGCCTTATCATATGTTGCTTTATATTTTCCCTGTCTGTCTAACATAGTAAGAAATATGACTTTAATTCTTGAATATGGGTACTCATCAGAGATGTGACAAACATAAAATCTGCCTTCTATATCTATCATATTCCTCTATAGTAGTAATTATTCGTTTACTTTTTTCCCCAAAACGTATATGTAGCAGAAAATACTATCCCATGTGAAATAAAATAATCACAAACCATTGTACAAAGCCATTTATAAAAATTGGTAGTTAGGAATACATTATAAGCCATTTTTAAACTTTCTTGTTAACTAAAGATTAATCTTCCAAATGGATAGAATTAAATCATGTCTAGGTGATTCACATCTCCAGACTTGCAAATTGTTATTGCAGATGAATGAATTATGGAAATAGAAGTTGACATAAGTTCAAGTATGTGCAGAATTGAAACTCAATGTAATGTGTATAAACCTTTCAAAATATTAACAGACAGTTTAAGAGAATAACTGTCTGGAAGTTGAAACCAGAGAGGAATAATAGTAAAGACATTGAATGAATGAAAAATGGAACAAGGGACAAGAACAGCTAGAATGCTCAATGTACACATGTGATAAAGGAAGTGGTAAATCGAAATAAATCTTGGAGAAGGGGTTGGTTGAGAATGATAGGAGTGACTCTGATCCAGGAGCATTGGACAAATAGATGGACATATTTAATTGTAACATACTTGCACAACATTTTGAAATGAGTTAAACAACAAAATCACACAAAAATCACAACCAAACAGCAATCTCTAGGAGTTTGAATATTACCTCTCAAAATTTTAAGCAGTTAATGAGGGGCAGTCTTGGGAAAAGCAAAAAAAAAAAAAATACTGTTCAAAGAGGGCAGTATGGGGTAGGGGAGAATTTTGAACAGATTTAAATAGATTATCTAAAGTTATAAATCACCTACATCTGCTGCAAATATTTTCTTCTGCGAGTTCTCTTTGTCTGAACTGGATCCTCCTGTCCTGAGCCACACTTGATAACTTGTGAAGATAGAATGATAGAAACAAGATCAAGAACCCATTATTCCATTGGAGAGAAAACAATCCTCTGTTTTCTCTCATATCTCTTCATTACTCTTTTTTCATACTTTTAATTCAAGTGATCTTGAATTATGTCTTTCCTTCTTTGTTCTGGCAAAGTAATTGGTCAAAGTAATTCACTAAATATTATGTGCCATTTTTTTCTATCAATCTGTTTACTTGTCCAAGCGAGTACATTAAACTTCCCCCTTGCATTTGGTTGCCACGAAAACCCAACATCTTTGATAATGAGGACAAACTCTAATGTAAAACTTTGTCTCCAAAAAACCAGTCCAAGAAGCTCTGATCACAAATATTTAGCTATTCTTTTTTCTTTTACCTTGAAAGTCTTCTTGTGTCTAAAGTGCCCACAAAATTAAATACTGCACCACTTTTTGGTTCGATCACTTCTAACCTCAAAGATATATTTTGCTAACAATATGCTTAGAAGAAACCGAAAAATACTCCACTTTTATCTTCTCTCTTAATATTCTCCTTAGATACCATATCAGGAACAGTGAAGTTATACTTTGCAAAATTATTTCAATAGATGATTTTTCTCTTCCTCTGGCATTTGCTCAACAAGTTGTATGGAGAAGAAGAGAATTAAATCACCCATTTCTTGGATGACAGTGTCTCTTCCAAAGGACAATGCTTCTATGTCCTACTTCTATGTCTTCCTTTTAGCTCTTGTGTGATTTCCAATTAATCACAGCTTCTTGGCTTCAAGTCTAGTGAAGCTGAAGGATTATAAGGCCTTCCCCACGGCTAAATCTTCATGGTTTCTCTTTTAAAACTCTTTTTATTTGAATGTGGAATTTATTTTCGCCTCTTCGTTCAATCTATTCCGCATTGTAGTGAGCCAAATAGGCTCGGTAAAATCACTTTAGGTAGCATAAATATTATGGCAATCTATATCAAAAAGTTTTGGCCTCTTTCCACTGCTGAAGCCAATACGCTTAGCTATGGCTTCTAAGACCACGTTTTCTTACCTTTTCAATTTGCTCAATTCTTTTCTGATCCCAAAACTTTTTGGCTTATGTAATAAGAGAAGTCCTCACTATCTCATGTTAATAAGGATATTTTTTGAGATACTTAGAAATGTGAAATCATTGGTTTGAAGTAGCCAATCAGATTTTTTCTCTTTTTCAGTATTTCTCATGCAAAAACATTTTGGAAAGTACTACAACAAAAAAGTGTAAACCCAATGCCTTCTTTCATTTTGGAAGGCACATTCTCCCTAAATATTTTGACCCAAATTATCTTTTTCAGAGAATTACTGTTTGATAATTAAAGGTCAATTCACAAATTTTGATATTTTTTTAAAGTTTGAATTAAAATTACACTAAAACATTGTTTCACACAGTAAGAGTATATTTCCTGGGTAAGGACAATTCTCAAGGAAATCTACAGGATTTATAGCAAGGTTTCTGAGGTTTGTTTGTTTAGTGTGAAAATGAGCCATCTTTACCCACATTGCATGAAAGCCTATTTTTCCAGGCAATTTTAAATTTTCTTCATAGGCTAAACTGTTAAAAATTTTGAACAATTAAAATTTACCTGTCATAATTTTAAAACTTTTTTGAAATTTCTTTATCAGAATCGTGAATTTAATATACTATGTGATTTCTATTTTCTTTTGGGTTTTCCCCTATGGTTTATCCCCTGCTGTATTTGACTTTGGTACCCTTTGTATTGTTCATACATTTACCTTAATTAGGTAAGGGAAGAGGAACAACAAATGGTTAGAAAAAGGACCAAGGACAAACCAATTCAATAGCAATACTCACAAGATAATATGTTGGAAATGTACATTACAAATTGAGAGCGGTATTGTGGTGAAAGAAAACTGTGAGAAAAATGAGAGAGGGTAACAAGTTAGTAAAGTTATGTATTCAGTACCTTACAATTACTGTAACCCCACTGTACATCACTTTGTCAATAAAAAATAAGCTGCATGAAATAAATATCATTGGATAAGCATAATAAATATTATTCTTTATGTAGTAACTTTTTAAAAATCAATACTATTTGGCATCTAATTTGAATTAATTACCCCTTTTTAATCAGAGGGTCATCAACTTGAATGTTATCCAACTAGACAATATTTTCTCAATATACTTGCCTATATTTTCAAAAAAGAATAAATTTAGTACTTTATCATGCTAAAACCGAAAACAGATTAATTCTGGGGAAACCCACAACTTTTCAAAGTAAATAATTGTTAAGAGGACAGGATATATGTGTTCTTCAAAATTCCTATGACTAATAACTACTCATTTTCAAATTCTGAACATTCCATATCTGATAGATTTCAAACAGTACGTGTTTGCATGTTATATAATTTTGCAATAGATGCAGTTTCCAATGGGGTGTTACAGATTGAGAAGTCAACAGAAAAATAGCCACATTCTGGTAGAGGATAAAACTATGAAGCATCTGTAATAATTAATTCTTTAAGAGTAAGCAATTGTTTATCAGAGTAAGCTATTATTTCTATGACCATCAATCCCAATATTTATCTCATAAAGTCATCCAAGCCCAACAGTTCCCAACTTGTAGGGTGCACCTCAAAATTCCCTTAATTCACATCACAAATAGATGATCTCTATTGTGAAAAAATACTACACCTATGTGTGATGCCCTCTTTTTTCTGGAAAGAACACCACAATAAAGTGGGTTTCATGAATTTTCCCCCGGTGGTTTTCTTGACATCAGAACACTTGCAAATATTATTTATATTTTATAATTTTTTAACTATCATAGATATTCAGGATGCTAAGTTGGGAAGATTAGAGTTGAAAGCCCACCCTGGCAGGAAGGTTCCTTAGATTCTTATCTCCAATAAGCTTCTCAGAAAAAGCCAGAAACAAGTGGCACTGAGGTTGAAGAGGTAGGACACAATCTTTGAGCAAAAACAGGCTCAGAGACAGTGTCCAGGCTCAGAGTTCAAGCCCAAGAACAAACCAATATAACAAAACAAAAATAAGAACAAACCTCAAAGCTAGCATTTTTCTCATTGTATAAAGAGGCACGTAATTAAGGAAATTGCTTCCTGTGTTACATATATGTAGAAGAAAGGAGAAGTCACACAATTATTCTCTTCATACCATGTTATACCAAAGCCTCAAAAAATGCTATTTTTTCTTAATTTATAAATTAATTTCATCCATTTGTTGGCAACTTTGTCTATATCAGTCACATTATCATTTTATACATGAACTGTTGGAATTATCTATTAACTAAGTTCTAACTATAACTCTTTTGAAAGAATATTCTAGGCAAATAGAATGTGAGAATCATTTGTGAATTTGTCAATTAAACCCTCTACTTAAAAAGAATTTTGTAGCATACTATAGAATATGAAATTACAAACAAAACCAAAATATTTATTTTAAATCTAAACTCTAATTTATCAAAATCTACATAGTCTAATATTAGATGAACTTTGTTTTTTTTCCAGGGATAACCTTTTGTAATCCTTCATCATTTCATTGGAATCCAAAAGAATTATGATTATTTACTTTTTCAAATTTTGGATGGGAATCATGAGTCATTTTGCATCTAGGAATGTTCTGTAATGTAGAGAGCATTTAAAACACAACTGAATATTATATATGTGTTGTATTTCAATAGGAAACGACTTCTCAAAACATAATGACAAAATTAGCCCAAACTTCCATCTGTGTATTCCTTTCTTGACTGGTTTGTTTTATTAAGACAAAATTATACTACCTGGTCCAGAGAAGGTATCACTATGTATTTCCAATCTCTAATCTCCTGTATTAGACTGACTGCTAGAATTCTAGGTTTGTATCACATTGCCCTGCCATAGTTTTTTGGTTTATTTTATCTAGGTAGAGACTAGCAATTCTGAACTTCTCCAGTGATGTTATCCACCAAAGTGACTGCTCAGATGTTTATCTACTATTTTCAAAGATTTTCTAACATTTGACAAAGGATATGAACTTTTTCAGATGCACCTGAACGGGTCTCTGATTCATTCCTCCATGGATCTGTTCCCTTGAATAATGATTACTTAACTCTCTTACTATCTCTGGTCCCTACCTATGTAATATTCTGAAACTTTTTGAAGAATTTCACTTAGGACTTTCTAATATTAAAAATTGTCACTTGATTCTAGTCTTACTCAGGACATATTTTCTATTGCTTTCTAACTTTTCTACATATTCTAAAAGTTGTTTCATTTGTGTATTTGTGTGTGCACATATAAATGCCTCTATGTGTCTGTGTCTCAAGCTCTTATTCATCAATCTTTCTCATCAATCTTGCTCATGACTGGTATTCCATCACCTGACCCATTCTTCCAATTCAGTTTTTGGCTGCTTAATTATAAGTAGTGTCACAAAGATTGTTCTGCCCAGACTGTATGCAAACTGAACTTCCCAGACTCCTTTACATGCTTAGGTTTTATTTTTCCAGGAGTATCAACTTTTAAACCACAAACATTTTTGTGAGTGTAAAGTCTAAGTTGTAGTCCAGATTTTTAACTCAAGCATTCATATAAGGGTAGATGAACATACACGTTACCTATGCTGACTGTACACTGTTAGAAATGTGATCTTAAGGTGGGTGGCAGTGAGATCTGAGGATTGAGGTTAAAAGCCAGACTGGGTAGGAAAGCCCGGAGACTCTTTTCTCCAATTAACTACCAGAAAACTGGAAGTGGAACTGTGGCTCACGTTGTAGAGCATTAGCCATGAGCCAAATAGCAGAGTGACAGTGCCCAGGCCCAGAGTTCAAGTGCCAAAACCAACACCACCAAAAAATATATAGATATATAAGTAAAGAAAAATAAATGTCAGCCACCAGTTCATTGCTAATATAATCCCAGCTTTCCCAAGATGGACTTTTTTCCCTAGGTAAATCCATGCTCTTATATCTAACTTGCATTGGAGAAGAATTATTCTTTCATTCTAATTTTAACAAATTTGCATGATTAGCAAGCGTTATTTAGAAAGGGAGTGGCCTCATAATTCATGCTCCACTTAGGAGTAATGCTTTCTCTATATCACGCCCATAAATCTACATACTGGATTTGGCTTTATTGTTTCAATGTTGTCTTATTTGTAAAGTCTTCTATAGTGTATTGAACCCTTATACTTAAAAACAAAACTTCTCTTTCTCCTATTATTGCTATTGTTTCTCTTACTGTTAACTCATGTGCACTTGGGAAATAATGCACAGCACATAACACTCACAAAAGAATGATCTGAGAACCTTCTTCCTATTTCAAATATGCCTTAATTTACCGAGAACTTAAAAGTTTGAACTCAGTGTACTTATGGATAATGTATTTATAAGCAGTATCAATTTCATATTTTCTCTTGACTAACTTGTCTCTGAAACACGTGTTATCTCAGCTCCAAAGATATTTTTGTGTTATTTCAGTGAAGAAAGAAAACATTCATTATACCTCAAGCAGCACCATCGATTGTTATTGGAAGTAACCGTTACTGGATGTGGAAACTGATCCCAGGAGAAGAATTGAACATATAGGAATGACAAAATTCAAGTTAACTTGTGCTTTCGTTTTTACTGTACAAGAAAAATATCCCATGGCTTGTAGGAAACTCTGTCCCTGACTTGTTCAAGTGTATTCTTTACTCATAAAAAACTTTTCTGTAAACTTCTAGTTGAGAATATTACAAAAAGAAATAATATGACATTTGAAGGCCAACATAGGAACAAAGGAAATAACGTTGTTTTAAAAAGTGTTCTACTGCAAAGAAACAAAGTCATGGAGGTTTTAAAGTGTCTTATGGATGGTTATTTGAACCCTGAGATGATTCTCTTGTTGCACGAGTCAGTTATTAATTTAGTCTGGTCCTGAGTTCTCCATAGCAATAAGAATTCCATAAAAGAAGGATCCAATGACCATGATCAGCAAAAGGAGTCTCTTCTCAGACCAGTACTCCTTTAAGGAGGGTCCTAAAGAAATATCTGTTTTTGTTGCTTGTTTGTTTAGTTTGTGCTGGCTCTGGGGCTTGAACCCAGAGGTTGAACCCTGTCCCTGAACACTTGTCTTTCCTGTCCAATTGCCCCCAAAGCTAGTACTCTACTGCTCAAACCAAAACTCCTTTCTGTTTTTTTATTGCTAATTAGCGATAAGTGTTTGACAGACTCTTGTGCCTGGGTGGGCTTTGAACTAAGATATTAAGAAAGCTAAGTGACATCAAATGCATGGACGTCTCTTTTGAAACAAGAAATATTAAATGAAGTTTATTATAAAGCTAATATTTGACAGTTTTTAAAACAAGAAAATATGTCCAGCAAAGAAGCCATAACATCAATAACTCAGCAAAAGTAGGTGCACTGAATCAGTTTGGAATTATTTTTTTCTGCTTGGGAAGATTATTGACCTTTTCGTTCCTTTTGGGGAAACTTAAAGTCATATTTTCACTTATTTTATTGGTCATGGGGCTTGAACTCTGATCCTGGGAGCTGTCCCTCAGCTCTTCAGGTGAAGTTGAGTACTCTACCACTTTAGCTACAGTACCACTTCTGGGTTTCTGGTGGCTAATTGAAGATAAGGGTCTCATGGTCTTTCCTCACCAGGCTGGCTTTTTTTGAACCACAATCCTCTGGTCTCAGTTTACTGAGTAGATAGGATTACAGGTGTGAACAACCAGGAGCCAGCTCTTATTTGCATTTATGTGCACTGAATGACACTTTGTAGCCAAAGAATGGAAATTTGAATCAAATGCTGACATTGAAGCTTTTCAGAAAAATTGAGGTAGCAATAAATATGTCCTCCTTTTCCACGTAATTACATTAATGACTCATGAGCCATCTGTATAGGTGTATTTAGTATCAGGAAATGTTCATAGAGAAATATAGAAAGACAGATTTTTAGAAAGCAAACAAGATATGAAAGAACATCATAGAAGGAGACACATTTATCACACAGAGATTAAAAGTAGCCTAAGAGACTTAGAATGCTAAAGGCTATGAGGAGTAAGCCTAGTTGATAAATAGTACTTAAATAACCAAAAATGGTTCTCTAGAAGAGTTTCTGGTGCTTAGTTACTATCATTTATTCATTGCATCTGAAGTTATTCCTTCTCTTCTGACACAACTGTTACTTAGCCTCTACCTTTTTGGTGTCATGACTGAACAAAAAGATTTCAAATCTCACTTAGACTACCCTTCTCTTTGTGATTAGCAGTGATAACACAAAATCCTAGAATCTTTGAATTTCCAGAGTTAATCTTCACCTGACATCTAAGCACATTCCTGTCATTAATTGCTGTGACCTAATGAACAAAACATTTTTTTCAACACAGTATCCTAATATAAGTAAAGTACATGACTTAGGGACTATTGTCAGGTGTCAGTATGGAAGGAGTAATTATATATTCCAAGTATGGCTTCTTTGTTTTGCATTTACTAACCAAATGTATTTTGTTTTGTTTTGTTTTTGCCAGTCCAGCGTCTTAAACTCAGCGCTATGGAATTATTCCTGAGCTTTTTTTTTTCTCTCTCTCAAGGCTATCACTCTACCACTTGAGTCATAGCACCATTTTCAGTTGTTTCTGTTTATGTAATACGAGGAACTGAACCCAGGGTTTTATGCATGCTAGGCAATCACTGCACCATGAAGCCCCATTCGCAGAGCCCTAAATGACTTTCTTAAGTTGATATTATATTTTCATTTCGTAACTATGTATCATTATTTTGGCCAGGTGCTAGAAAATGATGTAGAAAGCAATAAAATACAATAAGTCCAGTAAGGCTGGATTCACAATGAATAACCCTCACATTCTGGCCAGGGCACAGAGGGGCTTACCTCATGGAGCTGTTTCAACATGCTGAGTGAGACAGCTCCTGACCCACAGCCAACCTCCAGAATAAGAGGGCCACTTTGCGTTCCAGCAGCATGGGAACACTGGGTCACTTCGTCCAGCACCCATTCAACCAGTTCCTGTGAGAAAGAGAAAGAAAGTCAGAATTACACAAGTAGGGTGCTGGTGGCTCAGAACTCTAATCCTAACTACACAGGAGGCTGAGATATGAGGATCATGGTTCGTAGCTAGCCCAGGCAGGAATGACTGTGAGACTCTTATCTCCAAAGATCTACCAGAAAACTGGAAGTGGCACTATGGGCTCAAGTGGTAGAGTGCTAGCCTTGAGCTGAGGAGCTAGGGAACAGCACCCACGCCATGACTGACAAGAAGTGGACTTCCCACCACAAGAAGTGGACTGAATAACACCCATTGTCCTAGGGAATATGGTAGAGAAGTCAGGCCATGGTCCTGTGAAGTTGAGGTCATAAGTAGGTCACCTGGCTTTTCTGTGGCTCGGTTTCCCCAGCTGAAAAACTCAAGAGAGTGAAGGCTCCCCTTCCTTACGGGATAAGGGAATGATGAAAGAGAACCATGTTTTGTTTCATAATCCCACACTTGTTGCCCGATTAGTAACAGGCCCCACCTGAGCCCTTTCCGGGTATCTTCCTGTCATATGCTCACAGAATTGCCGCAGCCAAGAACTTTATCTGAATGCTGCTCCCTCTGTTCCTAGCCATGCTCCAGAGATCCCTCTGTATAAGTCAGTTTCCTCACAACTCGCCTGTGAGGAGACCGAGGTCCCATGGTTGAGGCCCTACCCAGAGCTTCACCTGTGGTCAAGGATCGGCTGCTGTGGACTAACAGTGTAATCCATCTAAACTGATGACTGAGCATGGTGCTACATGTCTACCATCCCAACTACAGAGGACCAGGCCTGGCGGGTCATACCTGTCACAGATAAGAGGACCTCAATCCAGCCAAGCCTGAGTATATGTTTAGTCTCTATCTCAGAAATGCCCAAGACAGAAAGGTGGGTACTCAGAGCCAGGGAGAGGAAACAAGCAGGGGGTCATTGTTACCCAAGAGGGGTGTCTGACATAGGGTTGGGGTGGTGTTGAGGCAGTCACTCACCTGTGCTGCTTGGAGAAGCAGCAGTTGGCGGCTGCTCCAGGTGACATGAGCATACTGGGCGGCAGCATTATGGACACATGTGCCCAGAGCAGAAGACCAAGGGCAGAGAACAGGTCAGGCCCTTAGGTCGGCTGGCAGCGCACCATTGCCTGAGCTTGAAACGTGGCACCTCAGGAAGGTAGAGAGGGGCTTGGGGGGGTGAGTGCATCAATTTCCTACTATACCCCAAAGTCACATCGAGTCTCTTGTTCAGCACTCAGTCATCTCTACCTTCCTCAACTGCTGGTAGTGGTGTAAGCTAACAGAGGGAACCAGGTGCTACTGGGCAGCATGGAATGTGGGTGTGGTCACCATTCTTGTATCCCATTGGTCAGAAAGAAACATGAAAGAATGGGGGTGTGGCCAGAATCCTGTGATGCAAGCAGCATGGGCAGAGTCAAGATGACAGCGGATCCCCTAGCACTTTTCCCATGGATCTCTGCCCAATTCAGTTGGGGACAAGAGGGTGACCTGCTTTAGCTAGATGGCTGCACAGATAGTTGTATATTCTTATTTGTTGCTAGTCCTGACCTTGATCTCAGGATCTGGGCACTGTCTGTGAGCTGTTTTGGCCCAAGGCTCACCCTCCACACAGGATCCACAGGGCTTCTGGCATTGTTGACACTGAAGTTGGACAGAGGTCTCAAGGACTTTCCTGCCTAGGGTGACTTTGACCATCTTCCTCCTATCACAGCCTTGTAAGTATCAAGGAGAACTACTGAGATCCACTGGTGCCTGCCTAATTGGTCTTGCTGATGTTCTTGGACAGACCGGTGAGTACCCTATCCTTGTGTTGAAGTGGGAGTTGGAGCCCACAGTTCGAGTCCTGGTCCTGCCACCACCTCCAAATGGCAGGAGATCCTAAGAAACTTGTTCCTATTCATATGAATACCAATGGAATGTGATGTATGTCATGATTGAATGAGAAGATTTGAATGATTCTTGGATAAAATTATACACAAATATAGGACACTGATTGATTTTAATTAATACTTTATGAAGCATTTAAACAATCACATTAATAAAATGGAGGCATAATGAAATACCTAAGAATTGGGCGTCAAATAGTATAAAGGTGCCATTTTTTCTGCCAAGACTGGGATTGGAACTCATTGTCTGGGTAACTCTGTTCCACTGTGTGGGAAGGGGAAGCTTGCCCCCTTGAAGTCAAAAAATACAAGTCTGTTCCTTAGGCCTGAAATCAATCCCCACTTCTAGAAAAAACGTCATATTCATGTACAATTTACATATATGATTTATATTTATATACATACGTTGACTCCATATTGCATTCAGTGTAGTATTTTTTGTTTTATTCATGTATTGACCATTTATTTTATTGACTATTATGGCACATAGAACATTGATTACATTGATTCTATAGGATATAGGTCTGCATATGTATTCCATTTCATGCCTGATACCCAGGACATTCATAGAAAAGGAAAACATGTGTCACCATCTGCTTCTTACTCCACGATTCATTGTTTGTGAGTGCTGGCATCTGAACTCATGGCCTACAAGGCCAAATTAATGAATGGGTGAGTGTCAACATGCCATCCTGGGGCAAATTGAGCGGACAGGCAATTCCCAGGACCTGATATCGAGCCCAAGAGGTTAAAAAAATAAGAACAGATTGACATGCAGATGGCAGCATGCTAATAAATATATATCTTTTAGAGTGCCAGAGATATCTATACATTAGTCATTTATATGGACTACATTCCTACCAATTCCTGGGTATTTATTATGCCTCCATTTAATTAATGTTATTGTTTGCATCCTTATACTATGAATGAAATCGATCAGTGTCCTGAAAATATTGCATTTCTGTAAGTAGTAATATTCTTTTAATTCTTTATAAATAATAAATAAAATCAATCAGCCTCCTGATATGATGCTGTCTAATTTTATAAGAGCATGATTCACAATCAACTCATTCGACCATGACATTGATAACATTCCATTGTTATTCCTATGGATGGGAACCAGTTTCTTAGTATCTTCTGCCATTGGTTGGTGTCAGGACTGGGATTCGAAATCAGGGCCTAGGTTGCCACGTGGGCCTATGGCTTCCCTGATAGTCTGCCAGCCTTTAGCAATACAAGGTGAAGTACCCTTTGAAACAGTGTCATTCAGACCCAGGAGGGTCACCGTGCAACGGAAGAAAATGTAAAAAGGCCACATTTTTTTCTGAGAATTGTTTCTGCAAGAACTGGGGGTGTAGGATCCCAGGACCAGATGTGGGTTCATTGGCTGCATGCCAGCATAGTGTGATCGAAGCTGAGGCAGAGTTGCCAAGACCTGAGTTCAAGACCAGTGCTGAGAAAAATTTAAAAAATAAATTAGTTTCCTGGCTTGCACTTAATGCTGTTTATTCTTCCAGGCTTTGGATTTGAACTCAGGATCTGTGTAAATCTGCAGCAGTGTGGATGAAAGGGAAGATAACTGTACCTGAAGATAAAATCAGGCCTGTCCACTAGTCCAGAATTCAAGACCCAGCCCTGGAAACATACTATTTATACACATTGTAAAGATAGGATATATACTTACCCATAGATATTCAGTCCATACATGTTTGGTTGTTGTTCCTTGTATTTTTTGTTTTGTCCATTTATTTACCATTGATTTTATTATGATGAAACCCATTATGTTTATTACATTGATGACATCCTATAACAGAGCATCTAGATTTGTAGAAATGTTCTACATCCTGCCTGACACCCAGGATTCTCAGAGAATAGGAAAACAATTGTCACACTCAGCTGGTTACTCCACGATCCTCTTGTTGGTAGTACTGGGATCTGAACTCAGGGCCAGCAGGACCAATTGTCCAATAAGTCAAGGTGCACACACCAACCTGTGAGCAACTAAGGAGGTAGGCCATTCCCAGGAACTTACATTGATCTTCAGGGGGTGGTCCACTATAGTCATAAATCCATAATTTAAACATAGGATCTATATTGACATTCATGTTTGGTCAGCATCTTGTGTTCGGTGCACTTCTCCTTTTTTTTCTCTAATTCATGGAGGTATTTTGTATGTTACTAAATATGGTGACAGGTATAAGTGTGCTGAAATGGATGACAACCTGTTCCCATGGATAGATGGTTACCTATGCATTCTCCATCATAGTTGAGACCCATGACTTTCACAGGAGAGGAAAACGTGTGCAACAACTGGCTTCTTACATCAGGATGAATCTTTTGTCAGTGCTGGGATTTGAACTCAGATCTGGATAGCTCTGTTGCACTTTGGGGAAAGTGAAAGCTCACCATCCTTGAAGACTAGAAAGTCAGGCCTGGTCCAGGGCCTGATTTGAAGCCCAAGCACTGGACAAAATAGCAAGCCCCCCTTTTTATGTGAACATAATGTACAGAGGGGTTGCAATTACATGGCCAAGATAATGAGTACATTTCCTATCAAGCATTGTAGCCTCCTCCTTTGTTTACCCTTCACATCCCTTCCCAGCCTCCCCCGGTCCCCCCACACAATCCTCTCCCCCCCCCAATGTTGTAAAGTTCGTTTTCGACATGACAAATTCTACTTCTCATTGTTGCAATGGGTCCACCTGTATCCTTATTTAAACGATTGTTTTTCCCCTTCCCCTCCACAAATTATACCAACAACAAATACAGTGAAACAGGGGTTATACTGTGGGTAGGGACATACAAAGCAACAAAGAAATAATCTTATAAATGCGTTAGAAACAAATGCATTAAAGAAAAAAAAACATTTAAATACCTATCTTAGGGTTCATTTTCCTACCATCACCTTATCTGAACTTTTCTGCTTGACTCATACATATACTAGATATTGCAAATAAGGGAAACCATGGGACCTATGTTTCTTTGGGCTTGGCTTACTTCACTTAATATAATTTTTTCCAAGTCTTTCCATTTCCTAACAAATGGAAGCCCACCTTTTTCAAACATAGGATCTCTCTTGACTTACAGGTGTGGTATGCATCTTGCATTCAGTGTATTATTCTTTTTATTTTGTGTCTTATTCATGGATGTAGTTTGTATTTTATTAAGTATGGTGACAGATATAACTGTGCTGACATGGATGACAACCTATTCCGATGGCTATAGAGTTGCCTATAGAGCATTCTCCATCCTCCCTGAGACCCAGGACATTCAAAGGACAGGAAAACATGTGCAACCATAGGCTTATCACATCAGAATGAATCTTTTGTCAGTGTTGGAATTTGAAATAAATGCCTAGCAAGCCCAATTGGTGAATGGGTCATGGAGACCACACCAGCCTGTCAGCTACTAATAAACTAGTCCATTCCCAGGACCTGAGATTGAGCTCTGTTGGGGGCCAATAGAGTTATAAATTCATAATTAAACAGAGAATCTACATTTCCAAACATGGGTGAGCGGCATCTTGCGTTCGGTGTAGTCATTCTCTTTATTTTGTATCTTATTCATCAATGTATTGTGTATTTTCTTGAGTAAAGAATGACAGATATAACTCTGGTGAACTGGATGACAACCTATTCCCATGAATATAGAGTTGTCTATACAGCCTTCCTCCTAGGTGAGACCCAGAACTTGCACAGTACAGGAAAACAGATGCAAGGACTGGCTTCTCACATCAGGGTAAATTGTTAACAGTGCTGGGATTCGAACTCAGGGCCTAGGAGGCCCAACTGCCCAATGGATCCACATGATCAGACCATCCTGTGAGCCACTAAGGAGCTGGGCCGTTCCCAGGAACAGAGATCGAGCCCCAGGGAAGTCGAAATATTCCTCAATGAATCATTGAAACAGGGGATATATATTCACATCCGTGTGTGAACTGCATCGTGCATTGAGTGTAGTTATTCTATTTATTTTGTAGGCTATTCATGGATGTATTGTGTATTTTCTTGAGGATATGATGACAGGTATAACTGGGCTGACATGGATAACAACTTATTTCCATGGCTACAGGGTGGCCCACACATTCTCCATTATAGATGAGACCCAAGACTTGCACAGGAAAGGAAAACAGGTGCAATGATTGGCTTCTGATATGAAAATGAATCTTTTGGCAGGGCTGGGATCTGAACTCAGGGGCCAGCAAACCCAATTGGTGAATGGGTCCACATGAACACACCAGCCTGTGAGCCACGAAGGAGCTGGGTTGTTCCCAGGATCTGAGATTGAGCCTCCCCCCCGGGGGGGGGGGGCGAGTGGGAAGCACAATAGTCATCCATTCAAAAGCTGAAGGTAATATGCAAATAAGTACATATTTGTATAGAGTAGGAGAGATGGTGACCTGTGATGGAATCCAATCTGTGTGACTACCGATTCTTAGATCTTTCCTAATGACTCCATTTCAGGACAGTGATGATTATTGTTACGCTTTATCAACTGCTCTTTACAAATAATCAATATGAGTCTTGCCTATCATTTCCTATTTGCATCATGCACGAACTACTCACTCAAAGATGAGATCGATTGCATTCCATGCCTCTTCCTAGGTCCAGAAACAAGTATCTCAGGATCTCCCACCATTCCCTTCTCCTAGGGGGGCTGAATTCAAGCCTCAGGCCTGGAAAAAAATTCTCCTTATATACTTTTTAAAAATGGGATTTATACTTTTTTTTTTTTTGTCGATCGTGGGGCTTGAACTCTGGACCTGTGCACTGTCCTTCAGCTCTTCAGCTCAAGGCGAGCGCTCTACCACTTGAGCTACAGTGCCACTTCCGGTTTTCTGGTGGTTTATTGGAGATAGGAGTCACAAAGTCTTTCCTGCCCGGGCTGGCTTTGAACCGTGATCCTCAGATCTCTGCCTCCTGAATAGCTAGGATTACAGGCGTGAGCCACCAGCGCCCGGCTAGGATTTATACTTCTGTACAGATGTTCAGTTGATATTGTGTTTGGTGTGGATATTCATTTTATTTCTTGTTTCATTCATTTATTTTTTTATTTTGTACAATCATTTAAGTCCTTTATTGTGGAATTAATTGTATTTGGAATTACTTATATTTGCCTTTTTTACATTGTTTCTATATATGGACTTATATATATATGTATATATATGTATATATATACATATATATACATATATATGTATATATATATATACATATATATGTATATATAGATATATATGCATATATACATATATACATGTATATATGTAAATATATATACTTTACATATCGATATATGTACATATATATATATATATATATATGTATATATTTGACACAAAGTCCTTGCTCAGAAGTTCATCTATAGTCTTCCAGATAAAATCATTTCACCAGGAAGGACAGGGTAGCCACTGGTTTGAAGTGCTATTTATCACCACTGGACTGGAGCGATGGTTCACTAGATAAATATCCACCAGATCCCAGTCCTGATTCCCTGACATCTCTGATCAAAGCCAACTCCCAGACCCTTTTGTAAAAGGGTTGGTTGCCCGCTTCTGGGCTCTTTTTTTTAACTACAGAAGCAAGTTTTATTTGTTTACGGGCATCTTGGCAGGGCTGGAGGGCAGAGTTGGTACTGGGGTTTGAATTCAGGGCCTCAATCTCTTGCTTGGCATTCTCACTCCTGACATTCTACTACTTGTGTAATGTCTCCAGTCCAGCATTTTGCTAGCAAATTGGAGATGCAGTTGTTTGAACCTTCTTTTTTATTATTTATTTTTTTTAATTTATTTATTGTAAAGATACTATACAGAGGGTTACAGTTACATGAGTAAGGTAATGAGTACACTTCCTCTTGAACATTGTTTCCCCCTCCATTGTTTTCCCCCTACCATCCCCGCCCTCCCTCCCTTCCCCAAGGTTCTTTTTTTTTTTTTTTGATTGTGATTAAGTGATTACTTAATTTCCGGAAATTCACAGTATTGTGGAATAATGATGCTCATTTAAAGTCACAAGTTCATTCTAACTTTCCTGGAGCAAATTGTCTATCACAGTCTGTAATATATAACGGTGCTCACATGTTATATACCATATATGTGATCAGCAGCATGGGGATATTTGGTAGTGGTTCAATCAGATGAGTGGGAGTTCTTTGTTTCTTAAGTCCTGTTAGTTTTGTCATATCACCTAACATTTTGGATTTATCATCCACTTATCAGGGAGACCATGTACTGTTTGTCTCTTTGTTCTTGGCTTACCTCGCTCATCATGATTCCTTCTAGCTTCATCCATTTCCCTGCAAATGCCATTATTTTGTCATTTCTAATGGCTGCATAATATTCCATTGTGTATAGATACCACAATTTTTGGATCCATTCATCTGTGGTGGGGCATCTAGGTTGTTTCCATATCCTAGCTATTGCGAACAGTGCTGCAATAAACATGGAGGTGCACGTGTCCTTGTATATTGGTTCCTGTTGTTCAGGGTAGATGCCTAGAAGTGGTATGAATGGGTCGTAAGGGAGGTCAATCTTTAGCTTTCCAAGGACCCTCCAGACTGCGTTCCAAAATGGTTGTATGAGTGTACATTCCCACCAGCAGTGTAATAGCTTTCCTCGTTCTCCACATCCCCTCCAGCATTTGTCGTTGGTTGATTTGTGGATGTGGGACATTGTGACTGGGGTAAGGTGGTATCTCAGGGTTGTCTTTATTTGCATTTCCGTCACCACCAGGGATGATGAACATTTCCTCATGTGTTTCTTTGCCATTTTTATTTCTTCATTTGAGAAGTCCCTCTTTAGTTCACTTGCCCATTTAGTAATTGCTTTGTTAGGTTTGGGAGGGATTAGTTTCTTGAGTTCCCTGTATATACAGGATGTTAACCCCTTGTCTGATATATTGCTGGTAAATATTTTTTCCCAATTAGTTGGTTGTCTTTCTAGCTTGGTTGCGATAGCTTTATCTGTGCAGAAGCTTTTTATTTTAAGGTAGTCCCATTTGTCGAGTCTCTCTCCAACTTGTTGTGACCCTGGGATTCTGTTCAGGATGTTCCTTCCTGTGCCTACTAGTTCAAGTGTCTCTCCTACTCTGTCCTGCAGTAGTTTCAGAGATTCAGGTTTAATGTTAAGGTCTTTAATCCATTTTGAGTTGATGTTGTTGCATGGTGATAGGCTGGGGTCCACTTTTAGTTTTCTGCATGTGGCTGCCCAGTTTTCCCAGCACCAGCGGTTGAAGAGGCTGTGTTTCTTCCATTGTATGTCTTTGGTTCCTTTGTCGAATATCAGCTGGCTGTAGGCCTGTGGATTTATTTCTGGATCTTCTATTCTGTTCCTTTGGTCTTCGGGTCTGTTTTTGTGCCAGTACCATGCTGTCTTTGTTATTATAGCTCTGTAGTAGAGTTTGAAGTTCGGTATGGATAGCCCTCCCATATTGTCTTTATCCCCTAGAATTGTTTTGGCTATTCTAGGTCTTTTGTTGTTCCATATGAATTTTTGGACTGTTTTCTGTATTTTAGTGATGTATGTCATTGGGATTTTAATAGGAATTGCAGTGAATTTGTATATTAGTTTTGGAAGTATTACCATCTTTACTATATTAAGTAGGCCTATCCAGGAGCATGGGAGGTCTTTCCATTTCCTAGTGTCTTTTGCAATTTCTTTCTTTAACTTTTTATAGTTCTCATTAGATAGTTCTTTTACATCTTTGGTTAGGTTAATTCCTAAATATTTTATTTTTCGGGAGGTTATTGTGAATGGGGTTGCTACCTTTATTTCCTCTCTTCCTGTACATTATCAGTGTATAGGAAGGCAACTGATTTTTGTGGGTTTATTTTGTATCCTGCTGTTTTGTCGAAGTGATTTATGAATTCTAAGAGTTTGGGGATGGAGATTTTGGGATCGTGGAGGTATAGTATCATGTCGTCTGCAAAAAGGGATAGTTTAATTCTTCTTTCCCTATGCGGATCCCTTTAATGTCTTTTTCTTGCCTTATTGCCCTGACTAAGTGTTCTAGGGCTATATTGAAGAGGAGTGGAGACAGTGGGCATCCTTGCCTTGTTCCTGATTTTAGGAGAATTGGTTGTAGCTTTTCCCCATTAAGTATAATATTGGCTATTGGTCTGTCAAAAATGGCTTTTATTGTTTTTAGAAATGTTCCTTCTATTCCTATTTTCTCCAGAGCTTTTGGCATGAATTAATGTTGAATTTTGTCAAAGGCCTTTTCTGCATCTGTGGCGATAATCATGTGATTCTTGACCTTGGCTTTGTTGAAATGTTGGATTACATTTATTGACTTACGTATGTTAAACCATCCCTGTGTCTCTGGGATGAAGCCTACCTGGTCATAGTGAATTATTTTTTTTATGTGTTTCTGGATTCTGTTAGCTAGAATCTTGTTAAGGATCTTTGCATCTGTGTTCATCAAGGAGATTGGCCTGTAATTCTCCTTTTTGGTTGGGTCTTTGCCTGGTTTGGGGATGAGTGTGATATTGGCTTTGTAGAATGAGTTTGGGATAGCTCCCTCCTTCTCTGTTTCTCTGAAGAGCTTGAGGAGTATGGGTATTAGTTCTTGTTTAAAGGTCTTATAGAATTCTGCTGTGAATCCATCTGGTCCTGGGCTTTTTTTTGTTGGAAGACTTTTGATAGCTTCCTGTATCTCATTATAGGATATTGGCTTATTTAATTGGTTAACTTCTTCTTTGCTCAGTTTGGGCAACTTGTATTTCTCTAAAAATGCATCCATTTCTGCCCGATTTTCTTCCTTTAGAGAGTATAGCTTTTGAAAGTAGTCTGTTAGAATTGTTTGGATATCTTGGGTACGTGTTGTGATGTTTCCCGTGGCATCCCTAATCCTATTAATATGGGTTTCCTCTCTTCTTTTTTTAATTAATCTAGCCAATGGGCCATCAATTTTGTTTATTTTTTCAAAGAACCAGCTTTTTGTTTGGTTTATTGTGGTTATGGTTTTCTGATTTTCTAATTGGTTAATCTCTGCTTTTAATTTGGTTATCTGGCTTCGTCTAGTAGCTTTAGGTCCCATTTTTTCTTGTTTTTCTAGCTGTTTTAATTGCAACATGAGATTATTTACTTGGTCTGTCTCCATTCTCTTGATGTGGGCACTGAGGGCAATAAATTTGCCTCTCAGGACTGCTTTTGCTGTGTCCCACAAGTTTCTTTGTGAGATGTTTTCACTTTCATTGAGTTGTAGGAAATGCTTTATTTCTTCTCTGATCTCTTCTGTTATCCAGGCATTGTTAAGGAGTGTGCTGTTCAATTTCCATGTATTAGAGTAATTTCTGCGGTATGCTTTGTTATTGAGAGCTAGCTTGATTCCACTGTGGTCAGATAGGATACAGGGGATTATGTCGACCCCTTTGTATTTGCTTAAGTTCCTTGCATGAACTATGATATGGTCTATTTTGGAGAAAGTTCCGTGAGCTGCTGAGAAGAATGTGTACTGTGTTGTTTTAGGGTGAAATACTCGGTAGATGTCAGTTAATTCCGCTTGAAGTATGGCCTCTCTTAATTCGGTAGCTTCTTTGCCAATCCTCTGGTTGGTAGACCTGTCCTTTGGTGAGAGTGGTGTGTTAAAGTCTCCTAGTATTATCGTATTGGGATCTATTTTATTCTGTATGTTTGAGAGCATTTGTTTGACATATCTGGGTGCACCAATATTTGGGGCATATAAGTTGATGATGGTTATATCCTCCTCTTGGATTGTTCCCTTTATTAATATGTAGTGTCCGTCCTTGTCTTTCTGTACTGATTTTAATGAGAAGTTTATTTTGTCAGATATCAGGATAGCTACGCCTGCTTTCTTACTGGGGGCGTTTGATTGGTAGATCCTTTTCTACCCCTTCACTCTGAGTTTGTATGTTTGGCTGAGAGGTGGGTCTCCTGAAGGCAACAGATGGATGGGTCTTGTTTTCTGATCCAGTCCTCAGTTCGTTTTCTTTTAATTGGCGAATTCAGCCCATTTATATTAAGAGAAAGTATAGAGAGATGCATTGTTGTCCCTGCCATTCCATTTTCCTAAGTTTTTCTTCTTTCCTTTCCTCCTGTGCTTGCTCAGTTACACTTTGAGTATCGCCTCTTTGGGGCAGGCTCCTGTTCCTGGTTGCTTTCTTCAGGTTGTGTCCACCCTCTTAGAATTCTTTGTAATGCTGGCTTAATGTTTATGTATTCATTTAGTTTTTCTTTGTTATTAAAAGTTTTCAGTTCTCCATCGAACGTGAATGCTAGCTTTGCCGGGTATATCAGTCTGGGTTGGCAGTTATTGGCTCTCAGGGCTCGTATGGTGCTTTCCCAGGGTTTTCTTGCATTCATTGTTTGTGTGGAGAGATCTGCATTGATTCTTATTTTTTTCCCGTTGTAGTATAGCTCCTTCTTCATTTTTGCTGCATGCAGCATTGTTTCCTTATTATTCAGATCTATCATTTTTACTATAATTTGTCTAGAAGTGTTTCTCCTGGGGTCTTGCTTGTTGGGTGTTCGATAAGCTTTTGTGATGTAGTTAAGATGGTCGTTTTTGAGGTGGGGAAAATTTTCATTGATTATATTGTTAAATAGGTGTTGCATTCCCTTGCTCTGGAATTCCTCACCTTCGTCCACTCCAATTATGCGAAGGTTAAATTTTTTAGCATTATCTGCTTGCTCTTGAATATCCCTTTGGTTTAATTTGAGTGATTTTTCCATATCTGTCACTTTTTGGTCCAGTTGGTGTATTCTGTCTTCTGTATCTGACACTCTACCTTCCATTTCATTCACTCTGTTGACAGTGGCTTCTATTGTGGTTTGCATGGAGGAAATGGATCCCTTTATGGATTCAATGTTGGTTCTCAGAGTACTGATCTCATCTCTCAATGAGGTATGCATTACCTCTAATTTGGCGTTTATCTCACTTCTTACTGAGGTTCTATTTTTGCATGCATCTCTTGTTTGATACCCTGTATCTCTTTGGATAGTTCATCCTTGTGCTCTTTCAATTTCTGATAAATTTCTCACTTTATTTATTGAGTCATTGCCTCCAGCAACCCTTGGATGTAGGTTTTGTCTTCCATTCCTGCTTTGCTCCCACTGGGGCTCTCCCCTGCGTGGCTGCTGGCTTTTGAGGTGAGCTTGCTGTCCTGGGTGGTGGTAAACCTTGTGATTTTTCTCTGTGATTTTCGCATGGAGGTTCAGGAGACTGCTCTTCAATTTTGTTTTGGTGTGTCTGTCTTTGCTTGGTTGCTGATTCTGTATTGGTAGAGAGAGTCTGTGCCTGATCTGGGTTCTGTTGGGAGCCTATTTCCAGCTGCTATTCTGACTTACTTAGGATTCTCAGTTCTCTGCTGTTGATTGCTGGCAGTTCCCTCCTTTGGAAGGGTTGAGCAGCCTAGACTGCTTGTGTTTACTCCTACGGGTGCTCTTGTGAAGAACAGATGCTCTGGATGAACTCTCCCAAATACTGGTGTCTGCTATGGGCTCCTGATGTGTTTTTGTTTGTTTGTTTTGGGCTGGTTGTGGGCTTGAACTCTAGGTTTGGGTGCTGTTCCTCAGCTTTTCAGCTCAAGGCTGGCACCCTACCATTTGAGCCACAGCACCACTTCTGACCCTTTTTGCTTTTGTGATGCTGAGGAATCAGATCCAATGCCTCATACATCCAAGACTATCACTCTATTGCTGAGCTGCCTTAACAGTCTGAGCTCCTGCTTACTATCAGGTGCTGGCAGCCTGTGTTGCCCAATTCCCAGTCTAGGGTATATGGGTGGAGTTTTGGTGGGGTTTGGGCTTCTCTTGTCCTGGGCCTCCAGGTCTTTTGGTGTCACAGGTGTGCTTCCCGGGGAGTGTTGTTTCCTGGTTTTCTCCCCTCTGTTGAGGCGTATGCTCAGCTTTTTCCTTCAGTTGGGAGGAGTTGGTTGTGTTGTTCAGGCGCCGGATCCCCGGGCCTGGTTCCGGCCCCAGCCTGGAGTGCGCTGGTTAGGCCTGTGCTGATGTGTATACCACCTAGGTTATGCAGCCTGGAGTGCACTCGTTAGGCCTGTGCTGACGTGTATACCACCTAGATTATACAGCCTGGGGGACACAGTTCAAATTTCTTCTACTGTTGGTAGTCTTGACCCAGGGGTGCTGTTCCTGGCTTGGGCATTTAAGCTCCCTTCCAGGGGCGCTCTTGCTCTAGCCTGGCCAGCTGAGTGTGCTCCATGGGCTGGTGGAGCTCTCAAACAGTTCCCAGTTTTAGTGGGTCCTGTGGTCCGGGTGTTGGGGTAGGGAGTCTAGGTCAGGGTCTGGGGATTCCCTCCAGCTCTGGTCTCCCTTGAGGGATACACTTCCCCTGTGGGGTACTCACCCTGGAGCTGGTTGTTTCTGTGTGGTGTAGGTCATCAGTTGTTGGTGCAATCCGAGTTCGGTTGGGGTGGTTGCGGGCTGGGTTGGGCGGTTGTGGTTCTGTGTGATTCTTTTCTGTCTCTGCCTCTGTCGAAGCTGTCGGGTCAAAAGTGTCCATGCTCAGGCAGCTTCTTTGCGGTGTCTCTGGGGCCTGAGCGGCCCCGCTGTGTCATTGCGATCACGATCAGGCTGGTGGTCTGCCGTCAGGTCCCTTTGTCGCGATGCTGGTGCTTTGGCGGGATGGAGCCTCTCTGCTCAGGTGGAGAGTGAGGGGTGGGGGTGGGATCCTCGTGGAGACTCCCGGCTGGTAGGTTTCTCTGTTCCTGGTGATCCGCTGTTCTGCAAACCGGTACCTGGTGATCTGAAAGTGGCCCCCTGTGTCTCTGGGGCTCCCGCAGCCCCCGCCGGGCTGGCTGGCCGGCGGCTTGGCACACTGCCACGCGGCCAGTAAAGGTTGGGGGAGGGGTCTTCGCTTTTCTCTGTTCTGAAATTCTTCTTTTCCTCTCTTTCTTTTTTTGTTATTCTCCGCCTCTGGTTTTTCTCTGAGTGTTCTTCTTTTTGTTGTTGTCGTCTCTTGGGGAGATTAAGCGTTGGAACTCGAACTCTCTTTGTGGTTGGAGAGAGCTGTGGCATTTCCCTACTGCCCCGTCGCCATCTTGGTCCCCCCTCATTTATTTATTTTTTATTGTGAAAATTTACCTTTTATTTTATTGACTCTGATGACACCTATACCATTTATTACATTGTTTATATCCTATCACATAGTATCTAAATTTTAGATGTGTTCTCCATCATGCCTGGCAGTGTGAGGATCTGAACTCAGTGCCTATCAGGCCCGATTCATGAATGGGTGAGTTTGAGCATGGCAGCCTCTAGCCAATTAAGCTGTAAGGTGGTCCACAGGCACTGAGATTGTCACCCAGGTTTGGCCAAAACAGCTATACATGAATAGGTAGATGGTGGTATACAAATAAATATATATTGACAAAGAGTGACATCTATCTATGATTTAATGACACCTACTACGTTCCTACCAACTCTTAGGTATTTATTATACAGCCATTGGAGGAATATTATTCTTTTCATGCTTAATAAACTATTACTTAAGATCAATCAGCATTCTAGGATTATTGCATCCAATTTTAGACTAGATGGATTCATGAACTACTCTTTCAAATGGTATTCCTATGCTTAGGAATGAGTCTCTTGTAATCTCCTGCCATTGGTGTCAAGACTGGGATTTGAACCCAGGTCCTATGTTGACATGTTGGCCTATGACTTCACTGATAGCCCACCAGCCATCAGCAAAGGCAGGTCGGGTCCACTTTGCAACCATATTATTCAGACCCAGGAAGGTCACCGTGCAAAGAAAAAAGTCGTAAAAACCCAGCCCATTACAGCTTTAAACTTTTTGTGCTTTCCAGCTTTTTATTTATTTTTTCTTCCTGAAATCCCTCTGGGCTTAGGATCTCACGATTGGCTGTGGGTCTGGAGACTAGGAACATCCAAGCTGAGGCAGAGTTTCCACGACCTGAGTTACAGCCCCATTTTTGGCAAAAAAAAAAAAAGAATAAATAAAAAATTACTTGACTAAATTAAAAATATAAAGCTCCCAGGTGTGGAATTTTGGCCAGTTTTCTTTTCTAGTCAGGGATTTGAACTCAGGGTCTTGGTAAATCTATAGCAATGTGAGGGAAGAGTTGGCACGACTTGAGATCAAACTCCATGCCAACCAAAAAAAAAAAAAAACTAAGTCACTGACATGGGTACGGGGAGGTAGTTGTAGAGATTGGAGGGAAGGGATGGTAGGGTGAGAACCAAGGAGGAGTCAACAATGCTCAATAGGAAATGTACTAATTACCTTGCTCCTGTAACTGTAACACTCTGTACAACATTTTTACAATAAAAATGTACAAAAAAATACAGAATGTAGTTCTCAGAGAAGCACTTTGGAGGGAAGGGAAGGGTGTCTGAATAGTTGTCTGAATAGCTTTTTTTAATGTTCAGTATGTAACTGAATAAACATAACTGCTTTCATTAACAATAATTAAGTCATTGTCTGGGATCAGGGGCTAGTATTTCTGCCATTGCTAGGATTTGAGCTCATCATCCAGGTAATTCATTTGCAGCATGGGTGAATGCGAAGCTCACTGTCCTTGAGGAAAAGAAATTCAGGCTAAAGTTCCCAGGCCTGAATGAAGGCCCTACAATGGAAAAAATACTTCTATATACGTATAATATATGAAATATACTTACATATGTATGTTAATTTCATATTATGATTTTTATTATCGATTTCTTCATTTATGTATTGATTATTGTATTTAGTATTATTATACACATAATATTTATTACATTTTGCATACCTATGCTAAAATTATATGCAATAACTTGGGACATTGACTCATTTTTCATTAATATTTTTTTAAGTGTTGAAACATAATACATAATTAAATGGAAGTATTTCTCACAGTCTTCACATGTTTAGACTCTCTCCCAAGTATGAGTGAGTTTGTCTTACCTTTGCACTTTTTCTTATTGGAATTTCTTTAGATGATTCATATTCAGAATCCTTTTTTGTGGATAGGCAAGTGAGGTATAAAATTGTCAGGTTGGGGCTAGAAATGTGGCTTAGTAATAAAGAGCTCGCTCAGCATGCATGAATGCCAGGGTTTGAGTCCTCAGTGCCACATACTCAGAAAAAGCCAGAAGCTGTGGAGTGGCACAAATGGTAAAGCGCTAGCCTTGAGAAAAAGAATCTCAAAGACAGTACCCAGGCCCTACAATCAAGCCCCAGGACTGTCAAAAATAATAGGCCAGATGACAGTGGCTCACACCTGGAACCCTAGCATCTCAGGAGGCTGAGAGCTGAAGACTACAGTTCAAAGACAGCCTAGGCAAGGAAAGCTTGTTGGACTCTTACCTCCAGTGAACCATCAAAAGACCCCAAGTGGCACTGTAGCTCAAGTGGCAGGGTGTTTGCCTTGAGCTGAAGGGCTCAGGGACAGCCCAGGCTTGAGTTCAAGACACTGAATTGGAAAAAAAAAGTGAGGGTTATTTTCTAATTATGAGATCATTCTTTGGAAAATGAAAACTGATGTACACCAGAATTGGAGTTAGAGCTCCAGGTTCAAGTGTTGCAGACTATATGCCCAGCCTCTCAGACTCTAGCATTGTAATCTTTTGTCCACAGGGTTCTTAAAGGTCCAATGTTGAAAGGCTTAATATGCTCTCCAAGCCCTTTGTGATAAGCAGTTGACTTGTATTGTCAATGTCATTACAGTTCTGAAACTAGCAGAGCACCAGTAACTCAAGCCCGTCACCCTAGCTCAGGAGGCTGAGTTCTCAGGACACAGAGTAAAATCAGCCAGGGCAGGAAAGTCTATGACAATCTGACTTCCACTTCTGAAAGGTCAGATGTTCAAGAGCTTCTTGTATTTCCCTTGGTGACGAGAAATACTTGCACTCTAAATGTTCTTAGAGTTCTTGAGCTATAGAAGCAGGAAAGAAACTTTATTGACCCATCCTGAGTTCAAATGAAGTTTTCAGGATCCAAGCCCTAGCCCTGTTAGCAGGAAGAACTCCAGTGAAACACGGTATTTGAAGGACAGAAAACAGTTGCAAAAGCCAGGCTAGGTGAAGAGACCAGGCCTGTAGGATTAGGAGGCACAATGTACACACTCAACAGGGAAGTGAGCTGCAAAACCACTTCATTCATTCCAGGCACAGCCAGCAATAGGTGGAATCCTGAAACATTTAGAGTTAAACCTGTTAAACATGTTAGAGTTAAACCAGTGTCAGCCTTTTCTCAGCCTTTTCAAACAATGACTAATTAATCTTCCTCCCTCAGGTGAAGGGAGCCTCAAGCTATGTTTAGTTTACCAATAGAGAGCCAGTTTAATGGTGGGAGAGGGGAGGAATCGAGTGGAAAAACCCTGTTCTCTGGTCTTAGGGAGTGGGTATTTTACTCTTCACCTGTCAGATTTGAAGCTCCTTCTTCTACCTCTGCCAGTCCTTTCTCCTTCCTTCATTCTCCAAGTAATTAATGCAAATCCCAAGACCAACTAGAGGCAGGGCTGTTTCTCTCCTCTCTCCAAGCACCTAAGTTAGAAACTAACTCTGCCCTCTGGGCTTGGGGCCGTTTGGCTGCCTGTGAAGTGAGAAAGAGACAGTCTTCCTGCTCTGTGGTTGTGTGAATGCGATGCCGGTGGCCTGACACACTGCAGAAGGCCTCATAACTGGGAATTGTTCCTTTCTTTCCTCCTAACGTCCAAGACACCAGATTCATCTATCATTTTTCTATCTATCTATCTATCTATCTATCTATCTATCTATCTATCTATCTATCTATCTATCTATCTATCTATCTGTCTGTCTGTCTGTCTGTCTGTCTGTCTGTCTGTCTGTCTGTCTGTCTGTCTGTCTGTCTGTCTGTCTGTCTGTCTGTCTGTCTGTCTGTCTGTCTGTCTGTTTACCTAGCTAGCTAGCTAACTAGCTAGCTAGCTATCTCTTTGCCAGTTCTTGGGTTGAACTCAAGGCCTGGGCATTGTGTGTAGCACTCTATTGCTTGAGCCACAGCACATATTCTGGCTTGTTCTGTGTACGTACTACTGAGGAATCATACCCAGGTCTTCTTGCATGCTAGGCAAGCACTCCCTCAGTAATCCACATTCCCAGCCCCCTCATCTTTTCCTTAATGGTACTTTTTACATAAGTATGCTACCATTTTATGTCCCCAAGGTTAACTTTCTGAATACTGGTTACTTCTATGAAACCTGATTTTCTCTTCCCCTGCCTTATTTGTGATGGCTCCTGCATTGGCCTCATAATAAATTGTAAATAAAGGCTGCTGAAAGCTTCATTGTGCATCATATAAGGACACAGGCCGGGAACCTGGAAGAGAAAAGCCATGGGCCTGAAATGAAGAGAATGATGCAGTATGCACAAGGAGCATACTGAAAAATAATCCAGTAAATAAAAGCAGAAGTATTGCATAGAGTCTGTTTTCACTCAGGGAAGTAATATACATACATATGTAGGTAGGACACTGATACATAAACTTGGCCTTCTCTTTTTGAATTTTTTGTGTCCATCCCAGGGCTTAAACTCAGGGCCCGATTCATTCCTCAACTGTTTTTCCCAAGGCTGAGACTTTACCACCCCCAACTCCACTTCCAGCCATCTGGTGGATAATTAGACATAAGCACATACCAGGCAGGAAAACCTGTGTCTAGGCTGTGTCTCCTGCTCAGGTTTCTCCCTCAAAGCTGGAGCTCTACCCTCTGCACCACTGTTCCACCTCTGGTTCTCTGGTGGTTTATTGGAGATTAGATTCTCACAGACTTCCTGCTCAGGCTGACTTTGAACGGCGATCTCCTGAAGAGGCTTCAAGTGGCTTTCCTCAGAGATCCCCTTAGGAGCCTCTCCACACAAACCTTTAGTAGAAATCTCAAGAGGCACTAGAGAAAAAGAGATACATGAAGATACTTCTAATGTGTTCTAGATATTAAAGGTTTGAGACACCCAACACTCATAATTATTAGAACATTTTATAGGCAAAAGGTGCAATGCAGACAGTGCGAGGATCACTCCAGTTTTGGGTCCGCTCATCCTGAGACAGTAAATTCACTTCAACTCAATGCTGAATGACAAAGCTGGCATGTCCTGTGGATATTTGCTGCCAAATGCAGTGACAGTCATTTCTCACTTTTGGCTTCAAACCTGTGATCAGAGGAGAAGATGAGGAGAGAAAATCCTTTTCAGAGAAAGCAGTTATAAAGAACGTTGGGTAGTTAACTTATAAATTCAAACCATTGTAATGACCCTTTTAAGGAGTCACATTGTCCAGATTAAAAAAATGAAGAAATAAGGAAAGAAGGTGTCAGTGGCTTCTCACTGTAATCCCAGCTCCTCAGCAGCCTGAGATGTAGAGGATATGAGTTTCAATCCAGCCAGCTTAGGAAAGTCCATGAAACTGTTATTTCCATGACACCACAGAAAAACCTAGAAGTGGGGCTGTGATTCAAGGTTAATGCACTACCCTTGAGCAAAAACAGCTCAAGGACAATGCCTAGGCTCATAGTTAATCCCTAGGACCTGCCCCCTCAAAAAGAGCCTGTACCTCCATATCTTTGTGTATATATGGATATATTTCTATAGGTGAAGCTCCAGAGTAGCTATGATTAACAGCACCAAGTTAGGAAATTTGTATTCAATACAATGATTTCATAACAGAGAGTGTTTTGATGACAGTGCATGTTCCAGGGCTCCTCTCACTTTTCCTAGTGTAGCCTGAGGGTTTCTCTGCATATCAGGCCTGCTGGAAGAAGTCTCTCTCATTGTCTAGATAAACAGACAAAAAGCCTCAGTCCTGTACAGCTATGTAACAAACAACTCCCTCCGGGTCAGATAGTGAAGATGAGTGTGGGTGTGCTCTGAATATCAGGAGAAAAAGGTGTCTTTGTAGCCTTAGCTATCTCTCTCCCCAGTGCTCTGGTTTGACAGGAAGCCTTCATTTGTACCACCTTCAGTGGCAGGCCAAGTCCTGTGCACTTATCCTGCCTTTCCAACGCTGTATTCCGGTGTTCAGATACAGTGCTCAGTATAATTCAGGAGTCCTTCTTCCAGACAACTAGGGCACTGAACCTCATGAAATGTTTCATTGAGGGCGATGATGGGCCTATGATGCCTCTCCTAGTTTTCCAGAAGCTTGGGAAATCCAAGCACATATGTGATATCACAAAGCTTCCTGTCATACAGGGCTGGTGAATCTCATCAGGTTTTGTAACCGTTGACCTCTCCTAGTTGGGCCCTGGATGACTAGGTTTTGGGGTTCAACACAGGGCTGGGGTGCTGATCATGAGCTCATTGCAGAAGCCCAGTGCTTTACTATTTTGTGTAACAGCATCACTTTCTAGTGTGTGTGTGTGTGTGTGTGTGTGTGTGTGTGTGTGTGTGTGTGTGTGTGTATGTGTGTGTGTAAGCGTGTATGTGCGCAGGCACATACACCATTCCTTGAGTTTGAACTGAGGACCTGAGTACTCTATGTAGTTTCTCTTGTACAAGGATAGCCTCTTCCACTTGAGCCACAGAGCCACTTTAGGCTTTTTTTTGTAGTGATGTGGTCCTGAGAAATTAAACCCAGGGTTTCATACATGTAGAGCACTCTACCACTAAGGTACATTCCCAGCTCACTACTTCAGGTTTGTTAGTTTGTTTCTGTCTTTTTTTTTTTATTGTTGTAGTACTTGAAGTCTGGCCTGGGTGCTGTTCTTGAGCTCTTTGGGTCAAGTCTTGTGCTATACCACTTGAGCCAAAGCGCCACTTCAGCTTTTCTTGTAGTCCATCATAGCTATGTGTCTCAAGGACTTTCCTGCCCAGGCTAGCATTGAACCATGATCCTCAGATCTCATCCTCCTGAGTAGCTAGGATGACAGGCACGAGACACAAGCACCAAGCTTCCACTTCAGTTTTCTTAGTGGTGAATTGGAGATAATTGTCTCATGGGACCTTTAGTGTCTGGGATAGTTTGGAACTCAGATCCTCAGATCTCAGCTTCCTGAGAAGGCAGGATGACAGACCTCAGCTATAGACCACTAGGCTGTGGCCTCTGCTGAAAGGGGGTTTTTGGCTCCACGTGGTGGAGTGCTAGCCATGAGCCCAAGGGGTAAGGGACAGCACCTAGGCCCCTATTTCAAGGTTCATGACTGAGAAATAAACAAAAGAATGGTCTGCAGTAGACAACTCACTAGTCTTCAGTAATACATAATTTTTTTTCTGCCAAGGGGACATATCTTAGTCTCAATATTCTCTGCATGACCATCTCAGTTGTGGAGCTCTTACAAGGACCATATGGAAGAATGCACTCTGTGAAGGACACAGCACATGGAACTCTTTTCATGACTCAGCACAGAGCATCCTGTGGAAGACTCAGCACCCAGCGCCCATTGCAGGACTCAGAACAGAACACCCTATGAAGTACGCAGCACATAGCACTATTCCACAAGCTGTCATTAGAATTAGGGTGCTTTCGTCAGTATCAACATTCTTTCAAGAACATTTCACAAACCACACAATTTCACATCTAATGGTTTAGTGGGGTGGGTGTTTTTTTGGGGGATTAGCTCGAAGCATGGGGATACTGTTTTAATAACATTTGCTCAAAGCTAGAGCTAGAGCTCTACACTTCGAGCCATATTTCAAAGAATCTAGCAGACTTGCTGCCATATTTTAAAGCCCCCGAGAAGCCAGGATATCGTGGGTAAGTCAGGGTAAGCCAGGATGATGGGGTAACCCATGGAGCTGGGTTGCAGCAGTTTACATCTGGTTAAGTCAGGTTAGGTGGCAGCAGTCAGCACCAAACTACTAGCTTTCTCTGTGATGAGGTACTTGAAGACCTGTCCTTATATAGTTGCAGTTAGAACATTCTACCTTTTTTTGATGGCAGTCCTGGGGCTTGAGTAAGGGCTATGACACTGTCCCTAAGCATTTGTACTCAAGGCTAGCACTCAATTGATTGAAAGACAGCAGAACTTCTGAGTTTTCTGTTTATGTGGCTCTGAGGAATTGAACCCAGTGCTTCATGCTTATAGGTGAGCACTCAAACACCGAGTCCCAGGAGTGAATGGTGTATAAATAGAAAGAGAATGCTATATATAAATATTATATACACAAAAGATATTTGTATATTATTAATTTATAGATAATATTACTATCAATTATTAAATATTAAATTATGTCTCCATTTAATGATGTGTCCCTGTTAACAATTAATAAAGCATTAATTAATAGTCAGAAGCCTGTTATTGTTTATCACACATGTACATATATCCATACATATAATTACATATTTTATAGAATGAGGCAGATGTCTAAACATTATTAAATTATGCATCATGTGTTACTACCAATTATTAGATACTTATGTTTCCATGAAATTTTATTCTTTTAATGATTGATAAAATATTGAACTTAATCCACGTCCTATAATTTTATGTCTAATTTTATCCTAGAATGATTCACTACTAATTCAAACTGTTTTTCATTTATTGTAGTGACAATTCTTCCACCTAGGACATTTTTTACATTTATGACATGCTATTACATAGCATATAGATGTGCATCTGAATTACACATCCTACCTGTCACCGAGCACTTTCAAAGAAAAAGAAAACATGTGTCACGCTCGGCTTCTCACTCCTCGATTACACTTTTGGCAGTACTGGGATATAAACTCAGGGCCTAGAAGGTTCAATTCATGATTGGGTGACTGTCAGCACAGCAGCCTGTAGCCAATTCAGCTGCCAAGCAGTTCCCAGGCCCTGAGATCGAGCCCCATATGTTGACCCCATATTGTGCTTAGTGTGGTTATTCATTTTATTTTTTGTTTTATTCATTTATTTAACATCAATTTTATTGACTGTTACTACACATGAAATATTTATTACATTTATTATATAGGATATAGTTTTCCCTATGTATGAAACTTCACAGCTGACACCCAGGACTTTCACAGAAAAGGAAAACATGTGTCACCATGGGATTCTTACTCCATGATTCAATTTTTGTGAGTGCTGACATCTGAACTCACAGCCTACAAGGTCTAATTCATGAATGGGTGATTGTCAGTATGCCATCCTTGGGAATATTGAGCTGACAAGCATTTCCAGCACCTGAGATTGAGCCCCAGCGGTTGACAAAATAAGAACAGTTTGACATGCAGATGGTAGTACACAAATAAATATATATCTTTATAGAGTGCCAGAGTTGTCTATACATTGTTCAGTTATATAGGCTACAATCCTACCAATCCTTGGGTATTCATTATGCCTCCATGTAATTAATATTATTGTTTTCATCCTTAATGAATTATCAATTAAATCAACCACTGTTCCGAAACTATTGCGTCCACGTAATTAATGGTATTTTTTGAATGTGTCAAAAATATTCATTAAAATCTATTGGCCTCCTAAAAATTACCCTGTCTAATTGTATTGTAGTATTCAGAAACAACTAATTCAACCTTGCCATTCATAAGTGTCCTCTGGTATTCCTATGAATAGGAACGAGACTCTTAGGATCCCCCTCCATTTGTGGGGGACAGGACTGGGTTTCAAACACAGGACCTATGTTGCTATGTTGGCCTATGGCTTCCCTGGTAGCCTACCAGCCTTCAGCAATGCAATGTTACCAACATTTTTCAAACATGTCATTCAGACCCTTGAAAAGAAAACAAATGTAAAACCGGCAGCCATCTGCAAGTTGCTAGTTTTTTTTTTTTTTTTCCTGTGTAGCTTTAATTATTTTTTTTCCTTTTTTTCCTTCTGCCTTTGGGGCCCAGGAACCCAGGTTTGGCTTTGGGTCTAGAGGTTGCACCCTAGCCTAGCGTGATCAAAGCTGAGGCAGAATCGCCACAAACTGAGTTCAAGCCCTGTGCTGGACAAAAAAAAAAAAAAAAAAAAAAAAAAAAAATATATATATATATATATATATATATATAAATAAATAAATATACATACATACATACATTAAAAATATTTGAAAGATCGTGCGGCTTCTTGGCTTGGAATTCATGCCCTTTTTTCTGCCAGGCCTGGGATTTGAACTCAGGGTCTGGATAAATCTGCAGCACTGTGGGGGTTGGAGAAGATCACAAGTCTGGCTTGTTCCTAGGTCCTGAACTCAAGTCTTGGCACTCAAAAAATAATATTCGTATACATGCTTACTGCATTTTGCAGTTAGTGTATTCTTTTATTTTTGTGTTTTATTTATTTCTTATGTATTTTACTGAGTATGATTACACATATAACATTTTTTGCATCCTATTTCATAAGAAATAGATTTGCCTCTGTATTCTACATCATTCCTGAGACCCAGTACTTTCACCAATAAGGAAAACAATTGGGACGATTGGCTTTCCCACCAGGATTCAGTTGTTGGCAGTTCTGTGACTTGAATTCAGGGCCCAGCAGGCCCACTTCATGAATGGGTAAATGTTAGCACACCAGTCTGATGCAAGTGAAGTTCATAGGCAAATTTGAGGACCTGAGATCAAGTCCTAGGAATGGCCAATATATAAACAGATAGATGTTTAGATTGCAGTATGTGTGTGTGCATGTGTGTGTACTTACATATGTATATACATCTATAAATGAATACAGAGAAAGACAGATAGAATGCTCACCGTCGTTGAAGACAAGAATTTCAGCCAGGTTTACAGGGCCCAAATTCAAGCCCCAGCACTGAAAAAACTAATATTCATATATGATATCTATTTACATATATGGGCTTACTCCATATTACATTTATTACCCTCAATTTATATTTTATTAAGTATTATTACATATATAACATTTATTTCATTTATTACATCTTATCACATGGATATATTTGCATATGGATTATACATCATACTGAGACCCAAGACTTTCACAGAGAAAGAAAAAAATGGGTCAAAATTAGCTTCTGACTCCACATATAAAATTTTGACCATGGTGAGATTGGAACTTACAGCCCACAATCCCCAATTCATGAAAGGGACAGTTGTAGAACAAAAGCATTTGGCAAATTGAGCTGCCAGCCAGTTCTGAGGACCTGGAACAAGCTTTGGTAGTGCCTGATAGATATAGATATAGACATAGATATAGATATAGATACAGATATAAAAAGATAGATCGATTGATTGATTGATCTATAGATAGATAGATAGATGTGTAGTTTGCAATATATATGAGAGAGACAATGTGAGGATATTAAATTATATGTATTATGAATTAATATTAAATTAGGCCTCCATTTAATGAAATACAATGGTTGAATACTTATTGAAGCATTAATGTAAATGTAGTCTGTATTATTTAATTGGGAGAATCATACCATCGTGCTTGAATTAAAGATATAATCCGCTACTATTTGTGTGGCATTCTATAAGAGAAACATGAACTAACTGCAAATTTAATTGTTACTTTTATAACATTCCATTAGGCATTCCCATGGATAGGAATGTTTTTCTCAAGATCTCTCTCCATTTGTAGGTGGCAGTCCGGGCACTTCAACTCCAGTCCTGGGTATTTTACTTCGAAATGGAAACCATTAGAATTACACTGTGAAGATTTCAGTTTGTCACAATGAAAGAAAAGAGTGAGAAGAAGAAAAGAAAGCCAGGTGTCATTTGCTCCTGCCTGAAATCCTAGCTCTTAAGGAGGCTGAGAGTTAGAGAATGCCAGTATGAATTCTGCCAGGACAGGAAAGTCCACAGCACTCTTATTTCTGAGGGATCACAGGAATAAAATATCGCCATGAGTGGGGCTGTGGCTCAAAAGCAGATTGCTACCCTTGAGCAAAAAGAGCTCAAGGAGAGTGCCTAAGCTCATAATTCAACCTCTGGAACTGCAAAAACAAATAAAAAAAATGTAACTCCATGTCTCTGCATGTATGTATGCATGCATTTCTATCGGTGAAGGTCCAGAGTCACTATGATGAAAGGCACCCAGCTAGGAAATTTGCTTTGAATAGAATGATTTCATTGCACAGACAGTACTTTCAAAACAATGCCTGTTCCGGGGATCCTTTCACTGTTCCCAGTGTAGTCTGAGATTTTCTCCGAACCCCAGGCTGCTGGAGGAAGTCTGTCTCATTTTTGGAATAGGCAGACAAAGGCCTCACTCCTGCCCAGCTGTGTAACAAACAACTCCATCTGGGCCAATTAGTGAGGAGGAGTGTGGGCGGGCTCTGAAGGCCAAGAGAAAAATGCCTCTTTGTACCCCAAGCTGTCTCTCTCCCCAGTGCTGTTTTGACAGGAAGCCTTCATTTTGCCACCTCCCATGGCAGGCCAAGTTCCCTGTACTTATCCTGTCTTTGTTAGACTACGTTCCAGTGTTGAAATAACCTTGTACAATTTATTCAAGGATCCTTCTGGCAGACAACAAGGGAGCTGAACCTAATAAAATGATTCATTATTGGCAATGGTGCCTTTCTAGGTTTCTGTAAGCTTGCTAAATTCAAGCACATGTGTAATATCACAATGCTTCCTGTCATTTAGTGCTCGTGAAGCTCATCGAGTTTTGAAGCCTTTGACCACTCCTAGTTGGTCCCTTCGTGGCTAGGTTTTGGGGTTGAACACAGGACCTGGGTGCTGACCATAAGCTCAGAGCAAAAACCCAATGGGACATCTCATTTCCATTGTGATATTACGGATCACATTGTGCCATCCCAAACCTATTATGACTTCTTAGCGCCTTTGAAAACACACATGGCCTCTGTGACATCACAGAACCTTTTTGTATCTATATCTTCATGGGGAACTAATGACAACTGATATCAGACATACCATTGAAACATAACAAATCCTTTCGGACATCATAATTGTGACATCATGTTGCCATTATGACACAATCAGCTCATTTTGACATATAAAACTATAATGGCATCATAGCTTTGTAACATCACATTGTCATTCTGATGTCATAACACTTTGTGTTTGCCTATAATGTTATTTGATTCTATTTCTAATGTAGCATGTCGGTTTATATCAGAAACTCATTGTGAATTCATGACCATTGTGATATCACAATGCCTTAGTAGCATCACATTGCCATTGTGATGTCACATTGCCAAATTGATGTCACAAAGGGATTTTGATGTGACAATGGTTGTGATATCACAATGAGTTTCTGATATCAACTCACATGCCACATTTCAAATACAATGAAATCACAGAATAGGCATTCATAATGTGACTATTATATCACAATGACATAGTGGCAAATGTTATAATGTCATTGTCATTTTGTGACGTCACCATAAGCTAAAGATGTCATAACAACAATGTGATGTCACACTGGTTATGATTTCCCACAGGGTTTATAATGTTACAATTGTTATGAGGTCACAATGTGTTTCTGTAATCAACTGATATGCCATATCTGAAATAGAATGAAATCACAGGATATACATTCAGAATGTGTCTATGACAGCAAAATGGCAATGCGATGTCAAAAAGCTATGATGTCACTGTAGCTTGGTGATGTCGCAGTGAGCTGATGGTATCATAGCAACAGTCTGATGTCACACTGGTGATGATGTCACAAAGGGTTTTTGATGTTACAATGTCAGATCTTAATTGCCATTAGTTTAAAGTGAGGACATGAGAATGAAGTCACAATGATATTCACAAATGAGCTGTGATGACACAAACGCCTTGATTTTTGTCAAAAGTGCTAAAGTTCTTAACAGGTTTTGTTGTCAAAGTGTTAATGATATAAAAATGAGTTAGTGATGTCAAAACTAGTTTGTAATATCACATCTTATTTCAAATTTCAATTGCTACAAGTTCAAAATGATACAAGTTCACAGAAAGAGATTGATGTCCCAAAGGCCAATAATTTTCTAAGATATGATGAGGTCATAATAGGTTTGTGAAAGCATGATGGTAAAGTAATATCACAATTGAAATATGATGTCAAATTATAATGTCATAAGATTGTTGTTATGTCACAATTAGTTGGATGCCATAATAGTGATAAGTTCAAAATATTTTTGTGATGTTGCAGTAGATTGGTGATGTGACAATAGCATTCCAGACCTCAATTGTCATTAATTCACAATGATTATATAAATTTAGAATGGGCTTATGAGGATTCCAAAGCATTTGTTGGCACAAATGTGATGAAGTCAGAACAGATTTGTGATGTGACAATGTGACACAATGTGATGTCACAATATTCAGGATGTCACAGTATTTCATGTCATACCTGAAATAATATGGGGTTGAAAATAGAGCTCTCAATGGGCCTAACATACACAATGGCTACATGTCACAAAACATCAGGACAGGACATGTTTGAATTTTCACAGTTGTTTAGAGATATCACAATGGCAATGTTATGTCACCAAGGGATTTTGATGTCACAATGGTTATGAAGTCAAAATGTGTTTTCGATATGAACCCATATGCCACATTTGAAATATAATGAAATCACATAATAGGCCTTCATAATGTATATATGATGTCACAATGACAATATGATGTCATAGTGGTATGATGTCATTATAAGTTTGTTATGTCACAATGAGCTGATATCAGAATGACAATGTGATGTCACACCGATGATTATATTGTAAATCCTTTGTGATATTACATTGGCATATCTGATCTCAATTGACAATGAGGATATGGATAACAAGAGGACTGTCTTTTCACAAAGGCCATGTGTTTTTTAAAAGGGGCTAAAGTTGTCATAATGGGTTTGGGAGGTCTCAAGGTGATTGTAATATCACAACAGCGAGGTGATATCACAATGGTTTTGTAATGTCACATTGGTGATGAGGTCACAATGCACAGGACAGGGTTGTGATGTCACAACAGGTTAATGATATCACAATGGCACTGTGATGTCACAAAGGGATTTTCATCTCACAATGGCTTTGAGGTCACAATGGATTTTTGATATCCACAAATATTGCTCGCTTGAAATAGAATGAAATCACAGAATAGGCATTCACAATATGTCTATAATGTGACTCTGGCTTATGATGTCAGAATACTATGATATTTAAGTTTAGTGATGTCACAATGGCATGTCTTATCTTATTACTCATTAGATTACCATGAGCATCCCAAAGGTTGCTATGTGCTGAATCTTTCAAAAGGTGCATATTGCTGAGTCCATTACACAGGGTTCTTTGTGCTTTTTTTTTTTATCAAATGTGCTTTGTGCTGTAATCCCAAAGGGTCCTATGTTCTGAATCCTTGAGAGGTAGGTATCCCCAACAATCACACACACACACACACACACACACACACACACACACACACACACACACACACGGAGGTCACCGTGCACCTGCTTGGTGTGGGGGGTGGAAGGAGAAGAGTCTCACAGCAGTTGGGCTGAGGGGAGATTTGATCCCCCAGGCAGCTGCTGGGGTTGGGGGGAAGCCTTGACCTGAGGTGAGGCTGCTTCTGCCATGGCCTGGTAGCCTTAGGGCAGAGTCAGGACAGCACAAAGCAAGGGATGGAGGTGTGGCCAATGGAGGAAGGAGGCATTACCAAGGGGAGGACAGGGCGTGGCTGAGGGGGCACATAGCTGCTGTAGCCAAGAGCACACTGGGCTGGCCACTTGCGCGGCAGAGGCAGGGCATCCAGGAAGAGCATTGGGGGCAGAGAGAGAGCAAAGAAAAGAGCAGGCACATACACAAGGGGAGGCAGCCTCAATGGCTGGCCTCTGCTGCTGTAGGAGCATGGGTCTGGGCCAGGAGCATAGAGCACACAATGCCAGCACATCAGGCACATCCCTAGCACAGTTAAGGCTGGTTGTTTCCAAGGGGAAGGGTCTGGCCCTGGAGAAGGGCAGAGGTCGGGTTGTGTTGTGTCATTAGAGTGGTGCTCTCCTTTTGTGGGATCCCTTGGTTCTGACAAGGGTACGGGGAATGGGAACCCACGTGCTCCAGCTTCTACATTGTCCCAGATGAGGAACCAACAAAATTAGGAGAGGCACAACTCTGAGTCTGTGTGAATGTGTGTGTATGTGTGTGTGTGTGTGTGTGTGTGTGTGTGTGTGTGTGTGTGTGTGTGTGTGAGAGAGAGAGAGAGAGAGAGAGAGAGAGAGAGAGAGAGAGAGAGAGAGAGAGAGAGAGAGAGAGAGAGAGAGAGAGAGAGAATCTTTCTCTTTGTACAGCCTGCTGTGCTCAGGTGAGTTGTCAGTTGGCAAATTGCAGGTGCTGCATGGAAGAGTCTTCTGTCAGTGTTGTGTGTGTGTGTGTGTGTGTGTGTGTGTGTGTGTGTGTGTGTGTGTTGGGAGATCAGGGAGATGAAAACAATGAAAATATATTTAAGTCACTATGTCTAAAAACAGCAAAAGCATTTTGTTTCTCTCTGTGTGTATGTGTTGTTGTTCTTTTTTCCTGAATACCAAGTACAAGCCCAGCCACAATTTTTGTTTTCTCCTTCACAGTTGCATGGCTCCTTTATTGAAGATTTCAGTAGACATTCATTTCCTCCCCTTTCCACCTCTCTTTTCCCCCTTTCCTGTAGCCTACAGTAGCTGCTGGGCCAGGATGGGCCTCTTCTAGGAGACCCTGGACTAGAGTGGACACCTGTCCTTCTATCCCCAGCCAGAAGTTTTGTGAGGTGAGTGTGACCACAGCCACATTCTTCCAGCCAGACACTCTGCTCTCATGTGTATAGTTGGAGGTAATTCAAGGGTTGGGAATGTGTCTGCCGAACATAATTAGGGAACGAGATGGGGGAGAGGGCAGGGCAGGGGCTGTGAAGCTATGAGGTTTGGGGGGCTGGCATATGTTGTGACATAGAAGATGGTTCACCATGACCAAGGATGAGAGGGGAACCTTATCTAGGGTGTTTACAGTCTCTGTGGGCATCCAGGCCCATGGATCCGGGCCCACACTGGTGGCGAGGATTCCCTCCTGGGGAAGTGCCCTGTGGTCAGTCCTCCCTGGAGTCCTGCAGACTCCAATCTGTGTCCCACTTGGGCTGTTTCTAGCTGGGTAGTGGTAGGCAAATCCATTCCCCCTGCTGGAGCCTGCCCAGTATCAGGAGGTGGCAGTTAGCTAGGGCTTTCTGAATGCCAGTTTCTTTAACCTGCTGTAGGCTGTCTGGAAGCAAAAGGGGACCACTGACTTTGGAACCTTTCAAATTTGATTGGGACAAATGAAATGCACATTTTCTAGGTTTTTTTTAAATTTAAACTGGCAATTTCCACTAATGGCTGGGATTATGGGTAAAATTATATGGATGATTTCAGCCGCCAAACAATGATGTTCAAAGCAGCACAGGCAGAGTTCCCAAGCCAGATTGTCTCCCGCTTTGAATGTTGTGCCTTGACTGACTTTCTCTGGAAGCTGCTGAATCTCCTCCAGCTCACTCTAGGGTGACCACCAAAGTGGAGGATGTCACAGAGAGCAGAGATTGTGACCTTACCCTCCTCAGCCTGCCAGCTGTGAGCAGAGATGATTCCCAGCACCTGTACTGGACTCTGGGAGAGTCAGAGACCCCAGGATTCCTCAAGGATCCTTCCTCTGCAACATGAAACATGGGGGCCAGATGTGGTGGACCATCCTGTCTGGCCCCAGGGGGAGAGGAGGCCCAATGAGTCAGGCGTTCAACTCACGGCAACTTTGTTCCCACATGAGTGGGGATTTGAGTGCCACAGAGTTGGTCAACTGCTGGACAGAGATCTTTGAGAAGATACACATCCAAGAGGCCCCAGAATCCAGCGAGTACATCGTGGCTAACATCCTTGGAGCCAAAACAGTTAAGTGCATTGGCACCAGGAGCGGGGAAAGGGGAGGAGGGAGAACTGTGGAAGAGCTACATCGGGCTTCATCCTTCCTCCCACAGAGAGGAGTCTTACCTGAATCAGATGGGACTTTTCTGTAGCATTGTCTAGACAGATGCTCATTTATTTATCCAACAAACCATCACAGTGTGCACCAGTTTCTGGGGGGTCATAGACAATGAAATGTTCAAGGACTGGTTTCACAGCACATGAAGAAACCTTGGATTGAGCTGGATGCCAGTGCTTCAAGCCTGTCATCCTAGCTCCTTACGAGGCTGAAATCAGAGGATTGAGGCTTTTGGCCCAGGCAGGAAAGCCTGTAAGAGTTTTGTCTTCAATTAACTACCAAAAACAAAATGCCAGAAGTGGATGTGTGGCTCAAGCCATAGACTGCTAGCTTTAACTAAAAAGGCTCAGAGACAGCACCTCAGCTCCGAGTTCAAGGCCCAGGACTGATACAAAGAAAGTAAAGAGAGAGAGAGAGTGAGAGAGGAGGAAAGGACAGAGGGAGAAAAAGAGGAAAGGAAGGAAGAAGGGAGAATATGGAAGCCTTAGTTTGGAGTCTCTGGATCAAGGGAGCCAACCATTCACAATCTCTGTGGGGACAGTTTCAGAGCCTAATGCCAGTATGTAGGACCAAGCCACTGACCCCTCAGCAAGTTCATGACATCCAGGAGCTGTGTGGTCACTGACTGTAGAGGGAACCAGCCTTGAGTAGACCCTAGGGCTCAGGGTGGGTCATCAGGTTTCAATTATCCCCGGCCTCATCGAGTTAATTTTCTGGTAAGATAAGAAGAAACTTCCCAAGAGCTAAGGAGGTATTGGGGTGAGAGAGTTTCAAGGGGGGCAAGGGATAAACAGGAATTTGAAGAGGGAGGATGATCACAAGTGAGACATGTCAGGACATTGGAGTGATGACCTTGCCTAACAACGTAGACTACCAGCTTTTGATCCAGCGAAACTGCTATTAAAAGTCCTAGCACCTTGGGTTCATCATTGATGACCTGGCTGTTGTTCATTGCACGATGCTTGTGCAGTACATCCTTGGGGACTGGGACTTTCCAAGACTCAATTTAAAGATGACATGCCCGGTGATTATTGCTCTCCCAGAGACTGAGGTAAGCCTGCCACTGGCATAAGACAGCCTGGGAATGAGGGCGGGAGTTGGGACCCATTTTGCCCCGAGACTTCATCTAGAGGGGCTAAGGCCCCATGACTGCCATTCTCAGAGGCAGAGTGGGTTTCTTTGCTGGCTCAGACTTTAGTCTAGATGGCAGATCTGGGATTCAGAAAGGGCAGGCTGAAGGTGTAGCAGGGCTGGGTAGAGGCAGGTGGGAAAACCAGAGGCACTGGGCTCTGAACAGGATTGTTTCTTTGATAATACTCACAACACAGGAATATTTCTGGGATAGATCAGCCCTTTTCACCTTCCCAGGAGGGACCTAGATCCCCCCAGTGTCCAGCCCTTGACCAGAAAACCCTTTGGTTCCCATATCATGTGGTTGGATAACTAGACCTCACCTCACTGCCCAGTGCTGAGGCAGGACAGTGAGAGATCCTGATTCTTTGATAAGGTCAGGGGATCCTCAGTATGAGATTGTACTTGAATGTCCCAACTTGCTGCATGGTCAGTCCCATATAAGACTGCCATGATGTAGGACATAGAATCTAGAGAATCATAGCCAGATAGGACCTGTTCTGGGGGTCTTAAGTATTATGTGTTAGCTTTGAGCTCCCATGGCCCACCTGCTTCCCTTTCTTGTGTGGGTCTATGCTAGAAACTAGGGTGTGGATCTTGTCTTTTATGCTACAAGATAGCAATCTACCATTAGAATCACAGCTCCACTTCCAGCATTTTTGGGTGTTTAATTGGAGATAAATAGTTCTTACGGACTTTGCTGCCAAGTGGCATCCAACTTCAGTCCTCATATCTCAGTCTCCTGAGGGTATAGGACAACAAGCATGGAAAAGTATCTTTGGCTGGGGGCCAGCAGCTCATGTCTGTCATTCTAGGTACTCAGGAGCTGAGATCTGAGGATCATGGTTCCAAGCCAGCCTGAGCAGGAAACACCCTGAGACTCTTATCTCCAACAAACCACCAGAAAATCAGAAGGGGTGCTGTGGCTCAAGTAGTAGAGTGCTCGCCTTGAGTCCAAGAGCTCAGGGATAGCATTCAGGCCCAAAGTTCAAGCCCTACAACCAAAAAAAGGAAAGAAACTAAAACATCTTTGCTTATAAAGATATGGAGGTGTGTGTGTTGGCCAGGGAGGGAGAGTGTTGTGATTGAGAGACCAGGTGCTGGTGTCACTGTACAGACATTTCTAAGAAGTACCCAAGATTGCCCCAGTTTGAAGCCACAGTAGGATGGGTGGTGCCTTACCAAGAACTCAAGAGGATGAGGCCTATGGCAGGCAGGGAGTGGGAAAATGGGTGCAGGGGTGGGATTTTTGTGTCTGTATTCTCTCCATTGAATGACAGATTTGGATGCTGAGTGTCAAAGTCTGAAGTAAAGGGTTGCAAGAAGTTTGTGGCCTGATGAATTGTATTTCCTCTGTGTATATGAAGGTGGCTGAAGCCGGGCACCTCCGGTGGCTTCCAAGTGTCATTCTAGCTACTCATAAAGATGAGATATAAAGACCACGGTTCAAAGCCAGCTTGGACAGAAAAATCTGTGGTTCTTGATATCCAATGAGCCACCACAAAACAGGAAATAATGCTGTGGCTCAAATGGTAGAGTGCTAATCTTCAGCTGAAGAGCTGAGGGACAGTGCCCTGGCACAACGTTCAAACCTCATTACCAACAATAAACAAATAGGTGGCCTGAGTTTTCCACATAGCAGTGTGTACGGCAGGAAACTCAATGCTGGGTTATGAGACATTCCAGATATGTAAGATGCTTAGTGCTGTGTCTAAAGTTAGTATGAGCATGATAGTGCCATCTTCTCATGGGTCGGGTGTGATCCTAAGAGAGGGAGTTTATGGTTCCTTTCTCAGGAACTGCTGAGGCCTTGGAATGTCTGTGTGTGTGTGTGTGTGTGTGTGTGTGTGTGTGTGTGTGTGTGTGTGTGTGTGTGTGTGTGTGTAATTTGTGTGTAATTTTCCCTCATCTTTCTCTGTTGCCTTCCTGGTTGCCTGTGTGCCTCTTTCTGACCTCAGATGGTGCCCCTCCACACTGACCTTCCCTTTAACCCCCTATCAGGGTCTACAATGAGTCCTAAATTGCCAGAGGCCTGTGTTCCAACTTTTCTCTAGGGCACAAATCTGGCTGTCCCAATATTTGGCCACCTCCCGGGGATACTGGGACAGCAGTGACAGCTGGCATGGGGTCTCCTCTGCCCCAGAGTGAGGCCTCAGTCATGCGATGTCCTTTAGTTTTCCACAGCTGGGCCTCTGACTGAACAACTCTCTCAGCAGGCTAACAGTGGAGTGGGGAAAGGGGGGTTGCTGGTGGTTCTGGCTAACTCGAGCTTGACAGCTGACTGAAGGCTGCCCAAGCAAGGAGGATCCAGTGCTAAATGAGAGGTGAGGCCAAGGTGGCTTGGAATTATTGGTCGTTGTATAGTAAATGTAAATGTACTTTATCACAGGAAAGCCTATCTTCTGGTCCCAACTGGGCCTCTCATGTCTTTCTAGACAATTCTGGATGTCCAGAATACAGAGGCGCAGACTTTAGATTCCAGGGCCATAGAACTGGGATATGAGAGACTGGTATGGCCAAAACCTCAATGTTCTGGGGCATTAGTCTTGACCTGCCTATACCCTCCGCTTGTGTATGTTCACTTCTTAACCCAATGTTGGTCACACACCGGCCACTTGTGGCAGTAGTGTGGAAGTGGCAGGAGTGGAAGTGAGATGAAGGGAGACCAAATTAAGGATTTATGGCCTGTGGGGGTAGGAAAGGGTGTCTTTAAAAAAGTCTTAGAGCTGGAACTCAGGGCCTACACACTGCTCCTGAGCTTCCTTTGCTCAAGGCTGACATTCTACCTCTTGAACCACAGCTCACCTTTCATCTTTATTAATAGTTTAGTGGAGATAAGAATCTGATGGACTTTCCTGCCTGGGCTAGCTTTGCTGGACTGGCTTCAAGCTGCCATCCTAAGATCTCAGCCTCTTGAGTAGCTAGGATTGATTATATGAGCCACTGGCACCTGCTAATGATGTTAGTGTGCAGTGTGTGGTGTGTGTGTGTGTTTGTGTGTGTGTGTTTACCGGGATTTGAACTCATAACCTAGGTGCTTTCCTTTAGCTTGATTTCACAAGATTGGTGCTGTACCACTTGAACCACATTAGCTCTGCTTCCCAGCTTTTTGGTCATAAGTGTCTGCCCAGGCTAGCTTTGAATCTTGATTGATCCTCAGGTCGCAGCCTTCAGTAGCTAGGAGTCATGAGCCACCATCGCCCAGCTGATAATGGCCATTCTCCACAGTGGACTGGGATCTCCTGAAAGCTTTTCCTTATTTTTTCCGTGCCTGTACAGGGGCTTGAACTCAGGGTCTGGGCTCTGGTCTCTTAACTTTTTCCCTCAAAGCTGACACTCTACCACTTGAACCACAGCTCCATTTCTGGCTTTTGGTAGTTCATTGCCCAGAAGCGTGTCACTGACTTTCCTCCCCTGAGCTGGCTTTGATTTCAGTCTCCTGAATAAATAGGATTTAGAGGGGTTGAACGACTGGTGGCATTTGATAGAAGCTTTTCTTAAGCAAGAGTTCTTCCCTGCATTTGCCCGGACTCCTCCATGCAAAGGGGGCCTGAGGGTCAGGAGCTGTGAAAAAATAGACTTCCAGCCACAGAAAATGGCTGGGGTCCTTGGTGAAAAGTCAAGCCAATCTTCCCCTGGGCCCCATTCTGGGACCCCACCCTCTGCCCTATCTGTGACTCAAGTTCAAACCTTGATTCAGCCTTGAATGTTCTGCCACACTTGTCTGAGGACACAGAACCTTCATTCCACCCATACCACCTGCTCTACACCACACCTCAGGACCTTTGTGCATGCTGTGTACCTTCGGCCCCAGGCCCTCTGTCCTGTTCCACATGTTAGAACTCCTGTGGAATTTTGGCACTGGTTATATCACCTCTTGGAACAAGTCTTTCCTTCCCTTCTCCCTCATTTTTTAAGTATTGAGTTGCTAGAGATGGAACTTGTGCAGGCTGACTGGCAAATGCTCTATATTGGTGTGTCTGTGTGTGTGTGTGTGTGTGTGTGTGTGTGTGAGAGAGAGAGAGAGAGAGAGAGAGAGAGAGAGAGAGAGAGAGAGAGAGAGAGAGAGAGAGAGAGAGAGAGAGAGAGAGTCCTGGGGTTTGAATTCATACCCTGGGTGCTATCCCTGAGTTTTTATGCTCAAGGCTAGCATTCTAATACTTGAACCACAGCTCTGTTTTTTTGGGTGCTTAATTGAAGAAAAGGGTCTCATATAGACTTTCTTGACTGCAGTGGCTTGCAGTTATAATCCTCAGTCTCAGCCTCCTGAGTAGCTAAGATTACATGGGTGAGCCATCAGCACCTACCTTCTACCTCTTACCAATAACCTTGGCTCTCCTCTGAGTCCCAGAAGAGTATGTCCCACCAAGCATACATTATTTTTGACAGTGTTGGGACTTGAATTCAGGGTCTGGGTATGTTCCTGAGCTGTTTCTACATTCTTTCACTTAAGCCACAGTGCCACTTTTGACCTTTTCTGTTTATGTGGTACTGAGGAATCCAACTCAGGCCTTAATGCTTGCTAGGTAAGCAATCTACCACTAAGCCACATTCACAGCTCAAGGCTACTTCTAACAGGAGCTATGAGGGTGGGATGTATTTGCATACATCTCAGCCTCCTGAGGAGCTAGGATTACATACAGGAGCAACTGACACCTGGCTTCCTTTGCTTCTGGTTGTTCTTTTTGTAATCGTGACAATCTGAAATCTTCAGCGTCATTCCAATGGTTTGCATTCGAAATAAACTACCCAGCCCTGGAGTTCGAATGCCAAGACTGCCACCCACCAATGGAGGGAGATCCTGCCAAACTCGTTCCTATTTACGTGAATGCTAATGGAATATTATAAAAGTAATAATTAAATTTTCAGTTAATTCATGATTCTATTTTAGAATGCCAAACAAAAATTATTGGATTTATATCTTCCATTCTAGCAGCCTGGTATGATTCTTCTAATGGAAGGATATTGAGTAATTTTTAATTAATGCTTTTATAAGTATTCAACCACGATACTTCATTAAATGGAGACATAACTTAATAACTAATTGATGGTAAGTATATATATATATATAAAATTTAATGATATCCTCATATTCTCTCTCTCTACATATACATACACATATATATAGAGCAATATATATATATATATATATATATAGTAATCTACACATCTATCAATATATATATTGGGCACTACAGTGGCTTTATCACAGGGCCTCAGAACTTCAGTTTGCCAGAGGCTGGTGTGCTAAGACTGTGACCCCATTTATGGATTGGCCATTGTAGGCAGTGAGTTGAAATCCCAGCATTACCAAAAATTTATTCATGGAGTAAGAAGAAAATTTTGACACATTTTTCCTGAAAATAAGCCCTGGGTCTCAGTATGATGCATAAATTCATATAAAAAGATATCCTGTGTGATAGGATGTAATTAATGAAATGTTGTATGTGCAATAATACTACATAAATAACAGTAATAAACGTCATATTCACTAAACCCATATATGTATTTTTTCCAGTGCTGGGGCTTCAATTCAGGCCCTGGGAACTGGGCTGAATTTCTTGTCTTCAAGGACGCTGAGCTTCTCCTTCACCTACAGTGCTACAGATATACCCAGAGGCTGAGTTCAAATCCCAGGCCTGCCAGAAAAATGGTGCAAATTCCAAGCTAGGGCCTTATTTTATTTTATTTTATTTTGGCCAAGTACAGGGCTTAAACTCAGGTCTTGGCATCTCTGCCATAGCTGACCCTGGGATCTCAGGACCCAAGTTCAAATCTTGGGGTTGGCAAGTAATAAAATAAAAAGGAAAAATATAAAACGGAGAAGTTCAAGAGGGTGGTTTTACATTTCTTTACCTTTGTATTGGGACCATCCTGGGTAAAAATGAAAAGGCCCAAAGTGTACATGACCTTGCATGCTGATGTTTGGCTAGCTATTATGGAAGCCATAGCCAAAACCTCAACTTGGGCCTGGAGGTTGAATCCTGGGACTGCCACTAAGGATTGGCAGGAGATACTAAGAAACCCATTCCCTGTACATCCATATGAATGGAATTTTATAAAAGTATCTATTAAATTAGTAGTTAGTTTATGAGTATACTATGAAATTATGCATAACAATTATACTAAATTGACTAATTTTCAATTAATACTTTATTATGTATTCTTTCAATTAATACTTTATTATGTATTCAACCATGATACTTAAAAATGGAAGGAATAATTTAATTGTCAATAATGGGTAGTAATATAATATATGTAATTTCATAATATACAGACATCTTTCTTGTGTTTTAAATATATACATATATGCCAATCTACATATTTACCTGTTCATAAACTTGTCACTCCTGGGGCTCAGTGGTATAGTGATAGCTAGTACATACAAAGCCCTGGATTGGATTCCTCACTCCCACATGCACATAAGAATCTGGAAGTTGTGCTGTTGCTGCAGCAGCCGAGCAATAACTTTGAGCATAAAAGCATAGGGACTTTGTCTAGATCCTTACTCAAGACCCAGGAAGGGCACCAGGACTGAATGTTGTGACTGCAACTCTATAAGGATAGGACTTCAAATACCTCATTACAGAGCAAGCCGGAAGTCTGGTGCTGAGAGCTGACCCTGGAATACTAAGACCCAAGTTCAAATCTCGGGGTTGGCAAAAATAAAAACAAAAAGGAGAAGGATAAACCGGAGGACTTCAGGAAGGTGGTTTTACATTTTATCCCCTTGCATTGTGACCATCCTGGGTCTAAATGACAAGGCCCAAACGTGCACATGACCTGGCATACTGATGTTTGGCTGGCTATTAGGGAAGCCATAGCTGATACTTCAAATTAGGCCTGGAGGTTGAATCCCGGGACTGCCACTAAGGATTGGTGGGAGATTTTAAGAAAATGCATTCCAATATACATCCATACACATGTTATAAAAGTAACAATTAAATTAGTAGTTAGTGTATTAGTATAATATAAAATTATACACAACAATTACACTACATTGACTAATGTTCAATTAATACTTTATTATGTATTCAACCATGATACTTAAAAATGGAAGGAATAATTTGATTGTCAATAATTGGTAGTAATATATTTAATTTCATATTATACAGACATCTTTCTCTTGTTTTATACATATATATATACATATATGTATATATGTGTGTGTGTATGTAAATATATGTGTATATATATATATATATATATATATATATATATATATATGTGTGTGTGTGTGTGTGTGTGTGTGCCAATCTACACCTTTATGTATTTATACACTTGTCACTACTGGAGCTCAATGGTATAGTGATGGCTAGTACATCCAAACCCTGGATTCGATTCCTCACTACTAGATGCATATAAAAATCTGGAAATTGTGCTGTCGCTCAAGCAGTCGGGCACTAGCTTTGTGCATAAAACCTTAGGGACTGTGTCTAGAGCCTTACTCAAGACCCAGGATAGGTACCCAAAAAATATTGAATGTTGTGACGGCAACTCTCTATGGATAGGACTTCAAATACCTCATCAGAGAGCAAACTGGGAGTCTGGTGCTGACAGCTGCCATCTAACCTGACTTAGCCAGAGATATACCACTGCAACCCAGCTCCATGGAACTAGATGCTGCTGGCTTGCTCACCCCTATCATCCAATATATTCGGGGGCTGAGATATGACACTGATGGTTTTAAAACCCAGTCCTAGCAGAATATATGTGAAAGTCTGAGCTGTGGGTCAAAGTTGTAGAGCTCTAGCCTTGAGCAAAAGATCTTAGGACAGTACCCCCAACATTTTAGTGCAATCCCTGTGGCTGACTCCCCCCCAATAAACACTCCTCTGAATCATTAGATGTTAACTTTGTGCAGTTTGTGATGTGTTTCTGAAAGAATGATGATACTGATGAAAGCACCATAATACTAATGACAGCTTGTGGGATATAACTATGTGATGAGTCCTTCCTAGGGTGCTGAGTACTTCATGCGGTGCTGTGTGCTGAGTCCTGCACAGGATGCTATGTGCTGAATCCTTCACATGGCGCAGGGTGCTGAGTCTTTCACAGGATGCTGTGTGCTGAGTCCTGTCAAGAGGGTTATGTGGAGTAGGGCACCAGTGGCTCACGCCTGTAATCCTAGCTACTCAGGAGGCTGAGATCTGAGGATCACGGTTCAAAGCCAGCCTTGGCAGGAAAGTCACTGAAACTCTTATCTCCAATAAACCACCAAAAACTGTAAGTGACACTGTAGCTCAAGTGGTAGAGCACTATCCTTGGGCTGAAGAGCTGAAGGACAAAGCTCAGGCCCAGAGTTCAAGCTCCATGACCATCAAATAAAAAAGAGTGTTATGTGTTTTGTCCTTCAAAGGGTGCATTCTTTCATCTTGTCCTTGTAAGAGCTTCATAACTGACATGATCATGCAGAAAAGAATTTTGAGGCTCTAATCTGTCCCCATGGCTGGGACAAAATGATGTATTACTGAAGACTAGTCACTTGTCTACAGCAGACAATTGTTTTGTCTTGTTTTTTCTCAGTCATGAACCTTGAACTCAGAACCTAGTCACTGACCCATATGTCTTGGGCTCTTGGCTAGCACTCTACCACGTGGAGCCAAGGACCCCTTGAAGCAGAGTGCCCGGCCTAGGGTTCTATATCCGAGGTCTGTCATCCTGCCTTCTCAAGAAGCTGAGACCTGAGGATCTGGGTTCCAAACTCTCCCAGACACAAAAGGTCCCATGAGACTATTATCTCCAATTCACCACTAAGAAACTTGAAGTGGAAGCTGAGTGCTTGTGGCCTCCAATGAACCACCAGAAAACCGGAAGTGGCTCTGTGGCTCAAGTGGTAGAGCACAAGATTTGAGCTGAAGAGACAGGGACAGCACCCAGGCGCAAAATTCAACTCCTACAACTGACAACAACAAAAAAGACAAAAACAAACTAACAAACCTGAAGTAGAGGGGTGGGAATGTGCCTTAGCGGTAAAGTGCTTTGCATATATGAAACCCTGGGCTTGATTTCTCAGGACCATATCACTAGAAAAAAGCTTGAAGTGGCTCTGTGGTTCAAGTAGGAGAGGGCAAACCTTGTACAGGAGAAACTAAGTACAGTGCTCATGTCCTGAGTTCAAGCTTCAGGACCAGTGTATACACAAACATGCACACACATACACACACACACACACACACACACACACACACACACACACACACATGCACATACACACGCTCACACACAGAGAGAAAGCATAAGTGAAGATGTGACAAAGTGGTAAAGCATTAGAATTCGGCTCTGAGCTCATGGTCAGCACCCAGGCCCTGTGTTCAACCCCAAAATCTAGCCACTCAAGGCCCAATTAAGAGAGGTCAAAGGTTTCAAAACTTGATGAGCTTCACCAGCCCTAGATGACAGGATCTTTGAGATATCCAACATGTGCTTGGATTTCCCAAGTTTCCGGAAACCTAAGAGAGGCATCATAGGCCTATCATCACCAGCAATGAAACATCTCATTATGTTCAGTACCCTAGTTGTCTGCCAGAAGGACTCTTGAATTATATTGAGCACTGTATCTGAACACCGGAATATAGTCTCATAAAGGCAGGATAAGAGCATAGAACTTGGCCTGCCATGGGAGGTGGCAAAAATGAAGGCCTCCTATTAAATCAGAGCACTGGGAAGAGAGATAGCTAAGGGTAAAAAGAGGCCTTTTTCTCCTGACTTTCAGAACCCGCCCACACATCCTCACTAATTGGACCAGATGGAGTTATTTGGTACACAGCTGGACAGGAGTGAGGTCTTTTGTGTTCCTGTCCAGAAAATGAGGGAGACTTCCTCCAGCAGGCCTTGGATGCAGCGAAACCCTCAAGCTACCCTGGGAGCAGTGAAGGGAGCCCTGGAACATGCAATGTCATAAAAGCAGTCTCTGTGTTATGAAGTCATTGTATTGAATACAATTTTCCTTCTTGGTGCCGTTCATCCTAAGTACTCTGGAGCTTCACCTATAGGAATACATCCATACCTACACAAAGACATGGAGGTACAGGTTTTTTTTGAGGGGGCAGGTCCTGGGGTTGAACTATGAGCCTAGACCTTGTCTCTGAGCACTAACTGCTCAAGGATAGTGCATTAAGCTTGAGTCACAGCCCCGGTTCTGGGTTTTTCTGTGATCTCTTAGAAATAACAGTGTCAAGAACTTTCTTATCCTGGTGGGTTTCAAACTCAGATTCTCTACATCTCTGCCTCCTGAGGAGCTGGGATTACAGTCAGCAGCCACTTGCACATTCTTGTCTTCTTCATTTTATAATCTGGACAATATGACTTCTTTACAGAGTTATTCCGATGGTTTGGACTTATAAGTAAACTACCAAATGTTCTTTATAGCTGCTTTCTAGGAGAGGATTTTCTCTCCTCATCTTATCCTCTGGTCACAGGTTTGAAGGCAAAAGTGGGAAATGAGTGTCACATGATTCAGGAGCAAATGTCCATAGGATATGCCAGTTCTGTCACTTAGCATTGAGCTGCAGTGAATTTACTGTCTCAATATATGAGGACCAAAAGCTGGAGCAATCCTCATACTCTGCATTGCTCCTTTTGCCTATAAGGTGGTCTAATAATTATGAGTGATTTGTATCTCCAATCTTAAGTACATGAACACAGTAGAATCATGTTCCTGCCTTGGTTTTTCTCTAGTACCTCTCGAGATTTAGACTAAAGGTTTTTGTGGAGTGGCTCCTAGGGGAATCACTGAGGAAAGCCACATGAAGCATCCTCAGTAGATCACCATTCAAAGCCAGCCCTAGCAGGAAAGACTGTGAAACTCTTGTCTCCAATAAACCACCAGAAAACCAGAAGTGGAGCAGTAGTCTATAGGGTAGAACTCCAGCTTTGAGAGAGAAAGCCAAGCAGAAGATACAGGCCAGACCAGGCAGGAAAGCCTGGGAGGCTCTTATGTCCAGTGAATGACCAGATGGCTAGAAGTGGAGCTGTGGTTGTGGTAGAGCCTCAGCCTTGTGCAACACAGCTGAAGAACACATGGCATCTGGAGTTTAAGCCATGGGATAGCCACAAAAATAAATTGGAAAAGAGAAGGTGAAGTTTATGTATCAGTGCCCTACTTACTTACATGTATATATTACTTCCCTGAGTGCAAACAGGCTGTATGCAATGCTTCTGCTTTTATTTACTGATTAATTTTTCAGATATGCTCATTGTGCATACTGCATCATTCTCTTCATGTCAGCCACATTGCTCTTCTCTTCCAGTGTACCAGGCCTGTGTCCTTATATGATGCACAGTGAAGCTCTTAGCAGCTTTTATTTACATTTTATTATGAGGCTAATGCAGGAGCAGTCACAAATCAGGCAGGAGAAGAGAAAATCAGAGTTCATAGAAATAAGCGTTATTCAAAAAATTATACTTGGGGATAAAAATAGTAGCATACTTATGTAAAATTACCATTAAGAAAAAGATGAGGGGGCTGGGAATGTGGATTAGTGAAAGAGTGCTTGCCTAGCATGCAAGAAGCCCTGGGTTCACTTCCTCAGTAACACATACACAGGAAAAACCAGAATTGGTGCTGTGGCTCAAGTAGTAGAGTGCTAGAGACAGTGCCCAGGCTTTGAGTTCAGCCCAAGAAATGTCAAAGAGATAACTAGGTAGGTAGGTAAGTAGGTAGGTAGGTACATAGATAGATAGATAGATAGATAGATAGATAGATAGATAGATAGATAGATAGATAGATAGATAGATAGATAGATAGATAGATAGATAGATAGATGATAGATAGATAGATAGATAGATAGATAGATGGATGGATGGATGGATGGATGGATAGATAGATAGATAGATAGATAGATGATTGATAGATAGATAGATAGATAGATAGATAGATAGATAGATAGATAGATAGATAGATAGATAGATAGAGAAAAGATAGAAAAATGATATATGAATCTGGTCTTGGACGTCAGGAGGAAAGGTGGGAACAATTCCCAATCATGCAGCTTTCTGCAGTGTGCCAGGCCACCAGGATGGTCTTCACACAACCACAGAGCAGGAATACTGTCTCTTTCCCGCTTCTCAGACAGCTGAAGGCCCCAGAGTGAAAAGGGGAGAGCCAGGTTCTAACTCAGCTGCTTGGAGGCAGAAGAGAAATGACCCTGCCTCTCCTTGGACTGGGGATTACTATTAATAAAGTGGAGAATAAAGGAAGGAGATAGGACTGCCAGAGATAGAATAAAGGCCTTCAAATCTGACACATGGAGAGTAAAAAACCCACTCCCTAAGACCAGAGAACAGGGTTTTCCACTCTGTTCCTCCCATCTCTCCCACTGAACTGGCTCTCTATTGGTAAACTAAACATAGCCTGAAGCTCCCTTCACCTGATGGAGGAAGGTTAGTCATTGTTTGAAGAGGCTGAGAAAAGCCTGACCCTGGTGTAATTCTAACAAATGTTTCAGGTTTTCCCCCATTGCTGACTGTGCCTGGAATGAATGAAGTGGTTTTGCAGCTCAGTTCCTTGTGGAGTGTGTACATTCTGCCTCCTAATCCTGCAGGACTGGTCTCTTCACCTAGCCTGGCTTTTGAAATTGTTTTCTGTCCTTCAAATACAGTGTTACACTGGAGTTCTTCCTTCTAACAGTTCCAGGGCTTACATCCTGAGAACTTCAGTTGAACCAGGATGGGTCAATGGGTCAAGAACTCTAACAACATGTAGATTTCAAGTAATATCTCATCAACAAAGGAAACACAAGAAGCTCTTGAACATCTGACCTTTCAGAAGTGGAAGTCAGAATATTATAGACTTTCCTGCCTTGGCTGGCTTCACACTGTGATCCTGATACCTCAGCCTCCTGAGCTAGAGTGATGGGTGAGACTTACTGGTGCTCGGCTAGGTTAAGAAGTGTAATGACATTGACAACACAAGTCAACTCCTTATCACAAAGGGCTTGGGGAGCATATTAAGCCATTCAACATTGGACCTTTCAGAACCCTATGGACACAAAGTTACAATGCTAGAGTCTGAGAGGCTGGGCATGTGGATCTGCTTTACTTGAGCCTGGAGGTCTGACTCCAATTCTGGTGTATATCAGTGTTCATTTTCCAGAGAATGTTCTCCTAATTAGAAAATAGGAAAAGTACTTTGATTAACCCTCAATTTTTTGCCAGTTGTGTGTCTTGAATCAAGCCTGGGCACTGTCCCTGAGCAATTCATCTCAAGGCTAACAGTCTACCACTTGAGCCACAGTGCCACATGGGTGTGTTTTGGTGGTTCACTGGATATGAGTCTAACAGGCTTTTCTTGCCTACGATGTCTTTGAACTGTGGACTTCAAATCTCAGTCTCCTGAGAAGGTAGGGTTCCAGGTGTGAGTCATGGGCATCTGGCCTATTGTTTTTGGCATTCCTGGGGATTCTTTTTCTCAAGGCTAACACTCTACCATTTGAGCCACTCCATTGCTTCTGGCTTTTTCTGAGTATGTGGCAATGAGGATTCAAACGCTGGTATTCATGCATGATGAGTGAGCTCTTTGCCATTAAGCCACAGTTCTAGCCTCCCCCTTACAATTTTATCCCACAACTTTCCTGTTCTCAAGAAAAGGCTTCTGAGTATAAACCATCTGAAGACATCCCTATAGGAAGGTGTCAAAGATAAATAAGACAAAGCTCATTCTTGGGAGAGAGTGTAAACGTGTGAAGACTGTGACAAATGCCTCTATTTAAGTATGTATCGTTTCAACACTTAAAAAGCTTTAATGATAAATGGTCAATTTCCTAAATTACTGTGTATAATTTTATAATAGATATGCAAAATGTAATAAATGTTATGTGTATGATAATATTAAATAAAATAAACAATAAAAGAATGAATCAAAGAAAAAATAAAATAAATACAAAATCAATAATAAAAAGCATAATATGTAATAAACCTACATATGTATGTATATATCATATATTATACATGAATAGAAATATCTTTTCCATTGCAGGGCCTTCATTCAGGCCATGGGAACTCTAGCCTGAATTTCTTTTCCTCGAGGACAGTGAGCTTTGTTTCTCCCATGGTACAAAAGAGTTACCTGAACAGTAAGATCAAATCCCACCAATGGTAGAAATACTGGCCCCAGTCCCAGGAGAGTGACTTAATTTTTTAATGGAAACAGTTATGTTTATTCGGTTCCATACTGAACATTAAATAAAATCAGTGTAGAATTTTGTACATCTATTCAGACATCCTTCCCTTACCCCCAAAGTGCTTCTCTGAACACTACATTGCTTCTTTTTTGTATGTTTTTTATTGTAAAAATGTTGTGTAGAAGGTTCACAGTTACATGAGCAAGGTCATGAGTATATTCCCTTTTGAGCATTGTTACCTCCTCCTTTGTTTTCCCCCTACCATCTCTTACCTTCCATCTCCACAACTACTCCCCTTGCCGGCTCAGTGACTTAATTTTTTTTTAAATTTTGGCTTGGCACAGGGTTTGAATTCAAGTAATGGCAAATCTGCACTTTCCCTCACATTGCTACAGATTTACAAAGATCCTGAGTTCAAATCCCAGTCTAGGAAAGAAAACTGACAGAAATTCCAAACCAGGGAGCTTAATTTTTTTTTAAATTTATTTAAATAATCAAATTTTTTTCTTTTTTTCTTTCTTTTTTTTTTTTTTTTGGCTTAACATGGGTCTTGAACTCAGGTCATGGCAACTCTGCCTCAGCTTTGATCACCCCAGGCTGGGTGCAGCCTCAGGATCCATACCCAATCCTGGAATCCTAGGTCCAGAGGGCTTGCAGAAAGAAAACAAAAGTGGAATAGCACAAAAAGTGGCAAGCTGCAGAGGGCTGTTTTTTTTTTTTTTCTTTGCACAGTGACCATCCTGGGTCTGAATGGCACGGGTGCAAAGTGGACCTAACCTGTCATTGCTGAAGGCTGACAGGCTAGCAGGGAAGCCATAGGCCAACCTGTCAACGCTGGGTTCAAATCCAGGTCCTGACGACTACCAATGGCAGGAGATCACAAAAGACTCATTCCTATGCATAAGAAAACCAATTGAAAGAGAAGTTTGTGCATCGGTTGAGCCTATAAATGGATGCAGTAATCCTAGGACACTGACTGATCTTCATTTCATGTTTTATTAAGCATGAAAAGAATAGTATTCCTTTAACTGTAGTATAATAAATACCTAAGAGTTGGTAGGAATGTAGTATATGTCATTCATCATAAATAGGCGGGTGTGGCACTTTTTAGCAATATATATTTATTTGTATATTACTGTGTGCCTAGCCTTGTATCTCTGTTATGGCCAATCCTGGGTCATGATCTCAGCACCTGGGAACCACCTCACAGCTTCATTGGCTAGAGGCTGCCATGCTCACACTCACCCATTCATGAATTGGACCTGGTAGGCCCTGAGTTCAGATCTTAGCACCGCCAAAATTTTATCTTGGAGTAAGAAGCCAAGAGTGACACCTGTTTTCCTTTTCAGGGAGAGTCCGGGTGTCAGGTATGATGGAGAACACATCTACAAATCTAGATGGTATGTGATAGGACGTAAAAAATATAATGCATAGTTAGATGTTCTCACAGTCAATAAAAGAAACGGTAAATAAATGAAAAAAATACAATGAATAAGCACACCAAATATAACATATACTGAATATCTGTACGAAGTTTAATCCTATCTTTAAAATGTATATAAGGAGTACGTTTTCCAGGTCTGGGCCTTGAATTCAGGCATAGGGTAAAGGTCTGACTTACTAGTCTTCAAGCACAGTGAGCTTTCCCTTACCCCACATTGCAACAGAGTTACCCAGACCCCAAATTCAAATCCCAGGATTGCAGACAAAAAAAATGGCACACATTCCAAGCCAGGGAGCTTCATTAGCATTTTTAATATTTTTTTAAAGTTTACTTCGCCTTTATTTGATACATATTGATTTTAAAACGAGAGTTTTTTAAAAAAAGGGATTTAAACTTTTACATTTCAGCATAGCACATTGGTGTTTCTATTTTGACCATCTGCCATGAAGAGTGAGAATGAAAATAAGGACATCATTGCTCTCTAGAAGGTCGGGACAGTTGAATTTATTTCTATTTAGAGTTATTTCTACAATTATAAACTCTCTGCATTTGTGTCATGTGAGTTTTCCTCAGTGCCTACCATGAAATACACTTGGGGAGTCCTCATAGCACAAAAGGTTGGTTTTCTGAATAAAAACTCACTTCTGTGAGGACAGTAGGTAGTTGTACGCATTTGGGGAATAAACAGGATTGTAAAACGAAAAACAGAAACAATGTGACTGTGATGTATCTCAGTAGTGGAGTACTTGCCTAAAGAGTGTAAGACCCCAGCAGAAAAGTTTTGTAAAGCTCAGAATGTTAGAATTTTATGATCTGCATGAACTTCTTTTTTTTTTTTTTTTTTTTGGTCCTGTGGCTAGAAATCAGCAATTTTCCTTGTGTTTTTCAGCTCAAGGTGAGCTTGAGTCATAGTGCCACTTCTGGTTTTCTAGTGGTTTATTGGAAATAATTGTCTCAGGGACTTTTCTGCCCGGGCTGGCTTTGAACCACCAACCTCAGCCTCCTGAGTAGCTAGGATTATAGGCATGAGCCACTGGTGCCTAGCACATGAAAAAACTTCTTAAAGATTGATTCTGAGAAAAGAAACTTGGAATACATTTTTAGTATAAATAATTTATAATGCCCTGGTTAAGGCACTAATTCAGAAGTATTTATTCATTGACTGGTTTCTTAGTTTATTTAAAGATATATATGCATTATTAATATATATATATACATATATATTATTAAAAACAGCTTTGAAGTGTAACTAAGAGCATATGTGCTCATGTAAAGTTATACAACTGCACAAGCTTCATTTTTTTTCCAGTTTGGTTGGTACCATAAATTAGGTGGGATTTGTGTATTGTTGTTTTGTTCTCTGTTTTTGGAGGATTTCTTTCCCTTTTATCCCCCTCACCTCCTCTCCTCGCACTTGAACTCAGCTTGCTCTTTCTTGGCTTCATTGTTCATAGCTAATTTTCTACCACTTCAGCCATACCTGTAGCCTGGCTTTTTGCCAGTTAATCGGAGATGATGTCTCTCAGGCTTTTCTGCCTTAATTGGATTTGAAATTTCATCTTCTAGTTCTCAGCCTCCTGATTAGCTAGGATGACAGTTGTGAGCCACTGGGGTGCCTAGGGATAAATTAGACTTTGGTTGGTGTATTCTTTCTGTTTTTCTGAGCATTGGATCATCTACTACAGAATTTCTGTGAATATCCTGGGTCTGAACTAAGAAATATAATACATATGCAAATCTGTATAATTCTCATAAGATGCAATAAATTTAATACATGTTATAATTGTAATAATAGTCAATAAATATAATGAATGAATAATACAAAAAATAAATAAATGCACTCAAAGCAATATGCAGTAAACATAAGTATGTGGATGAATATTACTTAACAGAGTTGGGGATTGAATTCAGGCCTAGGGAACAGGCCTGAATTGCTTGTATTCAAAGAGGGTGAGTTTCTCCATTCCCTAGAGTGCATTTGAGTTTCCCAGACTCTGAGTTCAAATCCCAGGCCTTGAAGAAAAAAACGGGCACGAATTCCAAGCCAGGGAGCTCCATTAGTATTTTAATAATTTAAAATGTGTTTTATTTTCTATATGTTTTATTAATTTATTATATTTTATTAATTAATTAATTTATTTTCCCAAGCACGGGGCTTGAACTTAGGTCATGGCAACTCTGCCTCAGCTTCCATCACCCTAGGATGGGTTGGAGCAGCCTCTGGACCCACAGCCCATCCTGGGATCCTAGGTCTCAGGGGCTGACAGGAAAACAAAATGAAAATGGCAAGGAAAAATAGTCGTGTATTGTGAATGGTTGGTGGTTTCTCGGTTTTCCTTCCTTGCATGGTGAACATCCTGGATCCAAATGACAATGCTGCAACCTGTAGGTCACCTGGCATTGCTGTCAGCAGGCTGTCAGTGAAGCCATAGGCCAGTCTGGACACCTAGGCCCTGAGTTTGAATCCCGGTCAAGCCACTTACAAAGGGCTGGAGAGCCTAACAAACTATTGTCTGTCCATAGGAACAACAGAGGAATGTGATCAATGTCATGGTTGGATGAGTAGTTTGTTAATCAGTCTACCATAAAATTAAACCCAGTATTCACAAGATGTGGATCGATTTTAATTTATACTTTATTATGCATTTGCATTAAAAGAATACTGTGTGTGTGTGTGTGTGTGTGTGTGTGTGTGTGTGTTTTGTCAGTCATGGGTCTTGAACTCTGGGCCTGGGCATTGTCCCTCAGCTTTTCAGCTCAGGGTTAGCGCTGTACCATGTGAGACACAGCACCATTCCTGGCTTTTTCTGATCATGTGGTGCTGAGGAATCAAACCGGGGGCTCATGCTTGCTAGACAAGCACTCTCCCAATGAGCCACATTCCCGGCTCCTTAAAGAATACTATTGATTAAATGGAGTCCTCACTAAATACCTGAGAATCACTAGGAAGGTAGTACATGTCATTGAATACTAGATAGACTTTACTGGCAGTATCAAAATATCTAAATATATATTTATTTGTATACCAGCTTCTGAATAAAAGGTATTGCTATTTTGGCTAAACCTGTGTCTCCATCCCAGGTCCTGGGATCCACCTGGCACCTGAATCAGCAAGAGGCTGCCTTGCTGACACTCACCCATTTATGAATTGGGCCTTCTAGGCCCTCAGTTCAAGTCCCAGCATTGCTAAAAATGTCTTCTTGGAGTAAGATTACAAGTGTGATACTTGTTTTCCTTTTCTGTGCAAGTGCTGGGTGTCAGGTATGATGTATACAATATGTCTGAAAAGCTACATGCTATGGAATAGATTTGAATGAATGTAATAAACGTTACAGGTGCACTCAAAGTCCGTATAATAAATGGTAAATAAATAAATCAATAATAAAATATAATAAATCATTCCAACAAACAAGCTATAGATTGAATATATGGTTGTAAGTATACATGATATACAAAAAATATCTGTAAATTTTATGTTCTCCAGTGCTGGGGCTTGAATTCAGGCCTAGGGAACAGGCCTGAATTGTTTGTCTTCATGGAAGGAGAGCTTCCCTTTACTCCTGTCCCCCCCCCCCCCACTGAATCAGAGTTACCCAGATCCCAAGGTAACATCTCTGGCCTGGCAGACAACAAAATGGCATAAAATCCAAGACAAGGACCTTCAAAAGTGTTGTTGATTAATTAATTGATTAATTAATTGTTTGCCAAGCACGGAGCTTGAACTCTGGTTGTGGCAATTCTGCCTCAGTTTCTATCACCCTAGGCAGGGATGGTGCAGCCTCTGGACCCACAGCCCACCCAGAGTCCTAGGCCTCGGGGACTGACAGGAAAACAAAATGAAAATATCACAGAAAAAAAGCCGCAAACCGTGGACTGTCAGCAGTTTCTGTTTTCCTTCCTTGCACGTTGACCATCCTGGATCTGAATGACATGGCTGCAACCTGTAGGTCACCTGGCATTGCTGAAGGCTGGCGGTCTGTCAGTGAAGCCATAGGCCAATCTGGACACTAGATCCTGAGTTTGAATCACGGTCATGCCACTTACAAGGGGCTGGAGAGCCTAAGAAATTATTGCCTGTCCATAGGAACACCAGAGGAATGTGATCAATGTCATGGTTGGATGAGTAGTCTGTCAATGAGTCTAGCATAAAATGGACCCAATAATCACAGGACATGGATTGATTATAATTCGTAGTTTATTACGCATTAAACCTGGGGCTTGATCCCAGGTCCTGGGATCCACTTGGCAGCTGAATGGGCTAGAGGCTGTGGTGCTGACACTCAGCCATTTATGAATTGGACTTCTCAGGCCTTCAGATCAGGTCCCATCATTGCCAAAAATTTCTTCCTGGTGTAAGATTTCAACTGTGACACCTGTTTTCCTTTTCTGTACAAGTTCATAATATGTCTGCAAAGCTACATGCTATGGAATAGATGGAATTGAATGTAATAAATGTTATAGGTGCTCTCACAGTCTGTAGAATAAATGCTAAATAAACAAATCAATAATAAAATATAATGTATCACTCCAACAAACACCATAGACTGAATATATTGATGTAAGCATAAATCATATATTTAACATGTCTATAAATGTTATCAGGTGCTTGAATTCAGGCCTTGGGAAGAGTTTAGTTCTTGCATGATTCTCATAGGAAATTATAGGCAAGACATATGGCACAACCATTATTTTTAATTAAGAGTTCATGATGTATGACAATAAGAATCACATTAAGGAATTGGAGGCATTGGGAACGTTCCAAGAATCGGTACTCACATGGTAGATAGGTTTCCAACACAGCTTGCCACATTTACTCTATCCAAATAGGTAACTAGCATACTAGCTTCAGCTTATGAATGGATGAATATTTTTCCCCACCCCCACCCCGGGGCTTGATCTCAGGTCCTGGGTATGGCCTAGCTCCTTATTAGCTCACAAGCTGGTGGGCTCATGTGGACCCATTTGGGGTCTCCTAGACCCCAAGTTCAAATCCCAGCACTATCAAAAGGTTCATCCTGATGCGAGAAACCAATCCTTGTACCTGTTTTCCTGTACTGTGCAAGTGCTGGGTCTCAGCAAGAATCAAGAAAGTATAGGCAACTCTGCACCCATGGGAATAGGTTGTCAGCCATGTCCACACAATTTTGTATGTCAACCTATACTCAATAAAGTACACAATACATCCTTGAAAAAGACACAAAATAAAAAGTATACAACTACACTGAATGTAAGATGCATACCACACCTGTATATAAATAGAGATTCTATGTTTTAAATAGGTGGGCTTCTTATTTTTCCCAGTGCTGGGGCTTCAAATCAGGCCCTGGACCAGGCCTGACATTCTAGTCTTCAAGGATGGTGAGCCTCCCCTTCCCCCACAATGCAACGGAGTTACCCAGGCCTGAGTTCAAATCCCAGCAATGACAAAAGATTCATCCTGATGTCAGAAGTCAATCATTGTACCTGTTTTCCTCTCCTGTGAATGTGCTGTGTCTCACGTAGGATGAATAATGAATGCATAGGCAACCCTATAACCGTGGGAACAGGTTGTCATCCATGTCAGCACAGTTATACCTGTCACCATACTTAGTAAAGTACACAATACCTCTATGAATTAGACACAAAAAAGAAGTGCACCGAATGCATGATGCTCTCCGCACATGTATGTCAATAAAGATCCTATGTTTAAATTATGAATTTAGGACTATCCTGGCCCTCCCTGGGGTTCGATGTCAGGTCCTGGGAATGACCTAGCTCCTTAGTTGCTCACAAGCAGATATCCTCACCTTGACCTTTTTGCCAATTGGGCCTGCTAGGCTCTGAGTTCAAATCTCAATACTGCCAAAAGATGAACCCTGATGTGAGAAGCCCATCGATCCACCTGTTTTCCTGTCCTGTGAAAGTCCAGGGTCTCAAGGAGGATGGAGAATGCTATATAGGCAACTCTGTATCCATAGTAATAGGTTGTCATCTGTGTTGGCACAATTATGTCTGTCATCATGGTCAATAAAACACAAAATGCATCCATGACTAAGACACACAATAAAAGGAGTAACAACACTGAATGCATGAGGCATTCAACATATGTATGTAAATAGAGATCCAATGTGTAAAATAGGAGGGTATATTATTTTTGCCAGTGCTGGGGCTTCCATTCAGGCCCTGTGACCTGCCCAGTTATTGTAGTCTTTAAGGATGGTGAGCTTCTCTTTCCCCCACAGTGCTATAGATTTACCCAGACCTGAGTTGGAATCCCAGCTGTGGCAGAAAAATGGTTCGAGTTCTGAGCCAGGGTGCTGCTTTATTATCATTATTAGTAGTAGTACTAGTTACAGTAGTAGTAGTAGTATTGGCCAAGGAAGGGATTTGAACTCAGTTCGTGGTAACTCTGCCTCAGCTTCAATCACCTCAGCCTGGTGGGCTGCCATGGGCCCATAGCCAATCCTGGGATCCTAGGCCCTGAAGTCTTGCAGGAAAAAAAAAACAAAACAAAAAACCAAAACAAAAACCAACACACACACACACACACACACACACACACACACACACACACACACACACACACACACACGCACGCACAGAAAAAAAAGCCAGGGGATGTATTTCCTGTTTTTCCTTTCCACGGTGACCATCCTGGGTCTGAATGACACACAGGTACAAAGTGTACTTCACCTTGCATTGGTGAAGGCTAGTTGCCTATTGGGGAAGCCAAAGGCCCATGCAGCAATGTAGGCCCTGAATTCAAGTCCTGGTCCTGACACCTACCAATCGGGGAATTTCCCAAGAGGCTCATCCTTATGCATCGGAATACAGGTGGAATGCAAGCAAACTCATGATTGAATGAGAAGTTTCTGGGTGAGTTCGTCTAGTTTAAAATTAGACGCAATGATGCTAGGATGCTAATTGACCTTAATGAATAGTTTATTAAGCATGAAAAGAATCCTATTCCTTCAGTGGCAGCATAATAACTACCTAAGAATTGGTGGTAATGTAGTTGATGTCATGGAATCCTAGGTAAAGATATCTCTGGCACTCTATACAAATATATATATTTTTGGTATACTACCACCTGCCTATCCATGTATGGCTATTTTGTCCACCCCTGTGGCTCGATGACACGGTTTGGGAACTGCCTTGCAGCTTCCTGGGCTAGAGGTTGCCGTGTTGACACACCCATTCATGAATTGGGTCTGCTAGGCCCTGAGTTCAGATCCCAGCACTGCCAACAATTGGATTGTGGAGTAAGAAGCCAAGTGTGACACCTGTTTTCCTTTTCTCTGAGCATCTTGGGTGTCAGACATGATGGAGAACACATCTACAAATCTAGATACTATGTGATAGGATCTCAACAATATAATAAATGGAATGCATGTTATCACAGTCAATAAAATAAATGGTAAATAAATGAATAAAACAGAAATACAATAAATAAACACAAAAAACAGGATATGGACTGAACATCTATAAGTAAGTACAAATCCGATCTTTACAATGTACATAAATAGTATGTTTCCGAGGGCAGGGGCTTGAATTCAGGCCTAAGGACTAGGCCTGACTTTCTTGTCTTCAAGCATGATAGCTTCCCCTTTGTGCTGCAGAGTTACCTAGACCCTGAGTTCAAATCCAAAGCCTGGTAGAAAAAATGGCACCAATGGCAAGCCAGGGAGATATATATTTATTTATTTATTTATTTATTTATTTATTTTTATTTTATTTTATTTTTTTTGCTAAGCAAGGTCTTGAACTTAGGTCATTGCAACGCTGCCTCAGGTTCCATCACCCTAGGCACTGGAACCACATGCGATCCTGGGATCCTAGACCTCCAGGCCTTGTGGGGGAGGGGAAATGCACAGAAAAGAAGTGGTGGGATGGTGTTTTTACATTTTGCACCATGACCATCTGGGTCAGAAAAAAAAGTGGCGGGATGGCTTTTTTACATTGTGCACCATGACCATCTGGGTCTGAATGACAGGGCTCCAGAGGGTACTTCATCTTGTATTGCTGAAGATTGGTGTGCTATTGGGGGAGCCATAATCCTGCAGGCAATATAGGCCTAGAGTCGAGTCCCAGTCATGTCACTTCTGGATGGCTGAAGATCCTAAGAGACTCATTCCCATCCACAGGAATAATGATTGAATGTTATAAATGTCACGGTTGAATGAGTTGCTCATGAATGATACTTGTATAAAATTAGACATCATGATTTCACTAAGCTGATTGATTTTACTTAATATGAAACATTAAAAGAATACTATTTCTTACAGGGACACAATAATTTCAGGACACTGATTTACTTAATAGCTTATTAAGGATGAAAACAATAACATTAATTATATGGAGGCATAATAAATACCCAAGAATTTTTAGGAATGCAGTCTATATAACTGAATAATGGATAGACATCTCAGGCATTCTATAAAGATATATATTTATTAGCATACTACCATCTGCGTATCAATCTGTTCTTATTTTGTCAACCCCTGGGGCTCGATCTCAGATCCTGGGAACTGCCTGTCAGCTCAGTTTGCCCCAGGATGGCATGCTGACACACAGTCATTCATGAATTTGGCCCTGTAGGCCATGAGTTCAGATGCCGATGCCAACACTGTCACATTTTGGTAGGTTTCATACCTGTAAGTAGATATTTCTAATCCAAAATCATAAGGAATAAAACAACTACTCTGTTTCATAAACATTGTCTTAGTACTCCAGACATTGTAAAAAGTGGGAAAAATGATTGAAATTATGATGGTCAATGGTAATCCTTTGCAAACTAAAATTTCCCCAAAATCTTCAGATGTACTCTTTGGATATAAATTACAAATACATTTATAAACATACAGATAAAATATGAACATCTTATATAAGTAAATATATGTATATAATATAAACATATCATAGTTATATTTTAAATGTGTATCACATATATTTATTTATATTTAAATGTAATTCATCTCATCATATATATACACATATATGTATATATGCATATATATATGTATCTATAAGTATATGTGTGTGTGTGTGTGTGTATATATATATATATATATACCTTTTTGGTCAGTCATGTGGATTGAAGTCTGGGCTTAGGTGCTGTCCTTGTGCTCTTCAACTCAAAGCGAGTGCTCTACTGCTTGAGACATTGCAGCACTTCTGGTTTTCTGGTGGTTTATTAGAAATAAGAATCTCATAGACTTTCATGCTCCGGCTGGCATTGAACTGTGATCCTCAGATCTTAGCCTCCTGAATAGCTAGGATTACAGGCGTGAGCAACCCGCACCCCCATATATTTATATTTGAGATTTGTTAGTGGAACAAAGGGTACAGAAACTGTTATTCTTATTACTAAAGGACTTCACATTGGCCGGTATAATTACAAGAAGACAACTAATAAATATTCACAGTGGCAAAAAAATCCCTTAGGTGCCTAGCAAGACAGCACCTTTTTCCAGACACTCTATGTGGTTTGAGAGGTTTACAACCTAAGCAATTGTAGAAGATTTTTTTTTAATTGTGAAAATACTGTACAGAGGGATTAAATTACATGGGCAAGATACTGAGTACATTTTGTATCAAGCATTGTTGCCTCCAAATTTGCCTCCCCTTCCCAGCCCTTTCCAGCCCCCATGCCCCCAACCGCCAAAGTTGTAGCGTCTTTCAACATAACAACTTGTACATCTCATTGTTGAAATGGGTCCACCTGTATCCCTTTTTAAACGATTTGTTATTTCCCTTCCCCATCCAAAAATTATACCAACACCAAAAACAGTGAAAGCAGGGGTTATACCGTGGTGGAGGGACATACAAAGCAACGAAGAAATAATCTTATAAATATATTAGAAACAATCACATGAAAGGGGTTCATTCCCCTAACATCAACTTATCTGAGATTTCTGCTTGACTCAGACATAAACTAGTTATTGCAAATAAGGGAAACCATGGGACATATGTTTCTTTGGGACTGGCTTACTTCACTTAATATATTTTTTTCCAAGTCTTTCCATTTCCTAATAAATGGGGCAATGTCATTTCTTTCTGATGGAGGCATAGAATTCCATTGTGTACATATACCACATTTTCTTGATCCATTCATCTACTGAGGGGCATATGGATTGGTTCCATATCTTAGCTAAGGTAAATAATGCAGCAATAAACATAGTCATGCTGGTAGCTTTAGTGTGGTCTTGTTTGAGATCATTTGGGTAAATGCCCAAAAGTGGGATTGCTGGGTAATAGGGGAGCTCTATGTGGAGTCCTATTTTTTTTTTTGGTAGGGGAGTCGGATCGTGGGGCCTGATCTCTGGGCCTGGGCGCTCAAGGCTAGTGCTCTACCACTTGAGCCACAGCACCAATTCCGGCTTTTTTTGTTACGTGGTGTTGAAGAATTGAGCCCAGGGCTTCAGGCATGCAAGGCAAGCGCTCTATCACTGAGCCAACTTCCCAGCCACATATGTGGAGTCTTTTGAGGAACCTACATACTGCTTTCCAAAGTGGTTGAAAAGTTTACATCCCACCAACAATGCAGTAAGGTTCCCTTCTGTCTACATCCCCTCCAGCACCAGTTGTTATTAGAATTCTTGATTATACCCATTCTAACTGGGGTGAGGTGTTCGTATATCAATGTTGTTTTGATTTGCATTTCTTTTATGGCAAGAGAGGTTGAGCATTTCTTCATGTGTCTATTGGCCATCCTTCTTTCCTCTTCAGAGAAGTTTCTTTTTAAGTCTTTAGCCCACTTCTTTATTGAGCAGTTGTTTCTTTGAGTGTTTGTTGTTGGGGGATTGAATTTTTAGAGTTACAAGTATATTTTAGATATGAGACCATTGTCCATTTTAGGACTAGTGAAGAACTCTGAATCTGTGGGCTTTCTATTGATCTAGCTAGCTATGTCCTTTGCCTTGCAGAAGCTCTGCAATTTCAGGCAATCACATTTGTCCAACTTTTCTTTGATTTCTTATGTTTCTGGGTCTCTACTAAGGAAATTTGGGCCTGTGCCAAGGAGACCTATGGTTTCTCCTATTCCATCCTTTAATGTTTTCAGAGTGTCTGATTTGACTCCAATGTCTTTGATCCATTTGGAGTTGATTCTGGTGCAGGGTGATATATAGGGGTCGAGCTTAAGTTTTCTACAAGTGATTAGCCAATTTTGCCAGCACCATTTACTCAAGAGGCTCTTTCTTCCATTCTATTTTTTTTGGCTCCCTAATCGAAGATTAGCTGCCTATAGGTCTGTTGGTTCATTTCTGAGTTTTCCATTGTATTCCATTAGTGCTGAGGTCTGTTCTTGTGCAAGTACCAAGATGTTTTGATTACTATGGCTTTGTAGTAGAGTTTGAAATTTGGTATTGATATTCCTCCAGCACTGATCTTTCTGTTGAGGATCGTTTTTGCTATTAGGGACCTTTTATTGTTCTATATGAATTTTTATATTGCCTCTTCTATTTTCTTGAAGAATGAGGTTGGAATATTGATAAGTATCTCATTGAATTTGTAGATAGACTTGGGAAGTATTGAGATTTTCATGATGTTGATTTTTCTAATCCAGGAGCATGGGATTGTTGCCACATTCTAAGTTCTGTTTTGAATTCCTTTTTCAGATTTTTAAAGGTTTCATCATACAGGTCCTTCACATTTTAGTTAAGTTAATTCCTAGATATTCTATTTTTTTGTGGGGCTCTTACGAATGGATTTGCTTTCCTAATTTCAGCCACATTTTTCTCATTGTTGGCATATAGAAAAGCCATTGATTTGTGAGGGTAAATTTTATGCCCTGCTACTTTGCCAAAGTTTTGAATCAGCTTGAGTAATTAGGGAGTGAAATATGTGGCATTCCTTAAATACAAGATCATGTCATCCTCAAAGAAGGAATGTTTTACTTCTTTTTTCCCTATTTGGATCCCCTTTATGTTTGCATCTTGTCTTCTTGCTGTAGCTAGGCATTACAATACTAGATTGAAGAAAAGTGGAGAGAGTGGACATTCTTGCCTTGTTCCTGACTTAAGAGGAAATGGCTTTATTTTTTCACCATTCAGTATAATGCTGGCTGTAGGTTTGTCATATACAGCCTTTATTGTATTGAAGAGTGTTCCATGGATTCCTAATTTTTCGAGAACCTTCATCATAAAGGGGTGTTGGATCTTGTCAAATGCTTTTTCTACATCTATTGAAATAACCAGTTGTTTCTAATCCTTGTTCTTGTTGATATGATGAATTATATTAATTGATTTGCATATATTGAACCAGATTTGCATCCCTGAAATGAATCCAGTTTGATCGGGACATATGATTTTCTGGATGAATTTTGAAGTTGATTGGCCAAAATTTTGTTTGAAAGTTTTGCATCAATGTTCATCAAAGTAATGGGTCTATAGTCATCTTTCTTTGATGAGTCCCTGCCTGGTTTTGGGATGAGGGTTATGATGCCTTCATAGAATGTGTTCTGTAGTGAACTTTCTCTTTCAATTTCATTAAAGAGTTGGAGGAGTATTGGTGTGAGCTCTGCTTTGAATGCCTTGTAGAATTCTGTTGTAAAGCGATCTGGTCCTGGGTTTTCTTACATGCGTGGACTCTTATTGCTGTTTCTATTTCAATGCTTGACATGGACCTGTTAAGATGGTTTAACTCATCTTGGTTTAGTTTTGGCATGTCAATATTTGCTAGGAAAGGTCCATTTCTGCCAAGTTCTCAAACTTTTTAACATAAAATTTTGAGAAATATTCCCTTTTAATGTTCCGAATCTTGGTTGTTTCTGTGGAGATATTTCCACTCTCATTTCTGAGTTTATTTATTTGTGTGTGTTCTCTTCTTTTTCTTATAATATTTGCTAAAGCTCTGTCAATTTTGTTAATTTTTTTTAGGAACCAACTCTTTGTTTTGTTGATTCTTTCTATAGTTTTTTTGGATTCTAATTCATTTAATTCTGACTTAATTTTAATTATTTCTTTCTGTCTACTTGATTCGGGTTTATTTTGCTGCTCTTTTTCAAGGAGGTTCAGATGTCTCATTAAATTGTTGGTTTCAGATCTCTCCAATTTGATATAGGAACTCAGAGCTATAAACTTGCCTCTGAGTACTGCCTTTGTTGTGTCCCACAGGAGCTGGTAATTTGTGTGCTCATTTTTGTTGAACATCATGAACATTTGAATTTCCTTTCTAATCTGTTTTATGACCCATTCGGGATTCAGTAATGTGTAGTTGCCCCTTCATGTGTTACAGGACTTTCTTTGGTGGCTTTTGTTGTTGAGTTCTAATGTTTTTCCCTTAAGGTGTGAGAGAATGCAAGGCATAACTTCAATGTTTCTGAATTTGGACAAGTTTGCTTTGTGACCTACAATGTGTTCTATTTTGGAAAATGTTCCATGTGCTGCTAAGAAGAATATGTATTCTGATGCTGCTTGGTGAAATATTCAGTAGATGTCTGCTAAATCTAGTTGATCTATGTAGTTGTTTAGATCTGCGGTTTCTGTCTTGAGTTTTTGCCGAGTTGATCTATCTAGTGTGGATAGTGGTGTGTTAAATGCCCCAACAATTAATGTCTTTGGATTTCTGTGGGATTTGAGGGAAAGTAGTGTTTATTGGATAAATTTGGGTGTTCCTTTGTTGGGTGAATAGATATTTAGAATTGTAATATCCTCCTGAAGGAGAGATCCTTTAATTAGTATGTCTGCACATATATGCACCGTCCATGAGTCCCTCTTAGTGTGTAATGGATAGATGTTCGTCCTGGATCAGCTGTGTCAGGAGAAAGCCAAGTGCATATGCCTGCTGTCCAAGGAGAAAATGAAGACTAGAGAGCTTTTGGAGCTCCTGTCTCTCCTCACACAGGGCTTCAGATGCCAACACAGAATAAGCCCCCACCACTGCAGTTGCTTCAGAGGCATCAGGCTCCTGGGTGGGCAAAATGAGGGAGGAGCAGAAAGGTTTTGAAGAATTGCAAATTCAAGGTCGTGTGGAACCTGCAAGAGGAGAGGTCAGCATTCCCTTCTCCATACAGGACTCCCATGCAGAGCATGTCCTGTTGCAGGTCCCCACATCCAGAGCTGCCCACAGCTGGCGGGCTCTGGCTTGCAGCACTCTGTCCCTTTTTTCTGTAGTCTGATGGGGATGATTGTGCCATACTGAGTCCTAAAATACTCAGCAGCCCCATAAGTAGGTGGTAAGGTGGCCTTCTCTAGGCCTTCATCTGCCTGGTGATAGGAAGGGTAAACTGCAGGCTCAGTAGAGCAGAGGCTGCTAGGAGAATGCCCAAATTCAAGGGATATCTAATGAACCATAGGTGGCCAGGTAAGAGGCCCATGTTATGCTTATCACAAAGAAAAAATTGTTTTCAGAGTTCCGGGAAGATGGCGGAGGAGAAGCTGGAATCTGAACAAGCGCTCGCATAGAAAGCAGTTTTAGAGTTCCAGTGAACAGTCCTAAGCCAGAGAATCACACCAAGTGTGCCATCACAGGAAAGAGAGTTAGACAAGAGAGGGGAAGCCAAGGCAAAAAGACACATCTGAGCGCCTGCCAGCAGCTGCTGCGGCGGCGGTGGCAGGGTCGCGGCGGAGTCCGCAGCCCGGGCCATAACTGAGCGATCACACAGACAGTCCGGGACAAAGGAGCCAGACGCAGCAGGCGAGCGGATTCTACTCAACACCAGCAAGAACCGACAAGGAGCGGACATTTTCATCCTGCACTTCGCAGACCAGAGACGACCCAGGATCCAAGACTCGACGTGAGTAGAAGCCCGACGTCCTCACGCCTTCTCAGGGAGCAGAGGAGGGAAGGCCACCACTCCCACCCCCAGCACCGGTGATCTCCATCTTGGATACTGACAAAGCTCGGAGGAGCTGCCAGCTCCAACCCAGGCCTTAGAATAAAACGAGTCATTTAGCAGGTCACAAGAACTTAACGGCGAAGTGACCTGCCAGACTCCGCTCCATCCAGGGAAAAGTCACCCAGCTCAGGCACCAGCCATTGGAGTGGCTTTCCTCACTGGGTAACCAGAGGTAGAGGCTGCCCCTCCCTCTAGCAGCCTCCACAATCAATTGAAAAACAGAAACCCTGAGAACGGCTCCAGGCTGGGCTCTGTGTTAGCCCCAGGAAAAAGCTACTGATTGTTGAAAGGCCTCAACCCTACCCAGAACCTAGCCTCACTACTGCATCCCCCTCTTTTGTGATTCTCAAAGCAGATCTCCCTCCCAGTAAACTAATGTGGGAGGGGGATCTCAAAATCTTGGGTAAAGCAGAGCATTTTTCTGCCTGTTCGAACAAACTGACTTAAGAAACCAATCAAGCCACAGGACCTCAAGCTGACCAGAGACTCCAACAAGAGGCTGGTTACAGACAAAAGGGAGATACAGGATTCTTCCCACCCCTCCCAAAAAAAATTTAAAAAAATATCAAAGAACTTTTTTTTTTCTTTTTTTTCTTCCTCTTCTTTTCTTTTTTTTCTTTTTTTCTTTTTTTTTTGGTAACTTATATATATATATATATATATATATATATATAATTTTTTTCCTTTTCTAAAAATTTTATTAATCTTTAATTTTTGCCTTTTTTGAAAAAATAATTGTTTTCCAGTAACTTTGTTTTCCTCTTATAATTTTTATTTTAGGAACACATGAATGTGAACTTTCCTTTCTTTTCTTGTCTTCTTTCTCTTTTTCTTTCTTTCTTAACTATCTTTTTGTTTTTTTTTGTCTAGCGCTACTGAACTTCTGATCTTTTTTCTCCCTTTCTAATCCTTTTCACCTTTTCTTCTCTTTTGATCTTCTGTATGTGACTTAACTCTTGTCCTAAACATCCTCAGATAAACCCGTAGTTAACTAGTAGACCCTATCCCCCATTGTGTACACACTTAATCCACAAATTTATTACTCAATTCAAAACCTCTGAGACGTAAATTCCTTAATAGCAGTACTACCTCTTTATACCTATATAATATTTAAGCATTTTTTTTAAGTTTTTCACTTCTCCTCTATGTCCCTACCCTTCTATTAATATACTCACATTCCTCTCTAAATACATGGTCTTTTAGTCTCCATAATAATATTAATTTTTACATTTCTATTTTTTTTCTGGTCTCTTTTCATTTCCCTTTCCCATTCTTCTTTTTCTCTCTCTCTCTACATGCATCCTACCCAACCTATTTTCTGCATTGGGATTAGGACAGAGTTAATTCTCCCTGTGCCTCCCCACACCAATCTATTCCTATTTTATACCCACATCTCTCCCTAACCCTAATAATTTCCGGTTTTCCAAATTCTTCTCTGCAGTTCGAAGCCCATTAACATACAGTTGTTTGATGTTGAATAGACGTATCTGTTGAACTAGATTGTATCTGTAGACTATTGACTGTACATATGCAAACTTTGATTGATGATTGCCTTAAGATAGTGTTCTAGCACAAAACTGGTGCTATTTTCATCTCAAATTGGCAGAATAAGCCGAAAAAACACTAGAAAATGGCAAATCCAGATATCTCAAGTCCCAATCTTGACAATCAGGGGTCAGAACAGATAATGAATAATTCAGAGGAGAGTTCCCAAATACCTCTACAAACACTGCTGGCAAACGTGATAAATGAGAAGTTTGACAACTTACAAAGGACTCTGTATGAGCGTGAAAGGGAGAGAGAGGAGGTATCCCAAAAGCTTATACAGGAATATCATAAGCGGGAGGAAGCTACTCCAAAACTGATACAGGATTTGCATGAAAAACTTGAGAATACTCAAAGAGAAAGGGAGGAATGGCGTGAGTAGGCTGAGAACACTCAAAGAGAACTGCAGGAATCCCACGAACGAGAGGAAAGAGAACTACAGGAATCCCATGAACGGGAAGAAGCTAATCAAAGAGTAATACAGGAATTGAGAGACCAGGTAGAGAATACACAAAGATCACTAAATGCATTCATGGAATCCATTAACAAAGAGCTGAAGGAAGTTAGGGAGACCACAAAGGGAATGCTGAATGGAACCCAACAGAAGGAATTGGAGTCCAAAGAAACCATAACCAATCAACTAAGTGATTTGAGAACAAACACTGAACACCAAATTAAGGAAGTAAAGAAATTCATACAAGACCTAAAACAGAGCTTCAACAAAGAACTTGAAGCCATCAAAGCTGACCAACTAGAAGGAAAAGAGATAAAAAAACAAAGTAGAAAGTCTTGACAGCAGGTTAGACCATGCAGAAGATCTAATCTCAGGGATTGAAGACAGCCTAGATATTATAGATAAAGAACATACAACCATCCAAGACAAGTCCAAGAAATATGATAGATCTATCTAACACCTGGAAGACACCATCAGAAGGCCTAATCTAAGGATAATGGGTGTAGAGGAGCACCTAGAAACAGAAGTTAATGGTCTAGGAAATTTGTTTAACAGTATCCTAGCAGAGAACTTCCCAAACATACAAAAAGATAGGCCTATTCAGATACAAGAAGCTTTTAGAACCACAAAAAGACCAGACCAGAATAGGACATTCCACCATCACATTATAATCCACACAGGATCAACTCAGACCAAGGAAAAGATCCTTAAAGCTGTCAAGGAGAAAATAATAATCACCTATAAAGGGAAACTAATTAGAATCACCTCAGATTTTTCAGCAGAGACAATCAAAGCAAGAAGAGCCTGGAATGATGTATGCCATGCCCTAAAAACAAACAACTATCAAACAAGAATACTGTACCCAGCTAAACTCTCCTTCATAACTGAAGGCCAAATAAAAACCTTCCATAGCAATGAAAAATTGAAACAATACATCTCCACCAAACCAGCCCTACAAAAGATTCTTAAACATGTCCTACACATAGAAAACCAACAAGACCGCAACAAAGGACAAGAAACTGCACCCAAACTGAGAATCCAAGAACCATAGGAAGAACCCAGTTTTCGCAGTCCCAAAGAAGGTGGATAACATGGCAGGAACTCCGAAATACCTCTCAGTCCTATCTCTTAACGTTAACGGACTGAACTCTCCAATTAAGCGACATAGACTGTCTAGTTGGATTAAAAAACAAGACCCTTCTATGTGCTGCCTGCAGGAGTCACATCTTGCCTGTAAAAACAAACACATTTTCAAAGTTCAAGGCTGGAACAAAGTCTACCAAGCAAACGGCCCCCATAAACAGGCGGGAGTTGCAATCCTAATATCAGATAAAATAGACTTCAAATTAAAATTCGTGAGAACAGATAAAGAAGGTCGCTACATACTAATTAAAGGATCTCTCCTTCAGCAGGATATTACAATTCTAAATATCTATTCGCCAAACAATGGAGCACCCAAATTTATCAAAGAAACACTACTTTCCCTCAAATCCCATATAGATCCAAAGACATTAATTGTTGGGGATTTTAACACACCACTCTCTCCACTAGATAGATCAACTCAGCAAAAACTCAACAGAGAAACCGCAGATCTAAACAACTGCATAGATCAACTAGACTTAACAGACATCTACCGAACATTTCACCCAGCAGCATCAGAATACACGTTTTTCTCAGCAGCACATGGAACGTTTTCTAAAATAGACCACATTTTAGGCCACAAAGCAAACTTGTCTAAATTCAGAAACATTGAAGTTATACCTTGCATTCTCTCTGACCACAAGGGAATAAAATTAGAACTCAACACCAAAAGCCACCAAAGAAAGTCCGGTATCACATGGAGGCTGAACAACACACTGCTGAACCAAGAGTAGGTCATGGAAGAGATTAGAAAAGAAATTCAAATGTTCATGCTATTCAACAAAATTGAATACACAAATTACCAGCTCCTCTGGGACACAGCAAAGGCAGTACTCAGAGGCAAGTTTATAGCTCTGAGCTCCTACATCAACAAATTGGAGAGATCTGAAACTAGCAATTTAATGACACATCTAAACCTCCTTGAAAAAGAGCAGCAAGATAAACCCCAATCCAGTAGACGGAAAGAAATAATCAAAATTAAATTAGAATTAAATGAAATAGAATAAAAAAAACTATAGAAAGAATCAGCAAAACAAAGAGTTAGTTCTTCGAAAAACTAAAAAATAATTCACAGACACTTAGAATATCTTATCAGAAAAAGAACAGAACACACCCAAATTAATAAACTCAGAGATGAGAATGGAAACATCACCACAGAAACAAACAAGATTCAGAAAATTATAAGGGAATACTTCTCAAAACTTTATGCTAATAAGTTTGAGAACTTGACAGAAATGGACCTCTTCCTAGCAAATATTGACATGCCAAAACTAAACCAAGATGAGTTAAACTATCTTAACAGGCCCATATCAAGCGTTGAAATAGAAACATCAATGAGAGACCTCCCAGCTAAGAAAAGTCCAGGACCAGATGGTTTCACAGCGGAATTTTACAAGGCCTTCAAAGCAGAGCTCTCGCCAATACTCCTCCAACTCTTCAATGAAATTGAAAGAGAAAGCTCACTACCCAATACATGCTATGAAGCCATCATAACCCTCATCCCAAAACCAGGCAGGGAATCATCAAAGAAGAGAACTATAGACCCATTTCTTTGATGAACATTGATGCAAATCTTCTCAACAAAATTTTGGCCAATCGACTTCAACAATTCATCCAAAAAATCATACACTACGATCAAACAGGATTCATTTCAGGGATGCAAAGCTGGTTCAATATACACAAATCAATTAATAGTATTCATCACATCAACAGGAGCAAGAATAAGAACCACATGGTTATCTCAATAGATGCAGAAAAAGCATTCGACAAGATTCAACACACCTTCATGATGAAGGTTTTGGAAAAATTAGGAATCAATTGAACATTACTCAATACAATAAAGGCTGTATATGACAAACCCACAGCCAGCATTATACTCAATGATGAAAAACTAAAGCCATTTCCTCTTAAATCAGGAACAAGACAAGGATGCCCACTCTCCCCACTTCTCTTCAATCTAGTATTAGAATGCCTAGCTACAGCAATAAGACAAGATGCAGACATAAAGGGGATCCAAATAGGGAAAGAAGAAATAAAACTCTCCCTCTTTGCAGATGACTTGATCTTGTACTTAAAGAATCCCATAGACTCCACTCCCAAATTACTCAAGCTGATTCAAAACTTTGGCAAAGTAGCAGGTTATAAAATTAACCCCCAAAACTCAATGGCTTTTCTGTATGCCAACAATGAGAAAAGTGTGGCTGAAATTAGGAAAGCAACTCCATTTGTAATAGCCCCACAAAAAATAAAATACCTAGGAATTAACATAACTAAAGAAGTGAAGGACCTCTATGATGAAAACTTTAAAATCTTGAAAAAGGAAATCAGCACAGAACTAAAAAAAATGGCAAAGCCTCCCTTGCTCCTGGATTGGAAAGATTAACATCGTGAAAATGGCAATACTTCCCAAGGCTATCTACAAATTCATCCCAATACCTATCAAAATTCCAACCTCATTCTTCAAGGAAATAGAAGAGGCAATCCAAAAATTCATATGGAACAATAAAAGACCCCGAATAGCAAAAACGCTCCTCAATGGAAAGAACACTGCTGGAGGAATATCAATACCAAATTTCAAACTCTACTATAAAGCCATAGTAATCAAAACAGCTTGGTATTGGCATAAGAACAGACCTCAGGACCAATGGAATAGAATTGAAAACCCAGAAATGAACCTACAGACCTATAGCCATCTAATTTTCGATAAGGAAGCTAAAACAATAGAATGGAACAAAGACAGCCTCTTCAGTAAATGGTGCTGGCAAAATTGGTTAACTACATGTAGAAAACTAAAGCTAGATCCTTATATATTAACGTGTACCAAAATCAACTCCAAATGGATCAAAGACCTTCCAGTCAAAGCAGACACTCTGAAAACATTACAGGATGGAATAGGAGAAACCCTAGGTCTCCTTGGTTCAGGCCGAAATTTTTTGAATAGAGACCCGGAAACACAACAAATCAAAGAAAGGTTGGACAAATGGGATTGCCTAAAGTTGCAGAGCTTCTGCAGGGCAAATGACATAGCTAGCAAGATCAATAGAAAGCCCACGGATTGGGAGAAGATCTTTACTAGCCATACAACGGACAAGGGTCTCATATCTAAAATATACTTGGAACTCAAAAAATTAAACCACCCAACAACAAATCCTCAAAGAAACAACTGCCCAATAAATAAGTGGGCGAAAGACTTAAAGAGAAACTTATCTGAAGAAGAAAGAAGGATGGCCAATAGACACATGAAGAAATGTTCAACATCCCAAGCCATAAAAGAAATGCAAATCAAAACAACATTGAGATATCACCTCACCCCAGTTAGAACGGCAAAAATCAAGAACTCTAACAACAACAAATGCTGGAGGGGATGTGGACAGAAAGGAACCTTACTTCATTGTTGGTGGGAATGTAAACTTATTCAACCACTTTGGAAAGCAGTATGGAGGTTCCTCAAAAGACTTCACATAGAACTCCCCTATGACCCAGCAATGCCGCTTTTGGGTATTTACCCTAATGTTTACAAACAAGACCACACTAAAGCTACCAGCACAACTATGTTTATTGCAGCATTATTTACCATAGCTAAGAAATGGAACCAACCCAGATGCCCCTCAGTAGAAGAATGAATCAAGAAAATGTGGTATATATACACAATGGAATTCTATGCCTCCATCAGAAAGAATGACATTGCCCCATTTGTTAGGAAATGGAAAAACTTGGAAAAAATTATATTAAGTGAAGTAAGCCAGGCCCAAAGAAACATAGGTCCTATGGTTTCCCTTATTTGCAATATCTAGTATATGCATGATTCAAGTGGAAAAGGTCAGATAATGTGATGTCAGAAAAATGAACCCTTAGATATGTATTTTAATGTTTTTTTTCTTTCATGCATGTGTTTCTAACGCATTTATAAGATTATTTCTTTGTTGCTTTGTATGTCCCTCCCCCACAGTATAACCCCTGCTTTCACTATATTTGATGTCAGTATAACTTGAGGAGGAGATGGGGAAAAACCAGTTGTTTAAGGATACAGGTGGACCTGTTGCAACAATGAGAAGTACAATTGTCATGCCCAAAACGAGCTTTACAACGTCGGTGTGTGTGTGGGGGGGATTGTGTGGGAAGGAGAAGATTGGGTTCTGGGGGAAGGGGGGAGGCTTGGAAGGGACATGAAGGGTAAACAAAAGGAGGAGGCTGCAATGTTTGGTAAGAAATGTATGCATTATCCTGCCCATGAAATTATAACCCCTCTGTACAGTATGTTCACAAATAAAATAAAATAATAAAAAAATAATGCTGCAATAAACATACTTGTGCTGGAAAAAAAAAAGAATAAATTGTTTTCAAAGGGAAAAACAAAAACCTTCAATGATTTGTTCTTCCAGTCATGGGGCTTGAACTCAGGGCCTGACCCTGCGCTCAAGCTCTTTTTGATCAAGAATGGTGGTCTACCTTTTGAGCCCCACCTCTCCTTCCAGCTCTTTCTGTGTGGAATTGAACCCAGGGCTTCCAGCTTGCTAGGCGATCATTCTATCACTGAGCCACATTCTCAGCTAGGATGATCCCCCACCCCCAAACCCATATAGCCATTCCTCAGATAAATAGGAACTAGGGTCTAGCATGAATATGAAGCACAAACCTGGTTTACATGGAAACACTCCCCTGCCCCCTCCTCATCACCCTTATTTAAAGTTTCTCTTTTACTGTTAAGGGATGACAAAGGGAGAGGGAAATCCTGAGAGAGGAGTACCAAGAACAGTGGCTCATTGAGCCCTACAGCCTCCCACACACAAGTGGTCCTATAGATTCCCATCTTACCTGACTCAATGTGGAGTCTATACTGTCTCCCCACTCCTGCAAGGCTCAGGATGAAATAAAGGTAAGTCCTGGCCTCAGCCCATTCCCAGGGTAGAAGCTCCTAGTCCCAGACTGACTCCCATCTCTGCCTGACCTGAGTTAGGCTGGACCCCCCACTCACCACTGTGTTGGTGTCAATGATCTCATGGATGGATTCTAGGAAGAAGGTCTATGGCAAAGAACAGAAGCAGCAGGATGAGCAGGGAGGAAAGAGCCGGGACAATTGGTCTAGGATCTTCCTCCTTGGAGCCCTCGCATCTAGCCATTGCCATCCTGACTCAAAGCACGGCCAAGGACAGGGGGTGAGACAAGATATCAGGAGAACAGGACTAAAGGAGGTACTACGTTATCTTGGCGCACTTGAAATTTCCAATTATATTTGGCCCATGCCAATCACAAAGCAAATATGCAATGCCACTCCATGTTGTTGTCCATGAGTGCTGTCCCTGAGCTCTTTTTCTCAAGGCTGGCTCTCTACCACTTGAGCCACAGGGCCACTTCTTCTTATCCTTAAGGATAAGAGTCTCACACATTTTCCTGCCCAGGCTGGCATGGAAGCCAGATCTGAGTTTCCAGAGTAGCTAGGATGACAGGCGTGAGTCACAAGTGCCTAGCATGTGATGCCTTTTGAAAGCATCTTTGTGAGTCTTTAAAAGGAACCCCAAAGGGCCTGGATAGACCATGACCCAATCAAGGAGCTGAGATCGGGGAAGGCTGACGTTCTAGCCATTTTGTTCCCCAAAATTATAGATTACAGGTGGTGTTGGATGCATCAAACTCCTATGCCAACAACCACCAGGCTTATTGGGGAAAAGGTAGAGAATACCCAAAGATTGCAGTTTAGAAATCTCTGATTTTGCATGTATATGTGTTGTGTGTGTGTGTGTGTGTGTGTGTGTGTGTGTGTGTGTGTGTGTGTGTTTACCAGGGCTTGAACTCAGAGCCTTGGTGGTAACCTTTAGCTTGTTTGCACAAAGTTTTGCTCTAACATTTGAACTATAGTAGCTCTGATTCCCAGCTTTTTGGTGATTTATTGGAGATAAGAGTATGCCCAGGCTAGCTTTGAATCTTGATTGATCCTCTGGTATCAGCCATGAGTAGCTAGAATTATAGGCATGAGCCACTGGCATCCAGCTGCATGGACGTCTTTTCGTATTTTCTGTTCTAACAGCTGTCTACTTGCCCTGGCCTAGATCTCTGAGCTCTACATCAGCTCCCAGCAATCCCTGACTGGGTGGAGAACATAATGCTCAAACCTGTCGCTCCATCCCATTTCTTTGTCCTCAGGGGAGGCTATATTTCCTCTGAAGCTTGGAGGGGTAGGAGGAGGGGGAGGAGGGAGAGCTGTAGATGGGTGCTCAGCTAGGAGAAAGGCATTCTGTTTTTCCAAGAAGGGAAGTGTGGCCAGATGCTAATGGCTCATGCTCTCATATTCCTAGCTCCCTCATGAGGCTGAGATCTGAGGATTGACAGAGGCAGCCCAGCAAGAAATGTGTGTGAGACTCTCCTCTCCCAAGAACCCCTGAAACCTGGAAGAAAAGCTGTGGCTCAAGTGGTAAAGTGCTATCCTTGAATGAAAAAACTGAGGGACACAGCCCAGGCCCTGAGTTCAAGCCCTACTACAAAGATGCACTCATGCCCATTTGCACACACACACACACACACACACACACACACACACACACACACAAACACACACAGAGGAAGGTGGTAATGATAAGCTGAGCTAGAACCATGAGCAGTGTTCAGGCATAATCATAGTAAACCCTCAAGCCACATTAGTTGTTTCTCCTTAAGTCCTTCTTGGGCTGAGGGGTCTGGGCCATGGCAGTAAGTACTATGGAACCTGCCCCTCCATCCCAGCACGGGGCCACAGGACCAAGGGAAGGACACTATGGATGCTTGTTTGTACTTGGCTCATTATTGCAGACCTTCATCTGCCCCCTGAGCACTGGTGAGGAAAGCAGGGCTCGGAGTCCCAGGACTCCTGGGATATAGCGACTGCTACAAGCAGCAGCCAGCAGCTTTGGATTCCTGAGCCTACAAGGCTTTCATGAGCCCAAATCAACACTGCCCAAGGTGTGCCTGACAAATTTGCATTCTTATGATTCCCTTGTGAGCGGGCATTAACTGGTCTACCCCTTCTGGCCCAGATCCATGATCTGAGATGTCGATTTACTGCTCAGATCCACACTGCACACATGACAAATGCCATTTTGATGACCCGGCCATTGACCTCCATGCCACAAGGCTTGATCTTTACCTGGTACTGTGGCCCGCTCTGTAGGCAAAGGCCTCAAAGGAGTGTGTTCTCAAGACTTGAAGGACACCTAGACATTGTGAGACCATCAGGAGCCCACTGGAAAGTACTCTGCCTAGAGCCTCAGCATGAGGTCAAAACAGGCCAGGTATTGGTCATGGGGCTCTGGACCTGGGCACTGTCTCTCAGATCTTCAGCTTACCACTTCAGCCACAGCACCACTCCCAGTTTTCTGCTCGATCCTTGGAGATGAATCTCCCGGACATTCCTGCCCAGGCTGGCTTTGAACGGCAATCCCCAGATATCAGCCTCCTGAGGAGCTATGAGGACCAGCATGAGCCAGCCGTGCCTGGCTGATCTGGTCTTTCACCACAGTGGACTAGGAGCCCCTGAAAGATGTTCTTTATTTTTTTCTGTCCAGTACTGGGGCCTGAAATCAAGGTATGTCCTGTAGACTCTTAGCTTTTTCTCTCAATGCGGCCACTCCACCCCTTGAGCCACAGCTCCATTTCTGGCTTTTGTTAGTTCATGGACAAGAAAGTCTCACTAACTTTCTTCCACTGAGCTGGCTTTGACCCACGATCTTTATCTCAGTCTCCTGAGTAGATAGGATTTATGGGAATTGAGCCACTGGTGGCATTGGGGTAGAAGCTTTACTTAAGCAAGCGTTCTTCCCTGCATTTGTCCTGACTGCTCCATGCAAAGGGGGCTTGAAGGTCAGGAGTTGTGAAAAATAGACATCCAGCCACAGAAAATGGCTGGGGTCCTTAGTGAAAAGTCAAGCTAATCTTACCCTGGGCCCCATTGTTTGACCCCACCCTCTGCCCTATCTGTGACTCAAGTACAAACTTTGTCCCAGCCTTGAGTGTTCTGCCAGACTTTTCTGAAACCACAGAACTATCCACACCACTTGCTCTACACCACACCTCAGGACCTTTTTCCATGCTTTAACTTTTGCCTGTGGCTCTCTATCCTGTTCCACATCTTAGAACTCCTGTGGAAATTTGGCACTGATTATATCACCTCCTGGAGCAAGTCCTTCCTTCAATTCTCCCTCTTTAAAAAAAATACTGTGTTTCTAGAGATGGAACTTGTGCAGGCTGACTGTCAAATGTTCTATCTTGGTGTGTGTGTGTGTGTGTGTGTGTGTGTGTGTGTGTGTGTGTGTGTGTGTGTGTGTGTGTATGCATGCCAGTCCTCGGGTTTGAATTCATGGCCTGGAGGCTATCCCTGACCTTTTGTGCTCAAGACTAGCACTCTAATACTTGAACCACAGCTCTACTTCTGGTTTTTTGGTTGTTTAATTGGAGAAAAGTGTCTCATATAGTCTTTCCTGCTTGCAATTGGGATCCTCAGATCTCATCCTCCTGAGTAGCTAAGATTACAGGGGTGAGCCATCAGCACCTGCCCTCTACCTCTTACCCATAACCTTGGCCCTCCTCTAAGTCCCAGATGAATATGTCTCACGATGCTCACTTTTCTTTGCCAATCTTGGGGCTTGAACTCAGGGTCTGGGCATGTTCCTGTGCTTGTTTTGCTCAAGATTAGCACTTTTATCACTTAAGCCGCAGTGTCACTTTTGGCTTTTTCTGTTTCTGTGGTAGTGAGGAATCGAATCCAGGGCTTTGTGTGTGCTAAGTAAGCACTCTACCAATAAGTCACATTCAAAGCCCAAGGTTCACTTCTAAAGGGGGTTTTGACAGCTTGATAACTTGTAGTTTACATCGCCTGGGGGCTCCTTCTTGGCAAGTAGCAGATCCGGCCCATCCAGGACAGCCTCGAAGGTCTCCAGGACGGGAGACTCTGCCAGATCCCTCAGGGGGAGGCACGGGAAGGGCCAGGAAGAGCCAGGCCTGCCCCAGGTCCTTCACTACCTCTGTGTGGCCCTGGGCATAGATCTCTATGAACAGTGAAGGGAACAGCAGCAAAGGAAGATCTTCTACAGCAAAGATGGCAAGGGCCTGGTTGCTCAACAGACTCTGCATGGCTAGATGCTGGAGTGAGGGTGGGGCTCCAATGCTCATTTTGATGGACCAGATGTGGGCCAGGTGTGCAGGGCTCTCTGAATCCCAGCAGGGCCAGGCACTCACTGTGCAATCCAGAATTCTTCTTCTGTTCTCTGATCCCTAGATATCCTTCACACCCAACCCCAGCCTCACCATTGCATACCTGCCAATGAGAGAGCAGCTTCTGATGGAATTTTTGAGACACACCATGCACACCTTGGTTGGCTTTTGCACTTGAGATTAATTCAAATATTGATTTTAACCAAAAAGGGATAGGTTTAAAAGCCTGTCCCACACAGCCCAGCTTCTCTCTGAATTGTAAATCACACTTTATCAAAATGACCTCCACTTTTATTCCTTAATCCCTCCAGACATTCCCACAGATGTTCCACTGCAAAGCCTGCAAGGAGAGAAGTCATCCGAATTGATAACATCCACAAAGCCTGCAGGAAATCTTTTCTCTGGAGTTCTTTCCCTCTCTGAATCCCTTCCTATTCTTCTTCATCCTTCCTTCCTTCCCTCCTTCCCTTCCTCTCTCCCTATATCCCTCTCTCCCTTCCTTTCTTGCAAGTTTCTTTTTAATCCTAGACCTCAGGTAAGGGTTTATTTGTTTCTGTATTTGTGCCAGTTCTTGCATCTAGGTGCTATCTCTGAGCTTTGGTTCACAATGCCAGAACTCTACTACTTGAGCCACAGCTCCACTTCTGGCCACTTTTGGAGGTTCACTAGAGATAAGAGTCTCAAAGATATCTGTGCCCAGGCTGCCTATGTATGGAAACGCTCAGATCTCGGACTTGCAGAGTTAAGGTTCTAGGTTTGCACACTCTCCTCATTCTTTGGTGCTGAGAAATGATATCTTTCTACTCATGCTTTTTCACTTTTTTATTTTTGATCGATACAAAAAATTATAGATGGTAAGGGATTATTCCACAACTTAGGGGTTTTCTTACAACCATTCAGAAAAACAAAATCATGATCCAGTTCTTTCCAGGCAGAATTGACTCCAGATTCCTGCTGCTGTGTTCACAGGACACATGGAACCCCAAGCACTCACAAACTCCTGGGGTTCCAGAGTTACAATTGAAGTGACAAAGTCAGGACCAGATGCCCTGTCTCTTCCATCCACACTGAACACTGGGGTCTGTGCCCCCTGGAGAATGCTCTTCCTGGCTTTCATTTCTGCTGCTAGGAATCAATTCTAGGAGAGAGGTGCACAACTACAAAGACAGAGTAGAAAGGCCAGAAATATGCTCTTCTGTGAGCAGCCAGGAGCCATTTGACTCCAGGGTATAGAATCGGTACTTGTTCAGGTAATGACTGAATTTGGTACAGATCTGGACTTTATGGCTTGGTCTCATGTCCATCAAAGTCTGTGCCAAGACAGCAAGAACCTGGGCAAATCTCTCCGGGTGGATGTCCCATGGCCACTGATTTTGAGGGTAGTAGCTCTCCAGAGGGGCAGGATAGAGTCCTCGTCTCAAATGGCCCATCTGGGCCGTGTGGCTCAGGAGGATCTGCAGGGCGGCCATGGAGATGTGGTTTCCATAGAAGCTGAAGAACCTGAGCTGGGAACACTGGCTCAGGGCGGGCAGCAAGGCCGAGAGCTGGACATCCGTGAAGGCTAAGTCCTCCAGGGCCAGTGTCTCCAGGGTGCCGGCCACTCCTTGCAGCAGGTCTAGCAGGGTCTCAAGACTGAAGCAGACCGTGGACAGGCTCCTCAGACGCAGGTGTTTGAGCTGCTTGTTGCAGGGACACTGGAACAGGAACCTCAGGTGAGCTTCGCTCAGCAGACATGAACTCAGAGACAAGGTCTTTAAGGATGTCAGCGTCCTGAGGATGGAGGGCGGCTGTTCATAGTGGAAGCAGACATCGTGTACATAAAGCTCCTGCAGATGCTGCAGCTGCCCCAGCTGTGCCCCAAATTTGCAGGAACACCAGCCATTCCTGGAGCTGGAAGTGAAGTAGCTGCCACACATCTTGGAGAAGGTGAGGCTGTGAAGGTTCTTCATCTGGCCCAGGTAAGGGGCAAATGTTTTCAGAACTTCTTGACATGGGAATTTACTCACCACCAGCTCCTGGATGGAGTCCAGTCTCACCACACGTAGAGCCTTCTGGATTTTATAGATGGAGCCGGACAGAATCCGCAGCTTCCTGGAGCACAGTTGGACTTGTTCTTGCCTCTCCTGACCCACTGGAGCAGGTGGCCTTGGAAAGCATCCTGGGCACCATCTTTGATGGTCAGGTCCATGAGTAAAATCAAGGGCTGCTCTTCAGTCATCATTTTACCACAGCTCTCTGTTGGCCTGTCAGTCAGGACATCTGGATAAGAGATTTGGGCCATTGAAGGGTAGCCCTGTATCCAGATGTTGGGGTGCTCATTCCGCAGGTTGAGGACTTGCAGTTTCCACCGATTGGGGCGCTCCTTCTTGGCCAGTAGAAGGTCGAGACCAGCCAGGACAGCATTGAAGGTTTCCAGGTCTGGAGACTCTGCCAGGTCCCCCAGGGGGAGGCAGGGAAAGGGCCAGGCCTGCACCAGGGCCTTCAGCATCTCTGTGTGGGCCCTGGCATAGACCTCCATGAACATCGACCCTGAGAGACTTGCCCTGGTTCTGACAAGCTTGGGGCAGGTATTGAGAGACTTGGGGCCAACCCAGAGTGTCCAAATCTGTACTGATTTCTGCCATCACCAGAACAAGTGCCAGTTCTACAGCCTGGGCCCAGATGGTTCCTGGGTGCTCACAGAGGAGGGGCTTCCCAGCCTTTCTGCTCTGTCTGTGTAGTCGGGCTCCTCTCTTCTGGAATCTCTTCTCAGCATCAGAATAAAAGCCATGACATAAGAGCATTCTCCAGGACCACAGACCCAAATGTTCAGCATGGGTGGAAGAGACAGGTCTTATTGAGCAACCTGAGCAACTCCCTTTTTACTTAAGACCCCAGCTCAGTTCTCCAACTTAGCCCTTGACCTAAGCCAGCCACAGACAGTCCTGGGAACCCTGGATACCAGGATGTCGAAGTATCTGAAATAGCCTTGCACAGACAATCCTGGGAACCAGAGATGCCAGGATGTCAAGGTATTTGAAATTCCAGAACAGCCCTTCCTGGGGTCTGGTGACCATTCTCTGAACTGGACACCCTGCAGTTTAGCACGCATCCTCTTGAAGACTCCCCTGTGCAAGCCGACCAGTGCAAATTACGTCAGCCCCCTGGATCTAACCAACAACCTGTTTCTGGTCCTTTCTCTCTGTGTAGTGTGCCAATCATACTATGGAGTTGTTTTATGATTTTCCCGGGGAGTGCAGTGATTTGTTACAAGAGACTATGATTATGCAAAGTCCCTGCCTTCCCTAAAAAGTGTACAACAGGTGCTGTAACCCTGGGCTCTCAGCATTGTCAGCTGCTGACTTGTACACAGCGGGACTGGGGAGAGGGGTTGAGAGGGGGAGGGGAATAGGGAGACCAAGCTTCAGTTTGCAGTAAAGACTCCTTTGCTTTTACATTGGTGATGGTCTCTGGTGGTCTTTTGGGTAAGGATTTCCGAATCCAGCTTTACCTTATGATCCTGAGATTTTCAGGTCAATTGTAGCTCTGGAGCCCCAGGTGTTTCTGGGTACTTTCGGGGTACATGTGTCCTGTGCACCCACCATCAGAAATCTCAAATGAATTCAGCCTAGAAAGAACTCAAATATAATCTTGTCTTTCTAAATCGTAGTAAGCAAACGTCTGACTGTGTACAGTTTTCTTATTTTTTTTAATTTAATTTTATTTTATTTGAGAACATACTGTACAGAGGGGCTACAATTACATGGGCAGGATAATGCATACATTTCTTACCAAGCATTGCAGCCTCCTCCTTTGTTTACCCTTCACCTCCCTTCCCAGCCTCTCCCCTCCCACCACCCAATTATACCTCCCTCCCCCCCCCCACACCGACATTGTAAAGCTGGTTTTGACATGACATTTTGTACTTCTCATTGTTGCAACAGGTCCACCTGAATCCTTAAACGACTTGTTTGTCCCCATCTCCTCCACATGTTATACTGACATCAAATATAGTGAAAGCGGGGGTTACACTGTGGGGGAGGGACATACAAAGCAACAAAGAAATAATCTTATAAATGCGTTAGAAACACATGCATGAAAGAAAAAAAAAACATTAAAATACATATTTAAGGGTTCATTTTCCTAACATCACATTATCTGAACTTTTCCGCTTGACTCATACCTATACTAGATATTGCAAATAAGGGAAACCATGGGACCTATGCTTCTTTGGGCCTGGCTTACTTCACTTAATATAATTTTTTCCAAACCTTTCCATTTCCTAACAAATGGGGAAATGTCATTCTTTCTGATGGAGGCATAGAATTCCATTGTGTATATATACCACATTTTCTTGATCCATCATCTACTGAGGGGCATCTGGGTTGGTTCCATATCTTAGCTATGGTAAATAATGCTGCAATAAACATTGTTGTGCTCGTAGCTTTAGTGTGGTCTTGTTTGTAAACATTTGGGTAAATGCCCAAAAGTGGGATTGCTGGATCATAGGGGAGATCTATGTGAAGTCTTTTGAGGAACCTCCATACTGCTTTCCAAAGTGGTTGAACAAGTTTACATTCCCACCAACAATGAAGTAAGGTTCCTTTCTGTCCACATCCCCTCCAGCATTTGTTGTTGTTAGAGTTCTTGATTTTTGCTGTTCTAACTGGAGTGAGGTGATATCTCAATGTTGTTTTGATTTGCATTTCTTTTATGGCTAGGGATGTTGACCATTTCTTCATGTGTCTATTGGCCATCCTTCTTTCTTGTGGATGGTTAGTTGGGGAACCTCCATACTGACTTCCTTAGTAGTTACACAAGTCTACATTCCCCACCAACATTTGTAGTATTGTTCCCTCTTTGGCTATATGCTCAACATCTTTTATTGTTAGGGATTTTTAGATGGTTTTTTGTTTGTTTTTTGATAATAGCCATTCTAATTGGGATGAGGTAGAATCTCAATATTGATTTGATTTGTATTCCTTTTATAGCTAGGAATGTGGAACACCTCTTCATGTGTCTATGGGCCATTCATGTTTCTTTTTGATAGAAATCGCTCTTTAAATCTCTAGCTGGCTAGTCATTTCTTTGAGGTTTTGTTTTGGGTAGGTTTAATTTGTTTAGCTGTGCTTACATTTTAGATAGGAGGCACTAGTCAGATGAAATGCAAATAAAGATCTTATCCCATTCTGTGGGCTATTTGTCTTGCTACTGTGTCCTTTGCCGTGCAGAAGCTCTTCAGTTTTTTCAGTTCCATTCATCTAGTTATTATTTAACTTGTGGTGATTCTGGGTCTTTATTTAGGAATTTTGTCCTATACCAAGGAGCCTTCCTGCTTCTCCTATCCCTTCCAGTAATATTTCCAGGGTGTCTGGTGTTCCATTGACGTCTTTGATCTAATGGGAACTGACTCTTGTGCGATGTGTTATGGAAGGATCTAACTTCAGTTTTCTGCATGTGGATAGCCAATACTGCCAGCACTATTTGAGGCACAGGCTGTCTTTCTTCCATCCTGTGTTTCTACTTCCATTCTGATCTTTTCAATGAACCACTTCTTCTGCAACAATATATTATTCAGTCTCCATGAGTTATAGAGATTTTATGATGACTGGTTGGTGTGTGAGTGTCTGTGTGTGTGTGTGTGTGTGTGTGTGTGTGTGTGTGTGTGTGTGTGTGTGTGTTTGGTCAATAATGGTGGGGTGAACTCTGGGCCTGGGTGCCGTCCCTCACCTCTTCAGCTCAAGGCTAGCACCCTACCACTTGAGCCACAGAGCTACTTATGCCTTTTTTCTGCTTATGTGGTGCTGAGGAATGTAACCCAGGGCCTCATGCATGCAAGGTAAGTGCTCTACCACTGAGCCACCTTCCCAGCCCACAATGACTGTTTATATTGAACTATAGTAATACAGCATGTGGTCTGAGAGAATGCTGGGAATAATTTTAATATTTCAGAACTTGTGCAGACTTTCTGCACAGACGTACATGTTATTTGTTTTGGAAAATATTCCATGTGCTTCTCAGAAAAATATGTATTCTGATGATGCCTGGTCAAATATTATGTAGATGTCTGTGAAGTCTAGTCAGTCAATGCAGATATTTAGGGGATTTAGTTCTGAGGCTTTTCTGTTACACTTTATGGGTTCATTTATCCAGTGCAACAGTGGTGGGTTAAAATCACCAACAATTACTATTTTTGATTCTATGGGGTATTTTTATGTCCTGTAGTTTTAGTTTGATGAAGTTGGGTGCTCTGGTATTTGTGAATAGAGATTTAGAATTGTTAGAAACTTCTAGAAGAGATTCCTTTATTAGTTTGTAATGCCCTTTGTCTCTTCTAATTTTAAATTGAAATCTATTTTTCTGATATTATTATTGCTATTCCAACCTGTTTATGGGAGCAATTTTCTTGAAAAGTTTTATTCCAGTCTTTCACATTCAAAATGTTTGTTTTTCTTGGTAAGATGTGTCTTGCACATGGATAGATCTTGCTCTTTTATCCTACTGGTGAATCTATGTCATTGAATTAAAGAGTTAAGTCTATTAACATTGAGAGTGAGGACTGAGAAGTGTTTGGTAATCCTGCCATGTTATCCACCTTTTTAGGGACTCTGCCTTGACATTTCTCACTGTATTTCTCTGGTTTTCTGATAAACAGCCATATCTCTGCCATGACTTAGATTCCTATCTTCAATTAACTCCACAGAAAAAAGAGGAAAGTAGTGTTGTGATTCAAATGTTGGAGCAAAAGCATTGAGGAAAAGAAGCTCAAGGACACTGGCCATGCCCTCAATTCAAGTGGTGAGATGAACAATAAAAAAAGACAGGAAGGAAGGGAGGGAGGAAGGGAGGGAGGGAGGGAGGGACGAAGGGAGGGAGGGAGGGAGGGAGGGAGGGAGGGAGGGAGGGAGGGAGGGAGGGAGGGAGGGAAATAATTTTCTAGAGAAGTGTTTGTGGATGCTATAAGATTGGGCTGGCTGATGTTCTTGGAATATTTGCAGGCTCAAGGTAGTGAAATATCTGTGGATATTTCTCAAAGGGTTAACAAATAAGGGCCGAAGTATGGTGTGTGTGTGTGTGTGTGTGTGTGTGTGTGTGTGTGTGTGTGTGTGTGTGTGTGTGTTTTACACATTTGAAATGGAAGCTGGACCCAGTGAGACCTGCTGATAATCCTATCAGTCTGGGTAGAATCTCTGTTTCAAGTAATCTAGACCATTAGACCCAGCCAAGGTGTGGTGGGTGTTACTCTGAAATCCCATCAAAATCTGCTCTCTCATTGGTAGATACACAGAGGGTAGGGTGGGACTGGGGTATAAAGATGTCAAAGGGCCAGAAAAGAGTAGAGGCCTGGAGTCTGCCTTGAGTGCCTGGCCCTGCTCGGATTCAGAGGGTCCTGCACACCTGGTCCACATCTGCTCCACTTCTGGCCGTGAAGATGAGCCACAGGCCCCCACCCTCGCTCCAGTATCTGGCCATGCAGAGCCTGCTGAGCAACCAGGCCCTGGCCATCTCTGTCCTGGAGGATCTACCAGTGTTGCTGTTCCCTTTGCTGTTTGTGGAGGTCTATGCCAGGGCCCACACAGAGATGCTGAAGGCCCTGGTGCAGGCCTGGCCCTTCTCCTGCCTCCCCCTGGGCGACCTGGAAGAGTCTCCAGACATGGAAACCTTGAATGCTGTCCTGGCTGGTCTCGACCTTCTACTGGCCAAGAAGGAGGGCCCCAGTCGGTGGAAACTGCAAGTCCTCGACCTGCGGAATGAGCACACAAAGATCTGGATACAGGGCTACCCTTCAATGGCCCGAATCTCTTATCCAGATGTCCTGACTGACAAACCAACAGAGAACTGTAATTCAATGACGACTGAAGAGCAGCCCTTGATTTTACTCATGGACCTGACCATCAAACATGGCACCCAGGATGCTTTCCAAGGCCACATGCTCCAGTGGGCCAGGGAGAGGGGAGAACGTGTCCAGCTATGCTCCAGGAAGCTGCGGATTCTGTCTGGCTCCTTCTCTGAAATCCAGAAGTCTCTGCGTGTGGTGAGGCTGGAATCCATCCAGGAGCTAAAGGTGAATAAATTCTGGCATCGAGAAACCATGAAAAAAGTTGCCCCTTACCTAAGTCAGATGAAGAACCTTCGCATCCTCCAATTCTCCAGTATGAGACTGAACGTCACTTGCAGACACAAGAATTTCTCATATTCCTACAAATATGCTGTACATCTGGCACAGCTGCATCATCTGCAGGAGCTGCATGTGCACGACGTCTTCTTCCTTTATGGACAGCTGCCCACCATCCTCAGGAACCTCACCCTTTTGAAGACCTTGTCTCTGATTTCGTGTCCACTGAAGGAGGCTGACTTGTGGTTCCTGTCCCAGTGTCCCTGCTCCAGGCAATTCAAGCACCTGCCTCTGAGGAGTTTGCCCCTGGGCAACTTCAGTCCTGAGCCCCTGAGAGTGCTACTGGAGCACGCGGCCGGCACCCTGGAGACCCTGGCCCTGGAGGACTGTGCCATCACGGATTCCCAGCTCTTGTGCATGCTGCCCGCCCTGAGCCAGTGCTCCTAGCTCAGCTTCTTCAGTTTCTATGGAAACCACATCTCTATTTCTGTCCTGCAGAGCCTCCTGAGCCACACAGCCAGACTGGAATGTTTGAGACAAGGGATCTATCCTGCCCCTCTGGAGTGCTACCCCCGTAATGAACGGTGGGTAGAGGACTTCGAATCTGAGAGATTTGCCCAGGTTCAGGCTCGGTTGGAGCAGTCATTGAGAGACATGGTGACTACTCAGAAGGTCCAGATCTGTATCGATTTCTGTCATCTTCACAAATACTGGACCTTTTACACCCTGGGGCCTGATGGATACTGGGTGGTCACCGTCGAGAATCTTCCTGGCCTTTCTGCTCTTCCTCTGTAGTCAGGAGCCTCTCCTGGGCTCTCATCTGAGCACTCCAAAATGAAAGTTGGGGTTGGGATTGTGGCTCAGTGATAGAGCGCTCACCTGGCTTGCATGAAGCCCTTGTTTGATTCATCAGTACCACATACACAGAAAAAGGTGGAAGTGGCAATGTTGTTCATGTGGCAGAGTATTAACCTTAAGCAAAAGAAGCTCAGAGACAGTGTCTAGGTCCTTATTTCAAGTCAAAATAAGAAATAAAAGACAAAATGAAAGATCTGACATAAGAGCATTCTCCAGGAGCACCGTCCCTAACATTCAGAATGGGTGGAAGAGAGAGAACCTCTGTTTCTGGATGTTTCATTTCTATGTTGGGCTACATGGGCACACATTATCAGGAATCTGTAGTCGATTCATCCTGGAAAGAATTGGACTATGACCTTGTTTTTCTAAATGATTGTGAGCAACTGGCTCATGTTCTAGGGCAGTCCTTGACTGTTCACAATTTACTGTATTAATGAATCAATAAAGTCATTTCCAAAATAATACGTACAATGTTATTATTTCTCAGCACCAAAGTGTACAGGTTTCTGAGAGGAGACTGCCATGTGGTTCAGGCAGAAGGGAGTTCATTAGGGAGAGCCCATCTTGTGGCTTTCATGATCTGTTGGTGTGCAGAAAGCCAACTTAGGGCAGGGAAGATGGGGTATGGCTACCAATGTAGAAGTGACCCATTAGCATGGGGTCCTCCCAGTACTCCCAGGTACACCAGTTACCTGGGTTTATAGTGCTGGTCAGGGACTTATAGGTTGGTCTGCCTGATGTCCCTTGGGGATAACAAAGGATTGTGCGTCCACACAGGCTTTCCCCTGGAGAAGAGAGAAGAGAAGGGTCCATTGTTCCCTGAGCAGGCTTGGAGCACCAAATCTCTATAGCTACTTCCTGCCAGCAGGTGGAGTTAAGCTTGGGGATAGAAGGCAGAGGTGACATGTGGTCCAGGAGGAGGCAGCAGTAACCGTTCCTGGGTGGTGAACACATGTAAGCATCCTAGGCTGAAATCTGAAAGAAGTCTTATGAGGCAGAGACTGAACAGTAAGTCAAAACATTACTAGAGGGCACACAAACATAGAGGGACCGGCAGCCATCCAATCACAGTGTAAAGGGCAAACGGTGGATGATCTGGCAAGTCCCTCTCTCTTGCAATCCAGGTGGCCCTGTGACTGGTGGATCAGGTCCCTGACTACTTCTGACTGACTAATATCCAGCAACTGCATAGGGGAGAGCAAAATGGACTGGTTATAATAACCACTCCGAAGCTAGGGCTGGATTGCAGTGGTTAAGGTCCCAGTGAGAGGCCTTGATCTTACCATACCTGGACTATAGATACCTGGATTACAGATGTTTGAACTACAGAGTATGTATGGGAGACCCAGTATAAGTAGATGTAGAAGGTATCAAGGTCAGAGTGTAAGTTTCTGTCCACTTACAAGAAAGATGGGTATGGGCATTAAATAGGCATACTTGTAAATATTTTCTTTTGACCTCCTGGCTCTGGTGAGTTTTGAAGGGCAAGCACAGAGTGACTCCATTTAGCATCTCACACCATCCACTCTCATTTGTGCAGTTTTCTCCAAGTGCCTCGGGGTAGACTTTATCACCAGGACAGCTCTGTCCTGGGGGTCTAGAAGGTCTCTTCTTGCTAGGTGCTGAGATGGCATGTCCCATGGTGGATAGGGAGTGACTGACAGATCAAGTGAGCATTGATGCCAAGAGGCCCTTTTCATTTCCAATTGAAGCAATGAGGAGAACTTCATAAATCATTTTTTAAGCAAGGCTTACCTGGAACTTATTAACAATAAAAGTTAAGTTTGACCAAAAAATATTGGTAAGAGTTGTTTATCTTTCTGTGGGTCTGACTGTAAATGCTGCAGAGGATCAAATCTGTGACAACAAATCTCAATCGTGGTCATGATGAGAGTTTAGAAACCACAACTTATTGAACTGATTAAATTTAGCTGAATATAGCCCTGTAGATTACTAATTAAGATTGAAACCATTGTTGGCACTGCATCCACTGTACCTTACATACTCGGGGAAACAGACCTTAAACAATGGAAAATAACATTTGAGTTATAGGTGTTTATTTGGAGGACCCCAAGACTCACCCTAAGTCTCTCTAACCAAAAAGAGAGAAAGGAGAATCCACACCCCCTAAACCCCCAAGAGACCTCCAACAGCAAAACAACTGAGTAAGAGAGAATCACAGGAACAGACGGAGAAAAGAAGGGTGGGGGAGCAAGTCAACTGTGCACACAAAGAGGGACCTCCCTGTGTACACATGGCGGGAACATGTTTCAGCACCCCAGGCCTGGACAGCGCCCCGCAGCTGCTCAGCATCTCAGCACCATCAGGGATCTGCGGGAACCCTGATGTAGAAGAGTCCCACCTGGATGGCACAGACAGGCTGAGACCAGGAGTGCAGCACCTCCCACAGCACACTGGTCAGTCCACAACCGGTCCCAGGACCCTGTGTATCCTGCCGGGGGGGGGGGCTCCTCCATAGAGGCCAACACTGGCGGTGACCAACAGGGCTTACTGGACCCCCACTGCCCTGCACAGGAAGGACTGCCACACTGTAAGGGGACAGAAAGGACAGAAGCTTTCTCCACCACTACCCCCACCCAAACCTGCCAAGCTGGGGAGCTGAGCTGCACTCAAACCTGGCAAAGCTCATAGACAGGTGTCCACCCCTCCCTTGCTAGCTGGGATGCCCAGCAGCAGAGGATGTCCATTTCCTCCCCCCCACCCCCGCACCCAGGGCACCGATGTGTGCGCCACACCAGGCAGCAACCCCATGGCTGGAGGCCTGGGCCTCTCTCCTCACAGGATCTGCCCACCCGGGGCACCTGAATTCCAGCTCCTGCAGGGAAAGAGCATACCGGACCCAGCGGCCAGCACACCCCCACGGGTGTGGTGTGTGATGAAATCCCTGTCCAGTCTGGAGTGCCATGAGTGTGAGTGCTGACTGTGGGCGGAGCATGCCCGTACGCATAAGAAGCAAGGGATCAAGCACCCCTGGAGAGGAGAGAAACTACCCAGGGCCAAGACACACACAACCAAAAACACACCCAGTGTACCCATCACAAGCCCAACCCTTCTGAAAGTAATTACTACCTTGGAAAACCCATCAACCCGCTCATTCTTGGCTACAGACCGGGCAGAATTCCTTTCAGCCAGCCTGAGACTGGAGATCACCACTGACAACCAACCGGGAACAAACCCAGAACCAAGCAGAGGCTGCCACCCATTGACCAAAAACAGTCAGAGTTTGGGCTTTGACTCTGCTAATCCCCAGATCCTCGGGTGAACATCGCAGCAATAAAATTATAAAACGCATGAATAGTCAAGAGAGAAAAACAACGCCATAGCCAGCAGCAACTCAGAAAAGAACTCTAGTGAGAGTGAAGAAGAAATGGAGGACAAATGATCAATGAAAGAGATGATGAAGGAATTGTCCAAAGAAATAGGGTGATGAATAGATCCATGATTCAAATACAAAGAAGAGGTAGCTAAAGAATTTCAAGAGATGCAGTCAAGAATAGACATGGTACATAGCTGTTAAAAATGAAATTAACACTTTGTGAACTGATATAGATATCATAAATGGTTCCATTTCCACCATGCAAAACACAATGGAAGCCATAGTTGACAGAATGAATGAGATGCAAAATAGAATATCAGGAGCCAAAGACAAAATGCAGCAGCTAGAGAAAAAGTCATAGATTTGGAGAAAATACTCAGAACTTACCAAAGAGAAGTCCAAGAACAGGCAGACAATGCCCAGAAATTCAAACTTTGTATAACTGGAATTGATGGAGGAGAAGGATACAGAATAGGGGGATGCAATACTTATTCAACAAGATTATTACCTAAAATTTCCCTAATCTTAAAAGATAAAATCTCTCCTGCATATCAGAAGTATACAGAATACCTAGCAAACAGAATCCAGGAGGAACACTTCTAGACACATCATAGTAAAAAAAGAAGAGAGGAGACCCAAATCCATAAGATCAGGGATGCCACAGCAAAAATTACAACAAACATCCAAGACATCAAAATGATCATAAAGAACTATTTCCAGAATCTTTATTCACTAAACAAGGAAACCTAGCAGAAATGGAACACTACTGCACTGATGGTGGGAATGTACACTAATATAACCACTCTGGAAAGCAGTCTGGAGGGTCCTCAGAAAGCTAATTTTAGACCTCCCCTATGACCCAGCCATACCACTCCTAGGCATCTATCCTGAGCAACAGGAACCAAGATACAAGGACACATGCACCTCCATGTTCACTGCAGCACTGTTTACAATAGCCAAGATATGGAAACAACCCAGATGCCCCACTACAGGTGAATCGATCCAAACACTGTGGTACCTATATACAATGGAATATTATGCAGCTATTAGAAAAAAAAAAACAAAATAATAGCATTCGCAGGGAAATGGATGGAACTAGAAGAAATCATGTTGAGTGAAATAAGCCAAGATCAGAGAGACAAACGGCACATGGGTCTCCCTGATATGAAGATGTTAAATTCAAAATACAAGATAGGACAATGTAAACAGGACTCAAGAAGCAAATGACCTCTTCTTAATTTGTTGCATCATTGTTAGATGACTCCATGTTCCTGACCTCATGGTATATATACCTGCACACCTGAGGGAAGCCAGGAGGAGGGCAAAGCACTAGAGGGCAATGGATGAAAAAATACACCACAGGAGTCCATCGGCTGCACCGGACCTTGATGAACGTGAACTAAGCAATTCGAGGGCAGCGATGGGAGGGAGGGGACGAGCGAGAACGAGGGAATGGCTGACACTGAGCAGAAGGAAAGAAATGTACGTATCACCCGACTTGGAAAAGATAGGTGTAGTGTCAAAATTTGTAGTGTTCCTATGCTTTGTAGACCGTGACAATGGTTAAAATGTGTCTGAGACTTTAGGTAAGACCACCACCCCCCCACAATACTGTGAAATTTACTTCTCACTTAATCTCAGTAAAGAAATAAAAGGTTCTTATTTGAAGGACCTTGACGTAAACAAACGGAATGAGCTTTGATGTAGTCCTGCAACACTTTACACACTTGCCATTACGTGAGCACTCACGTAAGGGGAAAGCTCTGGCACATTTGTAAGGTGCCCAATCTTCTGAGCTTCTTCGCGGTTTGAGTTTTAAAGCTCACGTTTTTTCTGTTGGCCTGCAGAGCCAGTTAAGCAAAGATATGACATAAGCACTGTAGTTTGGTAGAAAAGACTTCTTCTCACACCATGATGAGTTTTTATGCATTAAAATGAGCTTGTTTTCAGCAAGTTCATGACACACACATACTTACTTGAGCACAAACGTTTTGAGTCACGCTTAGAGTTGTTTTGGGGTGTTTTTTTTTTTTTTTGATAAGGATACTTGTTGGCTCAATTAGATTAGTCAGACTTTGCCAGGGAACTACACAGACATTCAGGTACAAAGAACAATGAACAGGTTTATTGCTAGGAAAGGGGGACCAGCAAGACCGCTTCTCACAAGGGAGAAGTGATAAGAAGCACTGGCTATTGTCTGGGGTGACCTATGTAACCTAGGGGATTAGGAGGGGCTGGGAGGGGCTAGGAGGCAGAGACCCTGGTGTGGACGTGCAGGCCAGGGGCTTTATCGTGGCGGACTAGGATGTATAGTAGACAAGGGTCCTGTAGCTGCCCAGACCTTAAGTCACTCTAAGGGGCTCTGGCGGCCTTCTAGGTTGGTAGCTGCCCCAAAGCAGTGTGATCCCAAGGTACTAGGGCTGGAGGCTGATTATTTACTGACTTTGCCACATGGGTCTGGCGTTGCCTAGGAAGGGAGCATGCTGAGCAGTGGAGAGGGGAAGGAATGGACTAAGCTATGGGAAAGGACTCATTTTGCTAATTCTGTACAGAGGGGTTACAGTTATGTGAGCAAGGTAATGAGTCCATTTCCTAAACTTGGGTTTTAAAAACGAAAGTTGGCTATAATGTTCTGGAATTTCAGTGGCAAAGCATTTTTCCCCAATGTGTGATAGAATCACATGGTCAATGCCACAACAACAAAAGCTTAAAAACAAATACTTTTGCCAACAAAATATTTAATAGAATCTCCAGGCTTAAACATGGGCTACCTGAGCTGGCTTGGAACTGTGGTCCCCCAATCTTAGTCTCCTGAGAAGCTGAGATTACAGATGTGAGCCACTGTCAAGGAGTGCAGAGCCAAGTCCTATCTACCTTTCATCCTTAAATACATTCGTGGAGGTGCTGAAGATGGAGTTCACCAACCTAGCAATCCAGAGGGGAAAATGCTAAGGAGACACAGCTGTTTAATGGTAGCAAGGAAACTCTGGCAGGTGTCTTAACTTCCATCTGTGATGTGTGAACCACCCTTTACTGAGTCACCTTCAAACTAGAATTCACCACAAAGGTCCAGCCATCCATAGACAGGGCCTAAGGACCTAATATTAGCACAAGGCCTACTTCTGCTCCTATACATACCACCGGGGACTCGGAGATGACTGGTGAAGCCAATGGGCAGAAAGGAGGAGACAGACCACAGAGCCACACATGATGCGAAGACTTCACCTCCAGCCACGCACTCACTTGCTGTTATCAATTCATAATTCACTTGTTCCACTCTCAACTTTAACCACCAGTAATGGGGCAGATCCATTTTGTCCTCAGTGGTGACGGTTTTATTTAACTTGAAGAGCTTTCCAAAGGGTGGGAAATGTAAGGTAAGAAATGGATGTGTATAATACTCTTAGAGAAAAACCCTCTGTGCCTCTGATCAGACAGAATAATGTTTATCAAAATGAACTCCAGGAAATGGAAACAAGAGGTTTCTGTAGCTGTTGTTGTTTTGTCTTGTATGGTCATTTATCTGTCTTCGGGAGGGTAGACGGTGACACAGAAATGAAGTACAAAGGGTGCTCACTGCCCATGATAGGGGTAGTGAACTCTGCAGCTGGTGGGTGGGGGCTGGAGGGAACAACTGGGAGAGAGCACGGGAAGGGGAGACATTGTCCAAGAAGAAATGTACTTATGATCTGACTTATGGCACTGTCGTCTCTCTGTCCATCACCTTTAGAGTAGCATTAAAAAAAAAAAGAAATGGATGCCTATACTTGTAGCTTCTCGAGGCTGAGAGCTGAGGATCACAGATCAAAGCCAGCCTGGGCTGGAAAGTCTGTGACACTCATCTTTAAGGAACCAATAATAGGGCTGGGAAGGTGGCTCAGTGGTAGAGCGCTTGCCTTGCATGCTCGAGGCCCTGGGTTCAATTCCTCAGCACCACATAAGCAAAAAGAAAAAAGCCAGAAGTGGGGCTGTGGCTCAAGTGGTAGAGCACTAGCCTTGAGCTGAAGAGCTGAGGGACAGCGCCCAGGCCCAGAGTTCAGGTCCCACAACCGGACCCCCCCCAAAAAAAGGAACCAATAATATTCCAGAAGGGGAGCTGTGCTAAACTAGCAGAATGCTAAGCTTGAGCAGAAAAGCTCGGGGCCAGTGCTTAGGCCCTGAGTTCAAGCCCTAGGACTTGTACACACACGTGTGTGAACACACACACATACACACATAGAAAAACAGAAGTGGTATAAACAGCGGTTGTGTGGAGAAGTCATTGCTTCTGCGGGAAGCAGAGAGGGCACCCCGGGGCCGGCCATCTCCTCTTCCCTGGGTACAAAGGGAGCCGCAAGCCGCAGGAGCACCTATGGAGGAAGTTGGGGAGCAGCCTGTGTTGGTGGGGGCGGAAACCTTTCTTGACCACCCTCCTATTCTAGAAGCCCTTTTTCTCATGCCAGGTGAACAAAGAGGCCGTGCATACCTCTGCTGTACCCCCAAATACTTGGATCTACTTTCTTTGGGCCCTCAGGTTATACTTCATGCTTCAGCCCCATTCTCTGTCGTAGATGTTTCCTCTGGGAACATGCTGGAAGTCCCACGGCACACCTGTGTGAAAGTCTGAGGTCTCTACCCCAGCCCCTGAACACCAGGGTCAAACCCCATTTGATCCCCGCACCCTGGATCTACCCCGCATCTAGACAGAGCCACCCGAGGGCATGGCTTACACACTGTACCAATGACACACAAGGATCACTCCTGTAATCCTGGCTCCCGAGGTAGCTGAGAGATGAGGATCCCAGAGGCTTTTAGTTCCAATGAACCAGAAAAAAAGGCAGAAGTGTAGGTGTGACTCAAGTGGTAGAGCACCTGCCTTGAGCACAAAAGATGAGCAAGAATGTGAGGCCCTGAGTTCATATCCCACTACTGTCATGATCAGCATGTAGCTAGGAGAGAGAGGCAGAGATAGAGACAGAGACAGAGAGACCGAGACAGAGAGACAGAGACAGAGACACAGAGACAGAGACAGACAGAGACAGAGACAGAGAGACAGAGGCTGAGACAGAGACAGAGAGACAGAGAGATAGATGCTGAGACAGAGACAGAGACAGAGAGACAGAGGCTGAGACAGAGAGACAGAGAGAGACAGAGAGACAGAGACAGAGAGACAGAGACAGAGACAGAGACAGACAGAGAGACAGAGACAGAGACACAGAGACACAGACAGAGACAGAGAGACAGAGACAGAGAGACAGAGGCTGAGACAGAGACAGAGACAGAGAGACGGAGAGACAGAGAGACAGAGACAGAGAGACAGAGACAGAGAGGCACAAATGCAAGTCTGTATTTTCAGGCTTCTTCCTTCTATGGCTCCTTTCTCTTTCCCATGTTTCTGAAGCAGTCTTACATTGGTTTCAACCAGTTTCCCCATAGGCCAAAGAGAGAGAGCTGGTGATGGACAGAGAAAGGAGGTGGATTCCAGGGCAGCCGGGGGCCGACAGCACCTGAGGACGTCTTCGGCATCTTCAGGGTGCAGACATGGGCTTCAGGTTCAACAGGGAGATTTGGGATTGGGGTGGGGGGACTGGGTGGGAAAGGTCTGCAGAGTGACCATCCCAGTCTTTGATGTAGCCTTTGTCCTTGGAGGAGATCCATGGGATCACTGTCCTTGATTCCCAGGATGGAGCAGCAGCAAGGTGAGCTCCTGAGTTTGGGCTGTTCGCCTTGAGATGCTCAGAAGGAGGTTTGGCCTGTGTAAGGGGAAGTTTGCCTGCCACAGGAGCTGCTGCTCCCAGAATTTTGTGTAGCTTGTGGACTAGCAAAGGGGCTGCAGCAGAGATCATCTCAGATCGCAGGAGGCAGGTATGAAATTGGGGGCTGTTTAGTTGGCTCAGGCCCCAGCAAGAGCATCTCTTAGGTTTGCCACTGAGATTTCTGCATGTTTCTTTGCTTTTGGGGAGGGGGGAGGAATGTATACTGGTTTCTTCCAATGTGAGCCATGTCTCTTGTCAGCAGCAAAGGCGAGAGTGAGGGCAATGAAATTCAGAACCTGCAGAGGAGCCGCAGGCCACCATGAGCCCGGTGAAGCAGCCTGTCCAGGTTGGGGGGCTGTGCATGGGCAACCTGCTGAATGCCCATCATCCAGGCCCTGTCCCTGAGCTCCTTTTGCTCAAGGTTAGTGCTCTGCAATTTGAGCCATGGAGCCACTCAAGGTTTTTTTGTTTTGCCCTGTATTGTTTTGTATTCCAGTGATCTCTTATGAAATATGAGTGTCGCTGACTTTCCTGCCCAGGCTGAATCCAAACTGTAATCTCAGCCTCCTGAGGAGCTAGGATTATAGGCAGGAGCCACTGACAACCTGGCTTTCTTTTTTTTTTCGTGACAATCTGAAATCTTCACAGTTTCATTCCAATGGTTTCCATTCGAAGTAAACTACCCAGGCCTGTAATTCTAATGGACTGCCACCCACAAATGGAAGGAGATCCTAACAAACTCATTCCTATTTATGTGAATGCTAATGTAATGTTATAAAGTAATCATTACATTTGCAGTTAATTCATGATTCTATTTTAGAATGCCACACAAAAATTATTGAATTTATATCTTTCATTCTAGTATCATGGTATGATTAAGGATATTGACAAATATTTTTATTAATGCTTTTATAAATATTCAATGATGATACTTCATTAAATGGAGGCATAATTTAATAACTAATAATTGGTAATAATATGTATATAATTTAATAATATCCTCATAGTCGCTCTGTGTGTGTGTATGTATGTGTATATATATATATATATATATATATATATATATATATATATATATATATATGGCACTACTGTGGCTTGAGCACAGGTCCTCAGAATTTCCTAGTAACTCAGTTTGTTGGAGGCTGGTGTACTAAAACTGTGACCCCATTTATGGACTGTGCATTGTAGTATGTGTTGAAATCCCAGAATTGCCAAAAATGTATTCATGAAGTAAGTAGTCAGTTTTGACACTTTTTTTCCTATTCTGTGAAAGTCCTGTGTCTCAGTATATGTGATATGATGTAATAAAATAAATGTTATATGTGTAAAAATACTAAATAAATAAGGGTAACAAATGTCATATGGAGTAAACCCATGTATGTAGATAGATCTCATATATGAGTATTATTTTTTCCAGAGCTGGGGCTTCAATTCAGGCCCTGGAACTTGTCTGAGCTTCTTGTCTTCAAGGACAATGATCTTCCCCTTCACCCACAGTGCCACATAGTTACCCAGACCCTGAGTTTAAATCCCAGGCCTGCCAGAAAAATGGTGAAAATTCCTAGCCAGGGCCTTATTATTATTATTATTTTGTTTTAGGCCAAGCACTGGTCTTGAACTCAGGCCTTCCCATCTCTGCCACAGCCAATCTTGGGATCCTAGGACCCAAGTTCAAATCTCGGGGCTGGCAAAAAAAAGTACTAGGAGAAGGATAAACAGAGAGGTTCAAGCAGGTGGTTTTACTTTTTTTTCCTTTGTATTGTGACCATCCTGGGTCTAAATAACAATGCCCAGACAATGTACATGACCTTACATTGCTGATGTTTAGCGGGCTATTAGGGAAGCCAAGCCGAAATCGGCAACTTAGGCTGGAGGTCCCGCCACTAATGAATGGCAGGAGATTCTAAGAAAAACTTTCCAATATACATCTGTACGAATGGAAGCCCTGGGTTTGATTCCTCAATACCATGTACATAGAAAAATTCAGAAGTCATGCTGTAGCACTAACAGTTGAGCACTTGCTTTGAGCATAAAGACTTAGAGACCGTGTCTACACCTTTACTCAAGACCCAGGACTGGCACCAAAAAAAGAATAAATAGAATGTTCTGACTGCAACTATATAAGGATAACACTGTAATTACTTCATCACAGAGCAAGCTGGGAGTCTAGTGCTGACAGCTGACATCTAACCTTACTTAGCCAGAGGTAAACCGCTGCATCCAAGCTCCACAGACTAGATTCTTTTGGCTTGCTCACCGCTGTCATCCAAGATACTCGGGTGCTGAGCTCTGACACTGGTGGGTTTAAAACCCAGCCCTGGCAAGAAGTCTGAGAAACTCTGATCTGTGGCTTTAAGTGGTAGAGTTCTAGCCTGGGCAAAAGATCTTAGGACAGTATCCCAACCTTTCAGTGAAATCTCTGTGGCTGACTCCCCCCCACAAAAAAAACCTCGCCCCCCTAAAATCTAAATTTGGACTGTTTCTGTGTTTCTGAAAGAATGGTAATACTGATGAAAACACTAATTCTAATGACATTATGTGGGATACAGGTATGTGATGAGTCCTTCATGGGTTGTTGTGTGCTGAGTCCTTCACGGGGTGCATTTTTTCATCTGGTTCTTGTAAGATCTCCACAAGTAAGATGATTGTGCAGATGAGAAACTTGTGGCTCAGATATGTCCCATGTCAGGGCCAAAATTATATATATACCTAACTCTAGTAAGTTGTCTCCTGCAGAAAATTGTTTTGGTTTATGCTTCTTGATCATGAGCCTTGAACTCAGGGCCTAGGCACTGACACTTACCTGTGGGGATCATGGGTAACACCATACTACGTGAAGCAACAGAGTGTTACGTTTTAGGTGTGTAGTAGCTGAGGTCTGTCATCCTGCCTAATTAGGAAGCTTAGATCTGACCATCTGGTTTGAAAACTATCCCAGACACAAAAGGTCCCATGAGACTTTTACCTCCTATTCACCACTTAGAAACTTGAAGTGGAAGCTAGTCGCTGCTGACTCGTGCCTATCATCCTAGGTACTCAGGAGGCGGAGAGCTGAGGATCCTATGTAATCAATGTAATCACTGTTCTAAATGTCATAATAGTTAATAAAATGAGCAGTCAATTCATGATTAAAACAAAAAATAAAGTGAATAACTACAGTGAGCATAATATGTAGTCAAAATATGTACACAAATATAAATCATATATTTAAAATGTGCACAAATAAGATGTTTTCTAGTGGTGGGGATTGATTTCAGGCCTAAGGAGCAGACTTGAATTTTTAGACTTCAAGGAGGCAAGCTTCCCCTTTCCACAAAGTGCAACAGGGTTAACCAGTCCAATAATCTAAATCCCAGTCCTGGCAGAAAAAATGACACCTTTATATTATGTGACACCCAATTCTCAGGTATTTCATTATGCCTCCATTTAATGAATGTGTTTAAATGCTTCATAAAGTATTAATTAAAATCGATCAGTGTACCATAATATAACTTTGTATAATTTTGTCCTAGAATCATTCAAGAACTTCCCGTTCAATCATGACATACATCACATTCCATTGGTAATCATAAGGATAAAAATGAGTTTCTTATGATCTCCTGCCATTTGGAGGTGGCAGGACCAGGATTCGGATTGTAATCTCTAGCTCCTACACTTTAACCTGAGGATAGGGAACTCACCGGTCCATCCAAGAACATTAGCAAGACCAATGATTAACCTGGCATGAGTGACTCTCAGCAATCCTCCTTGATACTTACAAGGCTGTGATAGGAGGATCATGGTCAAAGTTACCCTAGGCAAGAAAGTCCTTGAGACCCCTGTCCAACTTGTGCCAACAAAGCCAGAAGGAGAATCGTATGGCTCCAATGGTACCGGGACAGCCTTGAACAAAACAGCTCACAGACTGTCCATAGATCCTGAGTTCAAGGTCAAGGACTGACAACAAACAGACATACACAAGAATATGTTCATCCATCCGGCTAAAGCAGGTCACCCTCTTGTCCCCAACTGGATTGTACATAGTTCCCTGGGAAAGGTTCTGCTGTCATCTTGACTCCGCCAATTCTGCCTGCATCACAGGATTCCAGCCACACCCCCATTCTTTCATGGTTCTTTGTGTCCAATGGGATATACGAATATAGGCCACGCCCACATTCCATGATGCTCTGTCTCACCAGGATTCCCTCTGTTGGTTGATACCACTACCAGTAGTTGAAAAAGGTAGAGGTGGCTGAGTGGTGAGCAAGAGACCGAGGCCTATGAGGAGAGGCCTTGATCAGCCCCACCACATGCCTGCCTAGGCCCTGGCTCCCTCCCCCCATTCCCTGAGGAGCAGCATTTCAAACCTGGTGCTGCTGTCTCAGACCCACGGTGCCTCTTGGAATCCTCAGGCAATGGTGCCACAGTGTGCCACCAGCTGGCTTGCAGCCCTGACCTGGTCCTGGCACCCCGTCCTCTTCTCTGGGCCTGAGTGTCTGCCACACCTCTGCCATCACTGCTCACCCCACCCAGAGCAGCTCCCAAAAGCTTCTCCCAGCAGCATGTGTGAATGGCTGCCACACAGGCCCACGCCCCGGGACCCCATATCCCTCTCATACCCCTCCTGACCTGGAAGCCACACCTCCCCCATGCCCCACAGTTTGGTCCAGGCCCTGCCACAAATGTGCCCCAGGGATGGGGGTGGGTGTTGACCAAGGATCCCACTCCCATCCCTAGTGGCCAATGTCCTAGGAAACGGGGAGATGCAGGATTAGGTGAGGAATGGGCACCAAAGAGCCCCTGGCCTGGAGCAGTGGGAGCCAAACAGTGGTGCATCTGCACCCTTCTCCCTGGTGGGAACCTGGGGTTTTAGTCAGAGGTGGGGAGCAGCATGTCCACACCTGCCTTCTGGGGTCTTTTCCTTTTTTCTGAGGGTGGGGGTGTTGGATGCAGAAGATAGACCCTCCCTTGTTGTGTGAGCCCTTGTATTCTGTGCTTGGTCACCCTTTTCACCTGAAGAGGGTCCCAGAGAAATCCCAGTAGGAGGTGAGGATGCTGGGGGTCAGAACAGAAGGTGAATATCTGGGAGGAACTCCCTCACACACACACATAAGATTGGCCTATTCCCCCCGCCCCCACACCAGCTGTCAATAGTTCTCACAGGGTGATCACATTTCCCAGCTCTGCCAGCTTCTGCTGGTGATCCTGGTCCTTCTGCTCTTGAACAAACTCAGGAGAGGCAGAGCTCTGAGTCTGTGTGTGTGTGTGTGTGTGTGTGTGAGAGAGAGAGAGAGAGAGAGAGAGAGAGACAGACAGGCAGACAAAGACAGAGACAGAGACAAAGAGACAGAGAGAGACAGAAAGACAAAGAGAAAGAGAAAGACAGAGACAGACATGGAGAAACAGTGAGAGATACAGAGACAGAGAGACAGAGAGAGACATAGATAGAGAGACAGAGACAGAGAAAGAGAGATCATCTTTTTCTTGTACAGATTGACAGCACTCAGTTGAGTGGTCGGTTGGCAAATTGCAGGTGCTACAAAGACGAGTGTTCTATCACCGGTCTGGATGTGTGTGTGTGTGTGTGTGTGTGTGTGTGTGTGTGTGTGTGTGTGTAGAAATGGGTTGTCACAAGGAGGCTGGATGCTTTGGTAACTTCTACCTGTTATCTTTGGGGGGTGCATGGACTTCACAGCTGAGTTCTGTGGGGACTCAGCCTTGTTAAATTACAAGAACAAGGTATCTCTGTGCCCTGGAACTATGTACTCTCTTGGGTCGGGTTAGTGATAGTGGGAGCTTGGGAGGACATGGGAGTGTGGCCCACAGGGGGTGGTTTCCCAGGGGGACAGAGACCATGGCCAAAACTTAGTAAGGATATGAGCCTTGCTAGTATGGAGCGCAACAACATAGGTCACACTCCAGGTCTTGAACTGTGATTTTCAGATCTCAGCCTCCTGAGTAGATAGGATTATAGGCATGAGCCTCCAGCACTGGGCCTCTGATACTTTTTTATATATTAGGGTTTGACATCAAAGCCTTAGGCTTGTCAGTCAGGCCTTCTACCATGCGAGCCAAGCTTTTATGTCTTGGGCATTTCTGAGATGGAGACAATATAAGCTCAGCCTGGGCTGGATTGCAATCCTCCTCTCTGTGACAGGCATGCACCACCAGGCTGTGTCCTCTGTAGTTAGGATGGCAGACATATAGTTCCACGCTCAGTCATTCGTTTAGATGGATTGTCCCAAACTCTTAGTCTACAGCAGCCGATTCTTGACCACAGGTGAAGCTATGGGTTGGGCCTCGACAATTGGACTTGAATCTCCTCATGTGACAGTTGTTAGGAAACAAGGGATTAATACAGAGGGATCTCTGGAGCAGGTCCAGGCACAGAGGGGGGGCCGTCAGATATGATTCTCAGCAATTCTGTGAGCATATGACAGGAAGATACCCTGAAAGAGCTCAGAAGGTGTATGTTATTAATGCTCCCTAAGACAATGGGTGCTATTCAGTCCACTTCTTGTGGTGGGAAGTCCACTTCTTGTCAGTCGTGGGGCTTGAAATCTGGGCCCAGGTGCTATCCCTGAGTTCCTCAACTCAAGTCCCGTGCTCTGGCACTTGACTCACAGCAGCACTTCTGGTTTTCTGGTGGTTTTTGGAGATAAGAGTCTCACAGTCATTCCTGCCTGGTTTGGCTATGAACCATGATCCTCATATCTCAGCCTCTTGTGTACTTAGAATTATAGGACTGAGCCACCTAAACCTGGCTTAAGTGTAATTTTGACCTTCTATCTTTTTTTTTTTCCTTTCTCTCAGGAAATGATTGGATAGGTGCTGGAGGAGGTGACCAAGCGCCCCATGTGGCTGGAACAAAGGTGGTCCTCCCATTCTGGAGGTGGGCTGTGGGTCAGGAGTTTTCTTGCTCAGTCTGTTGTACTAGCTCCATGAGGTAAGCCCCTCTGTGCCTGGCTAGACCATGACGGTTCTTCATTGTCCATCTAGACATACTGGACTCAGTATTCTGTTAAATGTCCTTTACTAGCAAAATTTTCTGGCCAAATTTATGATACATAGTTACAAAATGAATGTGTAATGCCATCTTAAGAAACTCATTTAGGGCTCTGGGAATGTGGTTTCATGGTACAGTGATTGCCTAGCATGTGTGAAACCCTGGGTTCAATTCCTCAGTACCACCTAAACAGAAAAAGAAACACTAGAAATGGTGCTGTGACTCAAGTGGTAGAGGATTATCCTTGCGGGGGAAAAAGGCTGAGGAATAATTCCCTATCCCTGAGTTTAAGCCCCAGGACTGGCAAAACAACAACAACAACAACAACAACAACATTTAGTTAGCAAATGCAAAATAAAGAACACATACTTGGAATATATAATTGCTCCTTCCATACTGATACCTGACAATAGTCCCTAATTCATGCACTTTATCTATATTAGGATACTGTGTTGAAAAAAAAGTTTTTTTCATAAGGTCACAGCAATTAATGCCAGGAATGTGCTTAGATGTCACGTGAAGATTAATTATGGAAATTTAAAGATTCCATGATTTTGAGTGTTCACTGCTAATCACAATTAGAAGGGTAGTCTAAGTGAGATTTTGAAACCTTTTTGTACAGTCATGGCACAAAAAGGCTTAGGCTAATTAACGGTTGGAACAGAAAGGAAGGAATAACTCCAGATGGAAGGAATAAATGATAGTAACTAAAGTATAGCAGAAAACATTCTAGGGAACCATTTTTGGTTAGTGAAGAACTGGTTATCAACTAGTCTTATTCCTCTTTGCCTTCAGCATTCTAGATATCGTAGGCTAGTTCTTAATCTCTGTGTGATAAATGTATCTCCTTCTATGCTGTCCTTTCATACCTAATCTCCTTTGCTTTCTAAAAATCTGTTTTTCTCTATTTCTCTATGAATATTTCCTGATACTAAATACACCTACACAGATGGAAGAGGATGCTAATGTAAGGGTTCCTAGCTCATGAGTCATTAATGTGACAAAATGGAAAAGGAGTACATATTTATTGCTACCTCAATTATTCTGAAAAGCTGCAATGTCACACCATTTGATTCAGATTTCCATTCTTTCTACTTAGTGCCATTAACTGCACTAAATGCGAATAGTAGCCGGGTGCTGGTGACTCATGCTTGTTATACTAGCTACTCAGGAGGTTGAGACCAGAGGATTGTGATTCAAACTTAGCCTGCTCAGGAAAATCCATGAAGCACTTATCTGTAATTAAAGACCAAAAAACCAGAAGTGGAGTTTTGGCTCAAGCAGTAGAGTATTTAGATTTTAGCAGGTGGGCAGGAAAGACAACTGTACAGTGACAGGTTCCAACCTCTGAGTTCAAGCCCCAGAACCAGCACAAACTGAACAAACTAGCAAATAAAATAAACCTCAGGTATTTCTTTGAGACCTCCTTAAAGGAGTACTGGTTTGAGAATAGGCTCTTTTTGTTGATCATACTTACTGGACATGCTTTTTTGAAATCCTTATTGCTATGGAAAACTCAGGACCAGAATAAAGGGTTTGATAACTGACTCGTGCAACAAGAGATTCATCTCAGGAGTGAGACATCCATCCATAAAAAACTTTAAAACCTCCATAGCTTTGTTTCTGTGCAGTAGAAAACTTTTAAAACAAAGTTATTTCCTTTGTTCTATGCTGGCCTTCAAATGGCATATTGTTTCCTTTTTTAATACTCTCAACTAGAAGTTTACCGACAAGTTTTATATGAGTAAAGAACACACTCAAAAAAGGGACAGAGTTTCCTCAAATCTTTGATTCTATTCTTGTACATTAAAAAGGAAAGCAAAAGTTAATTTGAACTTTGTCATTCCTCTATTTTCAATTCCTCTCCTGGGATCAGTTTCTACTTCCAGTAACAGTTAATTCCACTTACTTCCAGTAACAATCTATGGTGCTGCTCAAGATAAAATGAATGATTTCTGGGTTAATTGAAATAGCACAAGGACACATTTGGACATGTGGTAACACGTGTTTCAGAGACAACTTAGAAAAGAGTAAATGTGAAATTTAAATTGCTTATAAATACGTTATCCATGAGAACATTTTGTTCAAGCTTCTTAAGTGCTCTGTAAATTAAGGCGAATTTTAAATGGTAAGAAGGTTCTCTGATCATTTTTTGTAAGTGTATGTGCTGTGCATTAATTTTCCAAGTGTCATGAGTTAACAGTAGGAGACACAATAGCAATAATAGGAGAAAGAAAAGTGCTGTGTTTAAGTATAAGGGTTCAATACAATATAGAAGAGTCTACAATTAAGACAACATTGAAACAATGAAGCCAAGTCCAGCATGTAGAGTTATGGGAGTGATATAAAGAAAGCATTACTCCTAAGTGGAACATGAAGCATGAGGCCACTCCCTTTCTAAATCATGCTTTCTAATCACATAAATTTGTAAAAAGTAGAATGGAAGAATGATTCTGTTCCCAATGAAGTCAGATATATGATCGTAGCCTTAATTGGAAAAAAAGAGTCCATCTTGAGAGAACAGGGATTATCCTAGCACTGAACCTCGTGGCTACGATCACATTAAATTTCTTTCTTTTTCTTATATTCTTTTTTGCTGTTGTTGACCATGGCAATTCAACTCTGGGACTGGGTGCTGTCCCTCTGCTATTCAGCTCAAGGCTAGTACTCTCCCACTTGAGCCACAATGCAACTTCCAGTTTTCTGGTAGTTATTGGAAAAAATAGTCTCCTGGACTTTCCTACCCGAGCTCTCTTTGAACCCTAATTTTCAGATCTCATCACCACTCAGCTTACAATCACATTACTAACAGTGTAAACTCAGGATATGTAATGTGTATATACATCTATCTTTATATGAATTCTTCAGTTTAATATGTGGGATACATCTTAGACTTTACACTCACAAACATGTTAGTAGCTGAAAAGTTGATACTCCTGGAAAAAATAAAACCTAAGGATGTAAAGGAGTCTGGGAAGTTCAGTTTGCATCCAGCCTGGGCTGAACAGGCTTTGGGACACTACTTATAATTAACCAGCCAAACGCTAGAATACCAGTCAGGAGCAAGATTGCTAATAAGAAAGGCTTTTGCATACATACATATAAACATACACATACACACAGAGGCACTTATGAGTGCACACAAAAATACAAAATGAAGCAATTCTCAGAATACGTAGAAAAGTTAGAAAATAATAGAAAATATGTCCTGATTAAGACTAGAATCAAGTGACAATTTTTAATATTAGAAAGTCCTCAAGTGAACTTTCTATCCAAAATCTTGAGAATATTACATAGGTAGGGACCAGATATAGTAAGAGAGTCAACTAATTATTAAAGGGATCGGATCCATGGAGGAATGAATCAGAGACCTTGTAGGTGCATCTGAAAATGTTTATATTCTGTGACAAATGTTAGAACATCTTTGAAAATTGTACAGAAACACTTTGAGCAGTCAGTCTAGTGGATAAGATCATCAGAGAATTTCAGAATTAATAGTATGTTTCTAGACTAAATAAACCAACAAACTATGCCAGGGCAATGTGATACAAGACTGGAGCACTCAGACTAAGACAGGAGATTAGAGAGTGGAATTACATAGTCATACCTTCCTTGGAATAGGTAGGATCATTTTGTCTCAATAAAACAAACCAAACAACAAGAAAGGAATACACAGTTGGAAGTTTGGGCTAATTTTGTCACTGAGTTTTAAGAAGTCAAGTTTCCTATTGAAATGCAACACATATATAATCCTCACTAGTTTTAAATGCTCTCTTCATTACAGAATATTCCTATATGCAAAATGCTCATGATTCCCATGCAGAAAAATGAGAAAGTAAGTAAGCATCATTCTGCTGGATTCCAAAGAACTGATGAAGGATTACAAAAGATTAAGCCTGGAGAAATAGCACAGTTATGTAATGTAGGACTTTATAGACCATACTAAATTAGAATTGAGATTTATTTTTTTTTAAATTTTATTTTATTTTATTTGAGAACATACTGTACAGAGGTGCTACAATTACATGGGCAGGATAATGCATACATTTCTTACCAAGCATTGCAGCCTCCTCCTTTGTTTACCCTTCACCTCCCTACCCCGCCTCCCCCCTCTCCCACCCAATTATACCCCCCTCCCCCCCCACACCGACATTGTAAAGCTGGTTTTGACATGACATTTTGTACTTCTCATTGTTGCAACAGGTCCACCTGAATCCTTAAACGACTTGTTTGTCCCCATCTCCTCTACATGTTATACTGACATCAAATATAGTGAAAGCGGGGGTTACACTGTGGGGGAGGGACATACAAAGCAACAAAGATATAATCTTATAAATGCATTAGAAACACATGCATGAAAGAAACGAAAACATTAAAATACATATTTAAGGGTTCATTTTCCTAACATCACATTATCTGACCTTTTCTGCTTGACTCATACCTATACTAGAAATTGCAAATAAAGGAAACCATGGGACCTATGCTTCTTTGACCTGGCTTACTTCACTTAATATAATTTTTTCCAAACCTTTCCATTTCCTAACAAATGGGGAAATGTCATTCTTTCTGTTGGAGGCATAGAATTCCATTGTGTATACATACCACATTTTCTTGATCCATTCATCTACTGAGGGGCATCTGGGTTGGTTCCATATCTTAGCTATGGTAAATAATGCTGCAATAAACATAGTTGTGCTGGTAGCTTTAGTGTGGTCTTGTTTGTAAACATTTGGGTAAATGCCCCAAAGTGGGATTGCTGGATCATAGGGGAGATTTATGTGAAGTCTTTTGAGGAACCTCCATACTGCTTTCCAAAGTGGTTGAACAAGTTTACATTCCCACCAACAATGAAGTAAGGTTCCTTTCTGTCCACATCCCCTCCAGCATCTGTTGTTGTTAGAGTTCTTGATTTTTGCTGTTCTAACTGGAGTGAGGTGATATCTCAATGTTGTTTTGATTTGCATTTCTTTTATGGCTAGGGATGTTGAACATTTCTTCATGTGTCTATTGGCCATCCGTCTTTCTTCTTCAGAGAAGCTTCTCTTTAAGTCTTTCGCCCACTTATTTATTGGGCAGTTGTTTCTTTGAGGATTTGTTGTTGGGTGGTTTAATTTTTTGAGTTCCAAGTATATTTTAGATATGAGACCCTTGTCTGTTGTTTGGCTAGTAAAGATCTTCTCCCAATCCCTGGGCTTTCTATTGATCTTGCTAGCTATGTCATTTGCCCTGCAAAGCTCGGAGGAGCTGGTAGCTCCAGCTCAGGCCTTGGAATAGAATTGAGATTTAAAGTAAATATTTTTGTTTTATTTGTAATTTCGTGTTTTATAGGCTACCACAAAAGTCTTTTTAACTAGACGGTTTAATTGAAAAATTCACAAATGATTTTCCTAGAAAAAACTTTCAAGAGTTACAATTAGAATTTAGTTAATAGATAATTCCAACAGTTCATGTATAACATGATGATGTGAATAATCTAGACAGAGTTTCCAACAAATGATGACAGCAATTTATAAGTTTGGAACAAGCAATTTTTTGAGGGTGAAGTATAATATGTTATGAAGAGAGTAGTTGTGTGACATCTCCTTTCTTCTTCCTAAATGTAACACAGGAAGCCATTTCCTTAATTATGAGCTTCTTTACACAATGGTAAAAATGTTAGGTTTGGGGTTTGTTTTCATTTTTGTTTTTGTTTTATTGCCTTGTCCTAAACCTTGACCTCTGGGCTGGGACACTGTCTCTGAGCCTATTTATGCTCAATGCTCGTGCCCTACCACTTCATCCTCAGTGCCTCCTGTGTCTGGCTTTTTCTGACAAGGTTACTGGAGATAAGAATCTAAAAAACCTTCCTGCGTAGGTGGGCTTTGAACCATAACTTTCTGATCTAAGCATCCTGGATATCCATGATAGTTAAAAAGTATAAATATAAATAATATTTGCAAGTGTTCTGATCTCAAGAATACCACTGGGGGAAAAATGATGCAGCTCAGTTTATTGTGGTGTTCTTTCCATTACAAGGAGGGCATCACATTAGCAGAGATGTACTATTTTTTCACAATAGAGATAAGCTATTCATGATGTGTATTAAGAAATTTTAAGGTGCACCTTACACGTTGGAAACTGTTTGTCTAGGGTGACTTTATGGCATAAATCTTGGGATTGATGGTCATAGGAATAATTGCTTACTATGATGAACAATTATTTACTCTTGAAGAATTAATTATTACAGATGCTTCATAGTTTTATCCTCTACCAGAATGTGGCTATTTTTCTGTTGACTTCTCAATCTGCAACGCCTCATTGGAAACTGTATCTAATGCAGAATTTCATAACATGCAAACAGGTACTGTTTTGAATATCCCAGGTATGGAATGTTGAGAATTTTAAAATGAAGTAGTTATTAGTCATAAGAATTTTGAAGAACACATATATTCTGTCCTCTTAAAACTTATTTACTTTTAAAAGTTATGGGTTTCCATAGAATTAATCCGTTTTCAGTTTTAGTACGAGAAAGTACTAAATTTATTCTTTTTTCAAAATATTGGCAAGTGTATTGTGAAAATATTGTCTAGTTGGATAACATTCAAGTTGATGACCCTCTGATAAAGAAGGGGTAATTAATTCAAATTAGTTGCCAAACAGCATTGATTTTTAAAATAGTAATATATAAACAATAATATTTACTGTACCAATACAATGAAATTATATTTTATGCAGCTTATTTTTTAAATTCTATGATCAAAGTGATGTACAGTGAGGTAACAGAAATTGTAAGGTAGTGAATACATAACTTTTCAAACTTGTTATCTCTCCCTCATTTTTCTCACAGTTTTCTTCGCCCCTTCACCCCTCACAAGTTGTAATGTACATTTCCAAAATATTGTCTTGTGAGTATTGCTGTTGCATTGGTTTGCCCTTTGTCCTTTGTCTTGCCCCTTTGTTGTTCCTCTTCCCTTCCCTAATTAAGGTAAATGTATACACAATACACAGGGTAACAAAATCAATACAGCAGGGATAAACCATAGGGAAAATCCCAAAGAAAATAGAAATAACATAGTACATCAAAAACAACAACCTCAAATAAAAAAATCTGTTTCCATGTCTTGGATTTCATTTTGCTAAGCATCAGCTTATACAGTCATATGTACACATAACAAGGCCACTGGAAACAATTGTTGCATGGACACAATATCATGAAAACAACATGTTAAATTTTTATGGTAAAGGTTGAATTAGGATTGGTGAATTTGCCATTCTGATAAAAGAATTCCAAAAGAGTTTTTAACTTATAATAGGTAAATTTTAATTGTTCAAAATTTTTAACAACTAAGCCTATTAAGAAAATTTAAAATTGCCTGGGCTATTAGGCTTTCATGCAAAGAAATCCATGGAGACATAGTAGATAGGAAGCAATGTGGGCGAAGATGGCTCTTTTTCATACTTAACAAACAAACCTCAGAAAACTTGATGTAAAACCTATAGATTCCCTTGCGAATTGTCCTTACCCAGGATATATACTCTCACTGTGTGAAACAAGGTTTTAGTAGAATTTAAATACAAAGTTCTTAAAAAAGAAGGCATCAAAATTTGTGAATTAACCTTTGTTTATCAAACAGTTATTTTCTAAAAAAAAGATAATTTGGGTCAAAATATATAGGGAGAAAATTCCCTCCACAATGATAGAAGGTATTGGGTTTACACTTTTCTGTTTGTAATACTTTCCCCAATGTCTTTGCACGTGAAGCAGTGAAACAGAAAAAAATCTGATTGGGTATTTGAAACCAATGATTTCATATTTCTAATTGGCTCACAAAATATAATATCCACCCCCAAAAAATTAAATACAAAATATAATATCCTTATTAACATGAGATAGTGAAGAATTCTCTTATTACATGAGCAAAAAGTTTTGGGTTTAGAAAAGAATTGAGCAAATGGAAAAGATTAGGAAATAATGTTCTTAGAAGCCCTGGGTAAGTGTATTGGCTTCAGCAGTGAAGGGAGGCTAAAACTTTTTGATATACATTGTCTTAAAATTTTTGCTACCTAACGTGATTTTACACAGCCGAATTAGCTCACTACAATGCAGAACTGATTGAATGAAGACATGAAAATAAATTCCACATCCAAATGTGGCAAGTTAAAAGAGATTTAAAAGAGAAACTATGAAGATGTAGCAGTGGCTGAGCGCTTAGAGTCCTTCAGCTTCACTAGACTTTAAGCCACGAAGCTATGATTAATTAGAAATCAGGCAAGAGCTAAAAAGAGGACATTGAAGTAGGACACAGAAGCATTGTCCTTTTGTCACAGACACTGTCATCCTAGATATGGGTGATTTAAATCTATTCCTCATACATCTTGTTGAGCAAATAGAAGACCAAGAGAAAAATAATCTATTGAAATAATTTTGCAAAAATAACTTCACTGTTCCTAATATGGTATCTAAGGAGAGTCTTAAGAGAGAAGATAAAAATGGAGTATTTTTCAGTTTCCTCTAAGCATCTTGTTAGCAAAATATATCTTTGAGGTTAGAATTGATTGAACCAAAAAATGATGGAGTACTTATTTCTGAGCACTTTAGACACAAGGAGACTTTCAAGGTAAAAGAAAAAAGAAAAACATAGCCAAATATTTGTGATTACAGCTTCTTGGACTAGTTTTCTGGAGACAAATTTTACATTAGATTTGTCTTCATTAACATAGATGTTATTTCATGGCAACCAAATGCAAAAGAAAAGTTTAATGGACTCGCTTAGTCAATTAAACAGCATGATAGAAAAAAATGGCAAATAATATTTAGTGAATTATTTGACCAATTACTTTGCCATAACAAAGAAGGAAAATGTAATTCAAAATAAATTGACTTAAAAGTATGAAGAAAAAAATAGTGAAGAGAGATGAGAGAAAACGTAGATGATTGTTATCTCTCCAGTGGAGTAATGGGTTCTTGACCTTGTTTCTTACATTCTATCTTCACAAGATATCAATTGTGGCTCAGGACGGGAGTATCCAGTTCAGAAAAAGAGAACTCACAGAAGAAAGATAATATTTACAGCAGATGTGGGTGATTTATAACCTTAGACAATCTATTTAAACCTCTTCATAATCCTCCCCTACCCCAAACTGCCCTCTTTGAGCAGCTTTGTTTGCTTTTACCAAGACTGCCCTCTATTAACTGCTTAAAATTTTTTAGAGGTCATATTCACACTCTCTAGACATTGCTGTTTGGTTGTGTTTTTTGTGTGTTTTTATTTGTTGTTGTGTTTTTTAACTGAGTTTCAAAAGGATGTGCAAGCATGGTACAATTAAATATATCCATCTAATAATCTAATTCTCGTGGATCACAGTGGCTCCTTCTATCATTCTCAAACAACCCCTTCTCCAAGACTTATTTCCGATTTATGACTTCCTTTATCACATGTGTACATTGACTATTCTAGCTGTACTTGCCCCTTGTTCCATTTTTTAATTCATTCTATGTCTTTACTATTATTCTTCTCTGGTTTCAACTTCCTGATAGTCATTCTCTTAAACTGTCAATACTTTGAAAAGTTTATATACATTCCATGGAGTTCAATCCTGCATATACTTGAACTGATGTCAGCTTATATTTCCATAATTCATTCATCTGTAATAACAATTTGCAAGACTGGAGACCTGAAGCACCTAGACATGATTATAGTCTCATCCATTTAGAAGATAATCTTTAGTCAAAAAGAAAGTTTAAAAATGACTTAGAATGTAATCCTAACTACTAATTTTTTAAATGGTTTTGTAAAATAGTGTGTGATTATTTTATTTCACATGGGATAATACTTTCTACTACCTATACAGTTTGGAAAAAGAAGAAAACTAAGATTTAGTACTATAGAGGAATAAGAAAAATAGAAGATTGATTTTGTTTGTCACATCTCAGATGAGTACCCATATTCAAGACTTAAAATCATATTTCTTACTATGTTAGACAGATAGGGAAAACATAAAACAACATATGATAAGGCAAGTATTTGTGACTTTTTAAAATGTCCCTTATTAAATGATGAAATTTACTTTATTAGCTAACGTTTGGGTTTGAAATATGGGAAGCTGATCTATTTAATACATTTCTGGAAGGCACCTACTGAACAACACAAATGGTGCGAGGTACTATTTCTAGACTTTAATTAATGGTTGAACCTGTTTGGCATTAGTGCTGGGTAAATAAATCAACTCTATTGTAACTTGCTCCCTACACTTGAAAAAATTGTAATGTCACTAAGTATCATCTACTTATCGAATGTTATTTTGGCAAATGTGATTTCAAAAAGTTCATTTGAAAAGGAATACACTTTAAGATTAAATGTAGGATATCATTGGTTTTAGAATGACAACATTTTTATACCACAGGACCATGCTGTACTAAAATGCCAGTGTTTTGAAGCACTAAGGATCTTCTCAATTAATGTTTTTCTGAATTACATTTGACCTCTAAGTCAAGTTTTCCTGGCCTTGGTAGACATATCATGGATCTATCCTTCCAGGAACTATTTTTTGGACCCTCTTCTGCTGCAGTGAAATCTTACATTAATCACTAGGTGAGGGGTATTAAAAATAATATGGCCTAATATTGAGAAGAAACATACGGCCTTCTTCTGGATCTATGGAAATATTTGGTGATAGAAAGGCAATAGTGTAAGTTCCTATCTGGTTGCAATGTAGTCAGGTCAGGACATTAGGTAATCATGCATATGAACAATTTTTTCACCTTCTTTGCTTTAGCTACTTTTGAAATGGTAGATATAGTAAACAATTCTATTTTGATAAATTACCTTCTAGTCTGAACAGTTCTGTCTGAAGTGTTCATGTCTCTATGATCCCTTGCAACTAAGATTCGTTTTGTTTCAGTAAGACAATCTATGCTGTCAGGGTAAGATATTCTTGTTGGTCTATTCCTACATGGAAGAAAGGTAAAGGCTCAGGCAGACATTTGTACCAGTAAGACCTCATTTGCGAAATTTTAAGCTGCAGAAGTTTAGAAGTAGCTCTTAAACAAGGCTTACTTTGAATCCATTAGCTCCACAAAGCTAACTCAGTTGGATAAATAAGTACTTGAAAAAGCTATCTGCTTTGAACTTAGCAACAAATGCTTCAAAGTATGATTAAATCTAGAATGAAAAAGACTTAAAATAATCATTGACAAAAAAATTGCAAATGTGAGCAATCGACTGAACAATATAATTTTTTTTCCATTATACAGAGAATTTTAGGGAAATAAGATCAGTAGCATTGTTAGGAACAATTAAATTTCCTTATTATAAATAGGCACCCAAAGATATAAGCCTGTATAAAGATTGCATCATTAGGAGCTCGGAAGGTGGCTCAGTGGTAGAGCGCTTGCCTTGCATGCCTGAGGCCCTGGTTTCGATTCCTCAGCACTAAATAAGCAAAAAAGAAAAAAGCCGGATGTGATGCTGTGGCTCAATTGGTAGAGCGCTACCTTGAGCTGAAGAGCTAAGGGACACTGCCCAGACCCAGAGATCAGGCCCTGCGACCTGACCAAAAAAAAAAAAAAAGATTGTATTATTAACTACTTAATTTTAGAGGACACTACATGCTTCAGCAGCACATATAACCAAATTACAACAATACAGAGATTAACAAGGCAATTGCACAGGATGATATGAAAATTTTTGAAGTATTCAATATTTTGCATTTTTCAGATGCAAGAAATGAAAAACAATTATTAAAAGTTGATTACAAAATTACAAGTGTAACAATACATGTAATTCATAGAACTAAAATTTGGTTTGACATGAGTGTATTAAATCTTCCCCTTAGAAAGGCTTTACATAGCATAATCTTTACAAAACTTTTGAAATTAGGCAACCTTTTCATTTTATTCCAAAGAAATATACTATAAGGACCTAGGAAAAAGGAATCTTAAACTGTTTCTATATGGAATTAATCTGAAAGGACACATTTATTAAGGAACCTATATATTATAAAACAATGTACAATTCGAAGTTTTCTATCTAGGAAAAAATAAAATAGATTATGGGCATTATACAAACATAGAATATAGAATATTTTAAACTCTAATTTTTCAGACAAGCACCAGAAATATCTTTAGTTTCTGTACTACTCATTTCGACAGATAAATTAAAATTATTTCTGATTAAAAATAGCAAAAACTTGAGGGGGACCAAGATGGGGACGGGCCAGTAGGGAAATTCCACAGCTCTCCCCAACCAAGAGAGTTCAAGTTCAAATGCATAATCTCACCAAGAGACAGAAAACAACAAAAAGTCTAACACCCAGCAAAAAACAGGAGGTGGAAAAAAACAAAAAAGAAAGACAGATAAAGAAGAATTTCACAACGGAGAAGAACAAAGACCCCTCCCCAATTTTTACTGACCGTGTGGCAGCACACCAAGCTGCAGCCATCCTGGCCCGGCAGGGGCTGCCAGAGTTCTAGAGACACGGGGCTGTCTGCAGATTACCCATGCTGAAGCCCCCCGAGGTACCGGTGTCAGACCCGCTGATTGTGAGGAATGGAGAAACCTCTGAGCTGGGAGCTTAGACAAAGGTCCCATACCCATCCTTCACTCTCGATCTGAGCAGAGAGGCTCCATCCGACCAAAGCCATTCTGCCCCACAGTGGGAACCCCAGAGCTACACAGGATGCCCACAGAACACCAGGGCAGAAAACCTTAAAGGTACTGGTGCTGATCCAGAGAGTGCAGAGAAAAACGCCAGCACTCAGAACCTGCATGGAGGCCACTCCCCCACACCTCAGTTGGATGCCAGAGGCCCATCATGTGGGGTGGACCGGAACCGGGTCAACTGAGGCAGAGACAGAAGAGAAACACACAGAGCCACCACCACCCTGCCCAGTCCACAACCACCTCAACTGAGCTCTGACTGCAACGGCATCCAGTGACCTACATCACACAGAAACAACAACTAAATCCAGGTGAGTACACTGCGGGGGATAGTATATTCCTCAAAGGAGACCAGAGCTGTTGGAAAACCCCAGACCCTCTACCCCAAAACCTGGACCACAGGACCCACTAAAACTGGAAAGTGTTCGAGAGCTCCACCAGCCTGTGGAGCACATCAAGCTGGCCACACTAGAGCAAGAGAGCCCATAGAAGGGAGCTTAAATGCCCAAAGCAGGAATAGAGCCCCTGGGTCAAGACACCCAACAGTGGAAGAAATTTGAACTCTGTACACAGGATGCATAACCTAGGTGGGATACACAGCAGCACAGGTCCAACTGGTGTGCGCCAGGCAAGGGGCAAGGACCAGGCCTGGGGATTCGGTGCCTGAGCAGCACAACCAACTCCTCCCAATGGAAGTCAAAAGCTGAGCATATGCCTCAGCAGAGGGGAGAAAAACAGGGAAATGTACCCCCTGGGAATTATGCGTGTGACAGCAAAATACCCGGGGGTTCAGGACAAGAGAAGCCCAAACCCCACAAGAACCTGACCCATATATTCTAGGATGGGAATTGGAAAACACAGGCAGCCAGCAGCTGATAATAGTCAGGAGCTCAGGCTGGCAAGGTGGATCAGCAGTAGAGTGATTGTCTTGGGTACATGAGGCCTTGGACGTGATTCCTCATCACCACATAAGCAGAAAGGACCAGAAGTGGTGCTATGGCTCAAATGGAAGGGTGGCAGCCTTGAGCTGAAGAGCTGAAAGACACAGCCCAAGTCCAGAGTTCAAGCCCACAACCGGCCCAAAAAATAAATCAGGATCCCATAGCAGTCTCCAGCATCTGGGAGAGTGCATCCAGCACATCTGTTTTTGCCAAGAGCACCAGTAGGAGCAAACAGGAGCAGTCTAGGCTGCTCAACCCTTATAAGGTGGATACTGCAGTGATCTATAGCAGAAAGCCAAGAACCCTGTGTGTGTCAGACCAGCAGCTGGAGCTCGGCCCCCAACAGAACCAAGATCATGTACAGACTCTCTCTACCAACACAGAAACAGTAACGAAGCAAAGACAGACACCTATTGACCAAATCTGAATTTCAGATTAGTGTGCAAAAATTAGTATGCAAAAATAACAGAGAAAAATTACAAGGTTTATCAACACCAAGGATAGCAAGCTATCTCCAATAGCCAGCAGCCACCCAGGGGAAAGCCCCAGTGGGAGCAAAGCAGGAATGGGAAACAAACGGTACATCCAAGAGATGCTGGAAGCAATGACTCAAGAATAAAGCACGAAATAGACCAGAAATGGAAAGAACACAGGGTCAAAATATCGAAAGAGATGCAGGATATCAAACAGGATATGCATGCAAAAATAGAGGCAGCACACATCTCACTAAGAAGTGAGATAAGTGCCAAAATAGAGGCTGTGCACACCTCATTAAGAAGTGAGATTAGTATTTGAGAACCAACATCGAACCCATAAATGAGTCCATTTCCTCCTTGCAAACCACAATGGAAGCCACAATTAACAGAGTGAACAAAATGGAATGCAAGTATCAGATACAAAAGACAGAATACACCAACTGGACCAAAAAATGACAGATATGGAAAAATCCTTAAATTATGGCAAAGAGAAATTCAAAAGCAAGCAGATAGTGCCAAGAAATTTAACATTTGATTAATTGGAGTAGACAAAGGTGAGGAATATCAAATCAAGGGAATACAAAACCTATTCAGCAAGATAATTGGTGAAAAATTTCCCCATCTCCAAAAAGAACATTTTATCTACATAACAGAAGCATATAGAATACATAATAAGCAAGATCCCAGGAGAAACACTTCTAGACACTTTATAGTAAAAATGATAGATCTGGATGATAAGGAAACAATCTTGCATGCAGAAAAAATGAAGAAAGAGCTACACTACAATGGAAAAAATTAGAATCACTGCATATCTCTCCACACAAACACTGAATGCAAGAAAGGCCTGGGAAAGTAACATATCAGCCCTGAGAGCCAATAACTACCAAGCCAGACTGATATACCCGGCAAAGCTAGCATTCACAGTCAATGGAGAACTGAAAAATTTTAATAGCAAAGAAAAACTAAATGAATACATAAACATTAAACCAGCATTACAAAGAATACTAAGAGGGGGAACACAACCTGAAGAAAGCAACCAGGAACAGGGACCTGCACCCAGACAAGCATTAATAGGTGTGTAACTGAACAAGCACAGGAGGAAAGGAAAGAAGAAAAACTGAGGAAAACAGGGAATGACATTGACCAAAATGCATCTCTCTATGCTATCTCTTAAGATTAATGGGCTTAATTCACCAATGAAAAGAAAAAGAACTGCAGATTGGATCAGAAAACATGACTCATCCATCTGTAGCCTTTAGGAGACCCACCTCTCAGCCAAACATACAAACAAACTCAGAGTGAAGGGTTGGAAAAGGATCTACCAATCAAATGCCCCAAGTAAGAAAGCAGGTTTAACAATCCTGATATATGTCAAAATAATCCTGTCATTAAAATCAATACAAAACGACAAGGACGGACACTAAATATTAATACAGGGAACAATCCAAGAGGAGGATATTACCATCATCAACTTATTTTCCCCAAACGTTGGTGCACACAAATATGTTAAGCAAATACTCTCAAACTTACAGAATAAAATAGATCCAATACAATAATGATAGGAGACTTTAATACCCCACTCTCACCAAAGGCAAGGTCTACCAACCAGAGGATTGGCAAAGAAGCTACCGAATTAAATGAGGTCAAACTTCAAGCGGAACTAATTGACATCTACCGAGTATTTCACCCTAAAACATTACAGTACACATTCTAATCACCAGCTTATGGAACTTTCTCCAAAACAGATCATATCATAGTTCATGCAAGGAACTTAAGCAACTACAAGGGGACTGACATAATCCCCTCTAGTCTAGCTGACCACAGTGGAATCAAACTAGTTCTCAATAACAAAGCATACTGCAGAAATTACTCAAATACATGGAAATTGGACAGCACACTTCTAAGCAATGCCTGGGTAACAGAAGAGATTAAAAAGAAATTAAAAAATTCTTACAACTCAATGAAAATGAAAACACCTCGCAAAGAAACTTGTAGGAAACAGCAAAAGCAGTCCTGAGGGGCAAATGTATTGCCCTCAGTGCCCACATCAAAAAATAGAGACAGACTAAGTAAATAATCTCATGTTGCAATTAAAACAGCTAGAATAACATAAAAATGGAAACCTAAAGTTAGTAGAGGAACCAGATAACCAAAATAAGAGAGGAGATAAATGAATTAGAAAATTGGAGAACCGTAGCCAGAATTAACCAAACAAAAAGCTGGTTCTTTGAAAAAATAAATAAAATTGATGGACCATTGGCAAGATTAACTTAAAAAAGAAGAGAGGAAACCCATATTAACAGGATTAGGGATGGCACGGGGAAAATCACAACATGTACCCAAGATACCCAAACAATTTTGACGGACTACATTCAAAAGTTATATTCTCTAAAGTAAGAAAACCTGGAAGAAATGGATGCATTTTTAGAGAAATACAAGTTGCCCAAACTGAGCAAAGAAGAAGTAAATCAATTAAATAAGCCAATATCCTACAACAAGATACAGGAAGCAATCAGAAGTCTTCCAACAAAAAAAAAGCCCAGGACCAGATGGATTCACAACAGAATTCAATAACACCTTTTAAAGAATAACTAATACCCATACTCCTCAAGCTCTTCAGAGAAACAGAGAAGGAAGGAGCTATCCCAAAGTCATTCTACAATGCCAATATCACACTCATCTACAAACCAGGCAAAAACACAACCAAAAAAGAGGATTACAGGCCAATTTCTTTGATGAACACAGATGCAAAGATCCTTAACAAAATTCTAGCTAACAGAATCAAGAAACAAATTTTAAAAATCATACACTACGACCAGGTAGGCTTCATCCCAGAGATGCAGGGGTGGTTTAACATATGTAAGTCAATAAATGTAATCCAACACATCAGCAGAGCCAAGGTCAAGAATCACAGGATTATCTCCACAGATGCAGAAAAGGCTTTTGATAAAATTCAACATTTATTAATGCTAAAATCTCTGGAGAAAATAGGAATAGAAGGAACATTTCTTAAAACAATAAAAGCTATTTACGACAGACCAATAGCCAATATTATACTAAATGGGGAAAAGCTACAACCAATTCTCTTAAAATCAGAAGCAAGGCAAGGATGCCCACTGTCTCCACTCCTCTTCAATATAGTCCTGGAACCCTTAGCCAGAGCAATAAGGCAAGAAAAAGAGATTAAAGGATCCGCATAGGGAAAGAAGTTAAACTATCCCTTTTTGCACATATTATACGTTCACGATCCCAAAAACTCCATCCCCAAACTGTTAGATGTAATAAATCCCCTCGGCAAAATTGCAGGATACAAAATCAACCTACAAAAATCAGTCGCATTCCTGTACATTGAAAATGTACAAGCAGAGAGGGAAATAAAGGAAGCAACCCCATTCACAAATCCCCCCCCCAAAATAAAACATTTAGGAATTAACCTAATCAAAGATGTAAAAGAAATATTTAATGAAAACTATAAAAAGACACTAGGAAATGGAAAGACCTCACATGTTCTTGGATAGGCAGATTTAATATAGTGAAAATGGCAATACTGCCAAAATTAATATACAATTTAAATGCAATTCTTATTAAAATCTCAATCATGTACATCTCTAAAATACAGAAAACAGTCCAAAAATTCATATGGAACAACAAATTACCTAGAATAGTCAAAAACATTCTAGGGAATAAAGACAACATGGGAGGGATATCCATGACAAACTTCAGACTCTACTATAGAGCCATAATAACAAAGACAGCACCGTTCTGGCACAAAATCAAACCCAAAGACCAAGGTAATAGAATAGAAGATCCAGAAATAAATCCACATGCCTACAGTCAGCCGATATTAGACAAAGCAGCAAAAGACATACAATGGAACAAACACAGCCTCTTCAAACACTGGTGCTGAGAAAACTGGCAGCCACATGCAGAAGACTAAAAGTGGACCCCAGCCTATCACCATACACCAACATCAACTCAAAATGGATTAAAGACCTTAACATTAAACCTGAAGCTCTGAAACTACTGCAGGACAGAGTAGGAGAGATATTTGAAGTTATAGGCACAGGAAGGAACTTCCTGAACAGAGTCTCAGAGTCACAACAAATTGGAGAAAGACTCAACAAATGGGACTACCTTAAAATAAAAAGCTTCTGCCACACTAAAACTATGGCACCCAAGCTAGAACGACAACCAATTAATTGGGGAAAAAATATTTACCAGCAATATATCAGAGAAGGGGTTAATGTCCAGTATATACAGGGAACTGAAGAAAATAGTCCCTTCCAAAACTAACAAACAAATTAGTAAATGGGCAAGGGAACTAAAGAGAGACTTCTCAGAAGAAGAAATAAAAATGACAAAGAAACACATGAGGAAATGTTCACCATCCCTGGTTGTGAAGGAAATGTAATTAAAGACAACTATGAGATACCACCTTACCCCAATCATAATGTCCCAAATCCTCAAGTCAGCCAACGACAAATGCTGGAGGGGATGTGGAGAAGCAGAGGAACCCTATTACACTTCTGGTGGGAATGTACACTTATACAACCACTTTGAAAAGCATTCAGGAGGGTCCTCAGAAAGCTAAATTTTGACCTCCCTTCTGTCCCAGTCATACCACTTCTAGGCATCTATCCTGAACAACAGGAACCAGTATACAAGGACACATGCACTTCCATGTTTATTGCCGCACTCTTCACAAAAACTAGGTTATGGAAACAACCCAGATGTCCCACCACAGATGCATGGATCCAAAAATTGTGGTATCTGTACACCATGGAATATTATGTCGCCATTGAAAATGACAAAATAATGACATTTGCAGGGAAATGCATGGAGCTAGAAGAAATCATGAAATCATGTTGAGCGAGGTAAGTCAAGAGCAAGAGACAAACTGTACATGCTCTCCCTGATAAGTGGATGTTAAATCCAAAATGTTAGGTGATATGACAAAATTAACAGGACTTAAGAAACAAAGAACTTCCACTCATCTGTTCTAACCACTACTAAATAAACTCATGCTGCTGATCACATGGATGGTATCAATGTGTACACCAGAGGGGAACCAGGAAGAAGACCCAGAACTAGAGGAAATCAGGAAAAAACATATAACAGCGGGACCCATCAGCTGCACTGGACAGTGACCAAAATGAACTAAGCAACTCAATAGCAGCGATGGGAGGGAGGGAACAAGTGGAAAGAGGGAACAGCTGATGTTTGCAAAACAAAAGAAATGTAGTTACCAATCAATGTGGAAGAAATAACTGTGTCACAAAGCTCATAGAACTCATAAATGTTATAGAACATGATAGACAATTTGCTCCATGAAAGTTAGAATGTGTTTGTGACTTTAACTGAGCATCACTATCACACAATACTGTGAAATTTGGGAAATTATGTAACCACTTAATCACAATAAAAAAGCAAAACCCTCCAGAAATCATTATAGATGTATACAAATAAATCTTGAATACATTTTGACATCAAAGTCAGGCAATTCACTTTGAAGACTTCATGGAATCCATGAATTGTTACAGTAAGATACTGTTGTTGTTTGGATTGTGAAAATAGTTTGTATGGAAACAAAGAATGCAATGGTATTTTTGAAAATTATGAAACTTAACTGAACCATTATGACTTAGGTGAACAATGTGTACAGCCTTCCAAAACTTCAAAGAGGAAGTGATACATACTTTTCCTTTTGGCAATATCAAATGCAGTTTCTTCCAAGTTGTTCTTAAGACCTGATTTGACATAATGGTTCAACAGAAGGAGATTCAATATGTCTTTGCTATCTCTATTCCCAGCAACAAGATGCAAAGGGGTCAAGAGGCCTTTACTTTGGGAATTGATATCTGCATCATGATGAAGTAAGAAAAAAGCCACTCTAGTATTATTCCACTTATAAGCACTGTGCAGGGTTGTCCAGCCATCTACAGTTATTGCATGAATATCTGCCGCTTGAGCTACCAACTCATGGACAGTGTCTAAGTGTTCACTGTAGGCTTCCTGATGAAGATGGGTATACTCATCGTCATCCCTAGTATTCACATGAGTGGCCTTTTTGGAAAGTAGTCTCCTCACTGTAGTAGGCCAATTATTTTCAGCAGCCCAAAGAAGAAATTTGCATGGATACTTCTCCATTTTTTTCTTGCAATTGATACCATTCCTCATTTTTTTCATCGTGTTCCTCGTCTTCATCAGAATTGCCTAACCAGAGCCTTTGAGTGAAAGTAGGAATGAGGTGTCCATATATTTCCCTAATAGTTCATATTAGTTGAACTGTTCAGAAAAATCTGGTGAATTTTATGCATCTGTTTTTTCAACATGATTTATTTTCCATTTTTCCATTTTTACTATTCGAAATTATTCTAACTGGAGAGTAGGGAATTGATGGAGAGCAGAGGAAAGATGTTCCTCTGTATTCAAAGATACAGTCTGAAAATAAGGAACAGTGGTGTCTCCATGTACAGCTGATTCTAGGAATGAGAAAATATGAAATAATGCTTTCTATATGGAAATGGCAGAGCAGAAAGTGAAATGATGCAACCAAAAATATAAAAGCAAAATAAATTAGGATAATTATGGAGCAATCATAGTATCTATGAGAAACATGAAAGAGAGAGAGGAAGAGAAAGACAGATTTGCAATGACCTAGATAGACACAAATGCATGCCTCCGATCAATTTATAGAGCAAGCAGAATTTTATGTTTTAAAAAAAGATGGAAATAGACTTTGTGTATTTACTTGAAATTGTTAAATAAATTTTTAGCAGCCTCCATAAAAAGACATAGCTTTAATCAAATTGTAGACAAGAATCTAAATCCTTGATAATTCTAGAAATAGATCTGAATGAAGTTAGTTGAATCACACTTTTTGTGTACATTGAAGGAATAGGTCCAGGCTAGGAATGCAACAAGAGAAGGCAGGCCAATTTTATCTGTGACAAAACTTTGTGGAAAATGGCATCGAGGATTACTTACTGTTGATCCACTTGCACTGGAAGCATGATTCTGAACAATTGCTTGCTGATTCTCAGCTATTGATTTGATGATTATAATCTCCAAGAAGAAAAAGTGAGATTTAATTGATAACAAAGGACTACTAACACATTTTGACTTCTCAGTAATTACCTTCAATCATTGAAACCACATGAAGACAAAAGACAGGCCTACTTTTATAGATAAAAACAAGTGTCTTTAAAAAAAACAAGGAATGTAAGTAGTCGTGCAAAGGACTTCTATTTTACTACTGCATTATACATTTTTTCTAATGTTGGGTACCAATAAATAATGGATCTATTAGAAAGCTCTTAAAGCTCTTATGTCCAATAGTGAGTTCTCTTATACTATATCATCATATTTTTTGTTTTGAAAGACCCCAGACCCACTGGGATGCTTTCTTCAATGGGAGGGCACCCCAAGAACCAAGACTCCAAGCCAGCAGCTGCAATAAGCAAGAGGAGTTTATTTGGCATTTGCACAAATGGGCTCTCTGTCAAAGGCAGACAGGAAGCCCTGAGCAGAGGTTACAGGCACTTTTAAAGACAAAAGCCACAGGATTAGCATAATATCCCAGGCTCCCCAGGATTGGATCAGTTTACTACACAGGGAAGTTTAGAACACTCTTTGTAATAAAACAATTGGCGGGGATGATCAAACAGACTTAGTCACTCTGGGAGATAAGGGTTAGGGAGTTTACAGAGTTACAGACTTATGATTGATTAACATTTAGCCTAGTTTGCTGGGCTCACCAGATGGTCCTTATCTTGAGCCCTCTATACCGAGAATTTTTACACAGGAATGCAGAGGAACATACTCTTTGTTCCTTATCTTGGGTCCCATTTGGCCACCTGGGGAATTTACTTGTTAGTTCTTTATTTACAACTACAGAGCTTGTCCCAGGGCCAACATCTAGACTCCAAAACTTTTTATTTATCTCCAGGGAGGGGAAGGGTCAGTGCTAGCACAAGCAAGTTTATGGAAGAAAATCCAGCAGTTAGCAATTTTAAAATGTAACTTTAATTTTTAATCTTTCAGTTTATGGTCTTTAGAAGAAATTTAAATTATTCACTTGAAGTTCTGACAGGACAATTTCATCACTGTATATCCTGCTTCTATACCTTCAGTTTTAAATTACTATCTAAGTATATGCATTAGATAAGTATAGAGGAAAAAGTAGAAGCCACACTGATGGCTCATGTCATTAATCCTAGCTAATCAGAAAGAGGAAGTCTGAGGATTATAGTTTGAAACCAGACCAAACAAACAAACAAAAAAAAGTCCATTAGATTCTGATTTGAAAGAAACCAACAAAATCTAGAACTGGCGTTGTGGTACAAGCAGTAAAATGCTAGCCTTGACAAAACTAAAACAAAAAAATAACAAATCCTTGGACAGTGTCAGGACCTGAGTTCAAGCCCTAGTATTAGCACCAAACAAATGACTTAATTAATTAGCTAATTAATTAAAAATAAATTAAGTGTTCACACGTGGCCACTGGAAAGTGTATTATTTTGTAGTAAGGCAAATTATCATTTGTACTAGTCATTAATATTTTATTTGAACTTTTTTGCACAATAAACCCTGAATTTAACATGCATGTATATGTGTGTACATGTGTGCACATGTGTGTATGTGTATATATGTGCAATGTTGCTTGCCAATCTGGACAGGGTGATGCTGAAAAGACCTAATTGTTTTGCAATGTTTTTATTTATCAGTGTTCTGTCATGTCATTTCAGTTGGACAACCCTTCTGTACATTTTATTTGTCAAATAATACCATCATCAGAATCAAAGCATTTACAATATTAAGTTAGATAAGAGACCACTTTCAGCTCTTATTATATTTTGGATGAGAATATTCACACATATGTAGGTAGTTATTGCTGTAAGATGACTGTCAGTACAAAATATGTAGTTGACCTCTGAAATTGTTTATACTTTTAAGATACACTCATGGATTAAGTTTGACCAACTGGACCAAAGACCTATTACTCTCTGGTTATTCCCATGAAACACAAGCTGGATAAACTCTTTCTGGCTTCCAGTTGAAAATAACGTTCTTTGTAAGATCATATCTATTCACACTAAGAGGTCATCAACCCCATATTTACTAAGTCTGAATATCCCATCATAATGACTGAAAATCGGTATTGTTGATATGCTTGTTAGATATTCCTTTCAAAAACAAACAAAAAGCATGAGTCATCCCCAGATAGTGGATGTATTTGAAGTTGTTTTGTACATGCAAAGGGAACTTCACTAATGGCTCTTTTGTGGGAATAACTATTGCATGTTAAGAAATAAGGCTTTTCAACTATCTTTTCCAATATAAATAACATCCCAGAGGGAGTCTGGCAATTTCTGATAACCCTTTAAATATTTTAGTATTATTTCAGTTCATTGAGTATAGAGCTAAAGACAGTTCTGATATAAATATTCTTAAGATCTGAAAATCTAAGTGGATATATAGGTTTTTTTATGCATCATTTTATGAAAATCCAGTTTTTATGAAACTAAATGAAATAGAATAAAAGAATTTAAGTGAATTTGGTAAGTTAATTAATTATTAGTTTAACTTTGTTTTCTATTAACACAGTCCTTTGAATGTAGATGATGCAGTTAAATTATTTCCTTTGTGTCTCTGTACTTCAGTTATTTTTCGAATCTTTGTAGTTAGGAAAGTGAATTTGTAATATAAATAAAGGTCTTTTAAAATGATTAGGATTAATCTTGTGCTTTGTGTCCTACTCCCAAGAAAACGATTTATTTTCAAGTATTAATAGTTTACTATTGAATCTTCAGTATCATAGGAAATTTTTTTAAATGTAGTAGTATTGATGACTTTTTAAACCAATTGTATTCACAAGTTGGTGTGTCTTTAATTCATTCTTATATCTTGGTGTCTATGATTTTTAACCTCGCGTTCTTAACATTAATGGTAGTTCAGACTGCATTTTGGGGTATATAAAAGGTTAAATATTTATCGGGGATCAAAGTTGATTTTTTTAACTTTCTTTTTTTTTGTGTCTGTGTGTCCAGTCGTGGGGCCTGAACTCTGGGCCTGGGCGCTGACCCTCAGCTCTTCAGCTCAAGGCTAGTGTTCTACCACTTGAGCCACAGCACCACATCCGGCTTTTTTCTTTTTTCTTATGTGGTGCTGAGGAATTAAACCCAGGGCCTCATGCATGCAAGTCAAGCGCTCTACCACTGAGCCACCTTCCCAGCCCCTCAAAGGGGGTTTTTATATCAGTCTTGCTTTAATAACATTTTAAAGTTGTACAGAATGTTGGGTATAAAAAGCAATCAAAATACTTCTAATGGTAAACAAGCTAGGTGAGCTACAATGTGGAAATGTTTAGTCCATAAGACATGCAGTCTGTTTCCATCAAGAATTGGGCAGAACATTTCTTTCAGTAAGACTGTGTTAAACAGAGATAGGGTCCACTAGGCAATGCAGTGTTGAGTCATGGGACAGAATATTTCTACTATTTTGAGCTAGAAATAAAAAATGTTACACTTTAGCAGTTCCTTTCACCAGGGAGGTATAAATTGAATATGAACTTAGAGTTTTCATATTATAGCTACCCATTTTCTAAAAAATAAGGTTAAAGATAAAGTCAAAATATTATTAGAGTGTACACAGTAATTCTGGGAAATTTTCTGAGAATTAGTAGACTAAGTTCTGGTATTTTAGTCATAAAATAGAATGAGGTTATTTGATACAGTGTGAGATGGACCTCAGGCTAACACTTACCATGTGTATAATGTTGTACTAGTAATTCCAACCACAATAACATCATCTGAGAATTAAAAATGCAAGTAGTTCCACTTTATGGGATTATTGTGAGGATAAAGTTACATACCATAGGTAAAATACTTGGAAAAAAAATCAATCAGCATTTGATAATTTCTGAAGTAGGCCCTGAGAGGAGACACTAGCTAGTTCAGCTTCTTTCCAGGCTTTGCCTTTGTTTTAGGGATTTTAGGGGGGAAAAAAAAACTCTAAACAAGGTTAACTCGACCTTGGCTCCAACCAGCCCAGTTCTTGGAATGGAAAGAATGCCTCTAGGTCCCCTCCCCTTTACAACTTAACCCACCTTCATTGTTCTGTTAAATACTGACCGATTAAACAGATGGGTTTTAATCTGGCTCATACTGGTGACTCCACCAATTGGCTACCTGTGTGTGGTCTGGTATGACCATACAATCCTTTGTGTGTGTTACAGTTATAATCCCATTGGTCACCTGCGCGTGACCAGGCACAACCTTGTGAATTTTGCCTTTAAAATCCTAAGTATGTGGACTGCTCGGAGTCACAGTATCAGCTCCAGAGCCTGTGCTGCGGCCCTGGCCGGTCAGTGTAGGAACCTGCTCAATAAAGTTGCTTCTTTAATAACAACTTTGTTGCGGTGGGCTCTGTCACTGCGGATGACTAGGTGGGCTTGCCTGCCTGAGAAGGGGTCTTCTTATTACACTTTCTACTTGTTATTTTATCATGTGATGAATTCTAACATTTTTACTGTGATATTTATATTGTGTCTATTTTGAATATGCAATGTGATGTATTGATATACATTGCATTGCTCAGTTTTCTGACATTATGAGGAAAATACCTGCAAAGAAAATTTCTGGAGAGGAAACTACTATGTTGACTCATGGTTTAAGAGAATGCAGTTTAAGATCAGATGTCTCCATTGTTTTTACTTATATTTTTATTAAATAGTTGTTCAAAAGAATTTCCATTCCACAAATCAGTTTATAAGTACAATGGATCTTTACATAACTTTCCCACACCCTTCCAAATCTTACCCTACTTTCATTTTTTCTACTTTCATACTATTTGCATTGAATATTATGACTTCACTCTCTTCCACCATAACTCTCTTCATTCCTTCCCTTTGACTTTTGCTCACATCTTCCAAGTTATAGATTCCTGGTACTCATTTTGTTGGATTAAAAGTAAAATTTTATAGGAAATTACACGTTTTAAATACTCCTCTGCAAATAGCATGCTTTGGTTAATACTGTTGTGTAATTTTAACCCCTCTGTACAGTATTTTCAAAATAAAAAAAATTCTCAGTTTTATGGTCAATAGATTTTGAAAAGGATGCCATGACTTTATGAAATAAAAATAGAATCTTAAATGGGTTTATTGGCACTATTGCCTCCCTAGATTTAAAAAAAGATCTTAAACTACTACCTCAATCCTCATATAAAAACTTTAAAATGAGAAATTATTTTCAAAATGTGAGATCTAAAATCCTATAAAACATAAATGTAAAAATTAATGATGTTGGATCAGTAAAAGTTTCTAAAAAATGACATGGAAAGCATTAGTAGGTAAAGAAAAGCAAGAATAAACTGGATAACATCAACTGATAACCTTTCATAATTCAAAGGACAACATAAAAAAAGTGAAAACATATCTAAGGGATAGAGGGAACATATTTGTTAATGCTACAATGATAATGCTACGATGATTCTGAGTCAAGTATTTTTATATCTTCTAATTCTATATAACTTTTTTTCCTGAATAGGATATTTCTTTAAAGAGCATATGTAAATAGTAGGAGCATATGAAATAAGCTCCTCTTTATTATCCAAGAATAAATAAAAAGAAAACTCACTAGTAAGACCATAATATAAAAATATGACACAAAATATAGGAATGTAGTTGTGGAGAAATTGATATACTCCATATAGCAAATCAATTTGTATAATTCTGCAATCATTAAAGCAAGCAAGTTTTCAAAATGTCAAAGAGAATTGTATAGTTTCTATCCATTACACTTCTATGTATGGATTAAAGAGAAGTAAAAACAACTTGTTTGCCCTTGAATACTATGTTTGAGACCCTGGAAATAATCCCCAAAAACAAATTTTGAAAAGACACACTATAGAGAATGTATGTTGGACAAATTCCCGTAACTGAATTTTATAACTATTTTAATGTCTGTTCTAAAATTACAGCATTTCTATTTGAAGAAATGCAAGTTTGTGAAAATTAAGCTTGGAAAACCTATGATTATACGATTCACTTCCAAAGCACTAAAATGTATACAATAAAAGGAGATAATATATTGCGAGTGAATTATTGTCAGTAAAAAAACTATTGTTAAAAATAGTTCACACAAAATGCAGGATACCTAAAAATATGTTGTTGGTGGTGGTTTAAAAACTTCGTAAACTGCAAAGATATGATTTCTGTTCATTTTAAGTTTTTTTGTCTGTTTATTTTGAGTTTATTCAGAGATAACTCAATCACAAAGTGTATGTGATAACTGGAATACCTAGGAATCATGCATCACTTATAAATAATTGATAACATTTTCTGGAAAAACTTTTGGCAAATGACAGAAGACACAAATCTATGCAACTGCATTTTATGAAAGCCATATAGTACTCGGTCAATCCAATTGTTTTTCTCTACTATGCTAGGGAAAAAAGTATTCTCAAGATAAGAGCCAATAGCAGTGAAAAGAAACAAAATACACAATAGTCTTGATTTATTTGTGAAAATAACAATTGAAATAAAACAATTCTACTTAAGGGACTCCAATATTTGTATCTATGAAGATGTTCCTGAATACCAACATCCATTGAATTTTTGGAATTTTTAATTTTTATGAACATATGAAAACTAGAATAAGAAAAGAAATATAGTCTTAGAGCAAACCAGCCTTGGAATAATGTTCTCAATTGTTTTGAGATTACGTAAGAATTGATACTCTTTTCCTTTGGAAACATTTAAAAATGTTTATCATTTATTATAATACAAATACAAAGCAAGAGTAATTTTATGTAATCATTACACATATCATTCTATTACTATCGTAAAATAGAATAAGAAACCAGTCCCAATATATTACCTACCTATCATTATTCTTAATTCCTAATCATTACCTAAATGTCTTAAACAATCTACATAGTCATGCCTTTAACACACACGTAATATTCTATACTTTTTACTTAACATTTTCCAGGGGCATGTATTCATGTTTCTAAGAAATGTTCACAACAGTTAAAAGATGCTTTTGTGAAATTAATATGATACATTTTGTTGTTGTTGTTGTTGTTTTCAGGGACTGGGCATTGTCCCTAAGCCTTTTTATGCTCAAGGATAGCAATCTACAAGTTGAGGCACAGAGCTGATTCCTGTTTTTAGTGGTTAATTGGAGATAAGAATCTAACAAGTACTTTTCTGTCTAGGATAATTTCAATCACAATTCTAAGTTCTCATTACCCAGAATAACTCGAATTATAAGAGTGAATCACTGGCACTTGGTTTGATGTATTTTTTAATTTTAATTGTTTTAAGATCTTTGTTTCACTATAATGTACATCATTCTACACATCAATTTAGATATATGTATGTATTTCTGATGTCAAACAATCTCTAAAAATGTATGTAATTCTACACATTACATTTATATATAATATATATATATATATATATATATATATCTGAGTACAGATTCCATCTAAAATATTTTGCTACTATTTTGACCTTTTACATTTCAAAGATATATAGTCTATTTTTGTAAAAGTTTCCTAGAATAAAATAACTAATATTTCAATAGAAAGTTGAGCTTCTTACTTTCAAGGGAATTTTAGATATAGACATGATATTGTAGTAATATTTACAATATATTTCTTGAAAAAGTTCTGTCCAAACTCTTAAATATTTTTTTGTTGTGAGGGGAAGAGAAGAAGTTCATTCATAATGGTTAGGAATTGGCAATGCTTCAAAAGCTATTCCATAATTTGTTATAAGCACATAGTCAAGCTTCCTGATATGATTTAGATTTTTGTTTTTCTTTACTTGTTAAAAATTTTAATATGGATGCATACACAGTGGTAACATTAAAATTATTAATCAAAAGAAAAATAATAGCAAAATCATAGACACGTATCTGGCTTTCAATAATTAGCAATTATGATGCTAATAATAATTTTGATGAAGATGATGATGATGACCACAGTGTAGCCTGATAATTACAATGTTGTGATTGAAAAGGAAAAAACTTTAGACATCTTTGAAGCTAGACTTCTCACATTGAACACATAGTTATAAACAGCATTGGATTACATACAATAAGAATAACAAGAGGATAGTTTCAATACCAAGACATAAAAATGCATAAACAGGTAGAGACAGTAAAAACCCTAATATTATTCCTGCAGTCTCTCTAATGTATACTCAATTTTCTTGATGGTATTGTTTTCTTATAACTAAAATAATTTATTTCCACATTTTGATGGACTAAGATATAGTTTTCAACTTTGTGTGATTAGTTCAAATAACACTCTCTTACAGGTAGTATTCAATAACCAATGTTTCCAATAATTAGTTAAGAGTCTGTTCTTCAGTACAGCTGTAAAGACATGATACAAATTACATAATACCATTTATATATCTATAGATACCATAAAAGGACACAATCTGTAGAGCCTGAAGTTAAAATTTAGTTTTATTTCTGCATGAAAAAATTTGTGACTTTATACCATCAAACTGAATTTGACTCTTTCCTTATTTGTAAGCTAAGGTGGAAAAGTAAGGACTCTTCACTTTTCTTATTCTTCCTCCAGAAGTCAACAAATATTCTTCAATATTTCTGGTAGATTACATCCATTTACAGATGAGAAATGTAAGACCAACAGTCACTGTAGTGAACAAATAATGATACTAGAATTCGTATCTGAGCTCTTCACTCTGTGTGATTAAAAGGAGAGTAATTTGGTGATGGAGAGGACCAATATGAAAAAGACTATGGGGGAAAAAAAGCATACTTTGTAAACAGTTGTTTTAGGACTAGGTGACCAGTGATGAGTACTCGAAACAGGCTGGTGTCAGGCGCAAAAAAAGAAGTACATAGAAATTGTATTAGTGACAGAAACTGAGAAAATCTTGATCATTCATCTTATCTAATGGGAGGGAGTAGAAAGGTAAGAAGAAATCTGAAGTGCAACCACATCTCTGTCTGGCAGCTGTGTTAGTTACCTTCTTGGTGATAAGGACTACATGTGGAAATGATGGATTTAGAGGAAAAAACTCTCAGATAGTTCTAAAGTTTATGTTAAAAAGATGCAATGATAGGTCTGTTTAGACATCATCAAAATATCCACGACCATGAATATGAAAAAGGATAATAAAATCAACAGGCACTATTAAAGGGAGGAGAAAAAGGAAAATTCTGACACAAGTGTGAGCAATGTGAGCACCAGTGTGGACAAGATTGGAAGAAAGAGATAAATAAGGAAACCAAAAAGTAATACACACAGATTTACAGAGGTAAAGCAAGGAAAGAATTTGCAGGAATATATTGAAGGAAATAGGCTATTTGGATTTGAAAAGTAAAAGGACATAGACAAGTTCAATAAGGACAGTGTTTTGGTGAAAGTCATAGTGATAAAATTTTGAGATATGAATGTGAAGCCATAAAATTCTGGATCCATGAATTCAACAGATCCTGTTGATTTTAAATGCTGGGTTATGTATTTTAATTTAGGGCAGGTGGTAGAAAAGGAATTGGCAAACAATACAAGTCAAGTAAGGCTGACATTCCAATCACATCTCTAAGGAATTAGTGTTAAGACCCGCTGTTGCATGTGACATTATTATGTAAAACACTATTAACCGTCATCTCTGACATCCATAGCATTCTGCTTTCATTTTCAAGGTTAAGAGCCATATATCTAAACCTTTTGTTGATAGGGAGTGTTTCCTAGGAAGGAAGAAGGAGGATGTGGAAAGTGATGGTGGAAAAATATGTATATTGACTCCCTGTCCACATTTTTTGCATTTTTAAAAACTGCTACTGATGAACTCCCACTTACATATAATTGACTATACTGTCTGCACAAGATGCAGGTAAATAAAGAAATTTATTCTGGTGGATAGTCACATATATTATCAAAATCCATTTCTGGAAAAAATACTAGGTAAGAAAGTATAAAGTATTGTCTATAAAATGGTTTCTTGTCCATGAGAAAAAAAGGTAGAACTGAAATGCTTACTCCAGCTTTCTTTGAGATTTTATGCTGTCTCAGTATCAAAATGTTCTCTAATTCTTGTAACATCCAAGCATAAAAGACATGGTTTGAAGATCTCAATACTTTTAGAAACAAAGGTACATAATAGCTTCCTTCCTACAGAGCCTTGTGATAGCAAGTATGATTGATTGTACTATAGTTCTCTTTTTTTCCTCTTTATCTCAATGTTGCATATCTGGGCATATTATTTATGTCCTGCATCAGCTTCTTTTAGGTTAGATTTACCTCTACTCTGCAATGTAAAGATGGGTCATGTGACTTACCTCATCTTACAAAAAGGAACCAGATGTGGTCAAAGTCTATTTCTAGGGGAAGATTTTTGTCTGTCTGTGTCTAACAGCTGACTTGTTTTCACTTAGCTATAAAAATAGCATATGTCCAGAATGTCTTCTTTCAACTTATATACTTGAAGAATATAGTATGTGAAATTGAGACAAAATTCAAATACAGCCTCATACATATAACAACAAGAAGAATTAAGCTAATATTAGAATATGACATTAAGATGTTAATTTCTTAAGATGTTTATTTCTTACCATTCTTGTTTACCTTTATGATAGTTGATCATTGCCCACCAGAATTTAATAAATATTAAACAAGAACTAAACCAATAGATAACATTTCCTGTTGGAAATTATTACAATTTTTTATAAATACATATTCTCTATGTGATCACTTGTGGGGTTATCTTTTTATCTAGATAGTTTTAATCACTCCAGACCTAATTAATGAGATGAGGAAGAACAAAATATCTAGATTTCTCCTTCTCTTTTCCTCTTCTCCTTTTTCTAGTATGAATTCTCATCCTTTTTACAAATTCTACTATTAATAAAGGAAGAATGATACATTTTGGATATAAAACGCTTCAAATGAAGAATTTCATTCTTTCAGGAATAGGTGAATAAAACAGAGTGGCTCAACGAAGAATAAAAACATGATATATTTTCTCTTTCTGGCTTCCATCATAGAGTCTGAACATGACTCTAAATATCTAATAAACCATTTGCCTTGGCTAACTTTTTTTAAAAAAGCGTTTGTTAAATGAATAATAGTTTTGAAATTTAAAAGAAATAAATTTTAAATAAATAGTAGTTTGTTGTTTGCTTTGGGGATGCCTGAAATAAAACTTCATTAACACTGTGTGAGTTGAGAGGCTAAATTTTATCAGAATCTAAACATAATGAAAAATAGGTAATTGTAAGATAAATAGCTTGTGGGTACATTTTTAACATGATATACCCACAGAGACATCTTTTTTCTTTCCTCTCCACACTGATTCAAATTCAATAAGCAGTTCATATAATTCAAATAGCTGTGTTTCAGAAATAGATTAGACACAATAAGTTATGAAAAAAGAATCAGTATTGATTGGTGCACTCTTTAAGAATAGCAGTCAAATAAATATTAAGCATAATTCCAAAATAATAACAATCAACTGCTCTTGAAAAGAGAAGATTGTAAGCAGAATGTGTAAAAAGTTATAGTGCCAGAACTGCTTCAGGAACTGCTCTTTGGCATTTAGGATTTCTAGTACATGACAATGTTTTAATCAGGATTAATAGCTTTCGGGAACTAATTGTTTCTAGTTATATTTCATTGAAGAAATATGTTGTTCAAAATTAATGAACAGGTAACAGGTTACAGTAGAAAGAATACTACACACTCATTGTAGTAAGCAGTAAAATACCTTCCAAAAATATCTGTCGTCCCCAAATGTCTAATCCCTCAAATGTAGATTTGCAGTATATATATGTGTGTATATATATGTATATATATATATATACACGTATATATATGTATATATGCATATATATATGTGTGTGTAAAATAATCACCTTTCATTACCCAAGGAACACAAATTTGAATAATTATCAGATGGGGAAATTGTAACTCAAATGAGTACTTAAAATCCCAGCTGTAGTTCAAAGGGGACATGATTAGGTAAGAACCATCAGAAAGATGTAAAGATGCTACATTAGAAGATATAGGAAATGACAACAACCCAGATTCTGAATTTCTGGAAAATGGAACAGGAAGTAAATGCCTTTTCATCTACAATCATCTAAAAAATCTTTTAGCTCTGTAGGTGCCTTGATTTTAATCTAGTGAGACTTCTTTTAGATTTCTGTACTTTAGAACTGTAAAATGATAAATACAGATTATTCAAGTCAATTAACTTGTAGAAATTTGTTAAAGCAGATTTGGTTTAGTAAAGCAACTACAGAGACACCACATATACTACTTTCTGAGAATAAGAAAACGTTGCCCCTGGCTGTGTACACATGTATGATGGACATCCTAATGGGGGCCTTGCATTAATGTAGTCTTCAAATTCTACATAATATTTAAATAACAAGCTCTCTATCTTTATTTTCACATTTGAGGATCAAAGTACCAAAGTTATGTAGAAAGATAGGGTAAGAATATGGAAATGAAATCTGTCTCCTAATATTATAAAGATACTTTATGTCATTTTGAGTTACAATTTCTAAAGTAATAAAAAATAAGGTAAAATAGAAACAGAAATTCAATTTTCCATCCTTCCTAAGTTTCCAACAGAAATTATAGAATCCAGTAAAGATACATCAATCCCAGGATGGAATAGGATGTTATAGAATCGCGAGATGGTGAAAAAGAAGATAACAAAAATGGGTCCCCGGGAACAACAGGAAACAAAATCTACACCTACAGATTGTGATATAGCTAGAAAATAGTTTCCCCACTATGCTAAGTCTGTGATATTTTAGGTTTGCTTACACAGCAACTTTCCTCTCTTAGGAAATGACTCTTTATTAATACTCAAGGTTTTGCAGCTTATAACCCAGCAACAAATAATGCTTCTAAATATAAACAAGCATGAAAATAAAGTAACCAAGGCTACTTCCATTGCTATAGCTGATAATTAAGAATGACCTTGGGAAGTAGTCAAACAGTCTTGAACTTTTTCATACCTTGCTTCTTCTCCAAAACAAGAAATCTTAGTCAAGATATGTAAAACATTAATAAAGGATTTTTATATTTTTTTATTGTTCACACTAAAGCAAATACACTTTTCTTCTTTGCAAGCCTGACGTTGAAATAGTCAGACCCTCACAATTATTTTATAGACAAAGATTTACTGCTTTAGCTTAGGTGTTTTCCTACCTTTGGGTATTGCTATTATTTTGGCAATTACATAGAAAAACAAGATAAAACCATTATGCTTATGTTGAATTTTTCAAAGTCAAGCTGTCTTTCAGCAGTTTTCTGTTCCCTAGTTCACTGCTAATTAAAGTTTAATTATTGTTCTTTAAATGATAACAAAAACATCATACTTTAATGTATATTTTCATTGAAACTGGTGAAAACAAGAGTGTCTGTGATTGCTTTTTAAATTGTTTTCAAGTGTTTTCCTTCACTATTTCCTTTGTTCTGGTCTTCTAATCAGGAGCACATGGTTACACAAAAAAAAAAATCTTCTTAAGATATAGGATGTTAGGCAGAAAAAAATAGATGTATAACTAAACATTTTCATCTTTTAAGAGACTGAAAAGCTCATAAGACATTTTGCTATTTCTGACATGGTTAAAATGACTTGAATGTTTTGGTTCTTAAACTAAGTGTAATACATGTAAAATGTTTCAATTGTTCCAAACAATGATTATGGTTTATACTTTTCTGCTCCAATGAGATGAAACCTCTTACAAGTTTGGAGGGCATATCAATTTTAGGGTAGAAGGGTTAATGTTAAAATGCCAAGGGGGATTCCTAAAATAGCACTGCCTATCATGTATCACTTATTACATTTATGTCATATAAGTATATAAATCTACAAATATGAATTGAATGAGAAATGTGTGATTTGCACAATTGATTCAATAACAACTAAAACCAGAACACACTTCTATATATTTATATAAACTAGTATATCTAGTGAGGATTTGAAAATTTTTAGAATATATTTTAACATTTATGTCAAAATATTGTTTATTTGTAACTGTTTATATTAATTATTGTCAGTTGTGGGGCTTGAAATCCCTCAGCTCTTCAGCTCAAGATTAGTGCTCTACTACTTGAGCCACTGCCAGTTTTCTTTTGGCTCATTGGTGATAAGATTAACAGGGACTTTCCTGCATAGGCTGGCTTTGAACCATGAGTCTCAGACTCCATAGTAGCTAGGGTTAAAAGCATGAGCCACTGGCGCCTACCTACATAATTATTTTTTACATATTCATGAAGTATTAAGTGGTAATCCCATTAATTTATATGTTGTGTAATGATCAAGCTACATCATATCTATTAATTTCTGCATGTAACATTTCTTTTTAGTAAGAATGCTCAAAAACTTTTCTTCTGGTTGTGATGACATATCTATTCTTAACTATAATCGCCTTGCTTATTGTGGTATACAATTAATAGATTTACTTTTAGTTATAGAAGTATGCTAATTAAAGTTATATAAAACATGATTTGTAAATTGAAAGTAATTAATGGTTCTATTACTTGTTTTAAGAAAACACATGTGGGCTTGGAAGGTGGCTCAGTGGTAGAGCGCTTGCCTTGCATGCCTAAGGCCCTGGGTTCGATTCCTCAGAACCACATAAGCAAAAAGAAAAAAGCCAGAAGTGGCACTGTAGCTCAAGTGGTAGAGTGCTAGCCTTGAGTTGAAGAGCTGAGGGACAGTGCCCAGGCCTAGAGTTCAGGCCCCACGACTGGACCTAAACAAAAAGAAAAAGGAGAACAATTATTTCTTTTATTTTCAATTATATTTCTGTGGGAATGTGTAATAGTTATTTATTTAACTGTTAAAATTGATTAATCATTACATTATATCAAGTTGATTCAAACTTGCATTTGAAAATTGCACACTTAACACAAATATACTTCCTCTTTCCTCTATCACATAATTAAAATAACCAGTGCTTTTGGGTTTAATTATAAAAGGGAAGCATGAGACAGACTTATTTTTGTTGCGAAGGCTCTAACCACTTAAAATTATTTTTCAGGCCAAGCCACCCTTGAGCAATGATCGCTAACCTAAGGCTTCCATAAACGCGAGATAACAGGGAAATTACACTATATCTAGCTTTATTTGTTTTTGTAGTTTCTCATGAATTTTTGTTTTTCAAAACTGGCCTTGATATCAGTCTTCTAAATCTCTGCCTTCTAATTATCAAGGTATATTTCATCTCAAGCTTGGACCCACACTATTTGTCAATATAAACATTCAGTATTGACTTCTATTTTCTAGATATGAGGTTAGTATGGATCTTTATGATGTTATAAGATAAATCCCTTGAATACTTTTTTCAATTTATTTAAATATTTCTAGTATAATATTACAAGTAGGACATTAATATGTTACAAGTACCTTATACAGACCAGTTATTTTAATTATTTTGTGCACATATTAATTCCAATATAATTTTATCAACTCTATATGAATATACAATAATTACAGATACGTTTATTTACCAAAAATATGTCTGACTCGTATTTCCCTTTTATAATTAAACCCACTACTTCTCTTTCTCCCATCGCAAACCTGTTTCATCCTGGCAACCAATATATTTTTTTTCTCTGACTTCTAGATCATGCAGTAAATAAACTTTTAGGATTGCCTTCATATCTATGGTACATCATTCCCAGTTATTGTATGCCTTAATATTGTATTGTATTCACTCGAGTTGCCTTTTGGTTCTGTTATTAGAGAATATAGCACAATTCCTTGCCTATTCACCTGAAGAAGGCCTAAATTGATGTCCATTTCTTTGACTAGAGGAAATAATGCTTCTATAATCCTCTGTGTTTTGGCCTTTGGGTGAATGTTACATTTTATTTCTATGTGACAAAGCCTGGAGAGGTCAATTACTGTGCTATACAGTGGGTATTTGCTTATTTCATATTCTAGGAAACTTTAAAATTGTTTTCAGAAGTGGCTTTCCTATTTGACATTTTTGCCAGCATCCATTTTCTCTGTTTTCCTGATAGCATTTAGTATGGCCATTATTGTATTATGTGAAGTAATTCTCATACATGTTTTATGATGTTATTTTAGTTTTAATATACATTTACTTGATGATTGATGATGTTTTCCTTGTGCTTATTTTTCACAAGATGTATTTTGCTGGTTTCTAATTGATGTTCTTTTAAAAATTAGGTTTTGAGAATTTTATGTAGAATCTAGATTTGAGGCATTCTTCAGATATAGGATTTGCAAATATTATATCCTTGACTATGAGTACACTTCATCATTATTATAATGATCAACATCATCATCACTATTAGTATTACTGCTTGAACTCAGGGTCCCTGAGATTTGTTGCAATTTGTTAACAATTTACCATTTCAGTCATACCTCACTTCTGGCTTTTTTGCTGATTAATCAGAGATAAGACTCTCAGGGACTTTTTTTGTGGGGTCTGGCTTCAAACAGCAATACTCAAATCACAGCCTCCCAAGTAGCTAGGATGAGATACATGAGGCACCTGTTCCCAACTTTTATTCACTACTTGTATATGAGCTTTCACAGACCAAATTTTTTTACACTTTCATTGAGTTCTACTATATCGTTTTCCTTGTCTATGATTTTAATGCCAAATTTAAGAATGCTTCTTCTCCAAAATTGTCAAGACATGTTCCTTTGCTTTACATTTACATCACTCTTTTTGTTTTATATGCCACATATTAATCCTGCTTCAAGTTAATATTTGAATAAGTTGTTATGTTTAAGTCAATGTTTACTTTTTAATTCTCCACAATACTGTCTAACCTATCACCACTTATTAAAGAGAATGTCATTCCACAAATGTTTAGTTTTATGCCTTTTTATACATTCCTTGATAATATTCATGTGGAGCTAATCGTACCCTACAGACCCATTGAGACGTATAATCTTTCTTCTACAAATATAACAATTATACATTTACAGTTTAATATTGGACTGAGAAATACATTCCATATTTATTTTCCTTTGTCAGTGAGTCAAAGAGTGCTGTTCAGGTGTTTTTAGTGAAGCTCGGCAATGTTGGCTCATGCTTGTAATCCTAGCTTCATAGGAGGCTGAGATCTGAGGATTGCGGTTCAAAACCAGCTGGAACAGGAATATCCATAAGACTCTTATGTGCAACTCACCACCAGAAAACCAGAAGAGAAGTGACACAGTTGCTCAATGGGTAGAGCACTCTTTTTGAGCTGAAGAGCATTGGGACCATTCTCAAGCCCAGATTTCAAGCCCCATGAATGACCAAAAAAGGGGAGGAGACAATTTATATCTATGCTCAATTGTATCCTCCAATCCACAAATATTATATGTCTCCATTTATTTAGATTTTTGCTTTTATATTCAGCATTGTATAATCTTCAATGACGGTGGGTGAACAGAACTTTAATACCTTTTGACTTTGTGTGAACATACCACAAAATATTCACAGAAAACAGTTGAAAAATAAAGGGCAATGGGAATGGAGCAAGACAGAAACGGGTTAATCAGGCCCTTGATCAATATGAGAGTGTGTAAAGTATTTCAATAAGATTTCTTCGTACAATTAATATACACCAATTAAGAATTATATTCCAAAGGCATTGGTATTGCTTTTCAAGTATGACATAAAGGGTATATACAGATTCCGTGGTGAAATGAAAGAAAGATAGATGAGAAAATACAAATACCTACTTATTATAATTGTGTAAATAAACTAAGAAATTTGGTCAACATTCTGAGGACTCATGGCTCATTAGACTAGAAGGCTGTTGGTATCTAAGATAATACTTAAATTTTAGACTTGAGCCTATCTTTAAGACTGCTTAATACTATTGCTTTTGGATCCAGTATTCTTTTTGTTGTTGTTGTTGTTGTTGTTGTTTTTGGTGGTGGTGGTGGTGGTGGTGGTGGTGGTGGTAGTGGTGGTGGTGGTGGTGGTGGTTTTGGTCGTGGGCCTTGAACTCTGGGCTTGGGCATAGTCTTTCAGCTCTTCAGCTCGAGGCTAGTCATAGTGCCACTTCTGGTTTTCTGTTGGTGTATTGGAGATAAGAGTCTCATGGACTTTTCCTGGCCAGGCTGGCTTTGAACTGTGATCCTCAGATCTAAGCCTCCTGAGTAGCTAGTATTATATATGTGAGCCACTGGCACTGGCCTTGAGTCAGTATTCTAAGTACAAGGAAAAAATACAAGTGGTTTGAAACAACCACATAGTTATCTCAATAGATGCAGAAAAAGCTTTTGACAAGATCCAACACCCCTTTAGGATGAAGACGCTGGAAAAACTATGAATTCAGGGAACATTCCTCAATATAATAAAGGCTGTATGTGGCAAAACTACAGCCAGCATTATACTTAATGATGAAAAACTAAAGCCATTTCCTCTTAACTCAGGACAAGAAAATGATGTCCACTCTCTCCACTTCTCAATTTAGTATTAGAATACCTAGCTACAGCAATAAGACAAGATGCAAACATAAAAGGGATCCAAATAGGGAAAGATGATGTATAACTCTCCCTCTTTGCAGATGACATGATCTTCTATGTAAAGAATCCCACAGACTCCACTCCCAAATTACTCATGCTGGTTCAAACTTTGGCAAAGTAGCAGGGTATAAAATTAACTCTCAAAAACAATGACTTTTCTGTATGCCAACAATTAGAAAAACATGGCTGAAATCAGGAAAGCAACTCCATTCGAAATAGCCCCACAAAAAATAAAATACCTAAGAATTAACTTAATCAAAGAAGTGAAGGATCTTTATGATTAAAACTATAAAAACCTGAAAAAGGAAATCAAATCGGAATTTAGAAAGTGGAAAAACCTTTCATGCTCCTGAATTGGAAGGATCAACATCGTGAAAATGGCAAAACTTCCCAAGGCTATTTACAAATTCAATGTGATACCTATCAATATTCCAAACGCATTCGTCAAGAAAATAGAAGAGGCAATCCAAAAATTTATATAAAACAATAAAAGATGCCCTATAGTAAAAATGATCCTTAACAGAACAGTGCTGGAGGAATATCAATACCAAATTTTAAACTCTACTACAAAACCATAGTAATCAAAGTAGCTTGTTAGTGGCATAAGAAGAGACCTCAGTACCAGTGGAATAGAATTGAAATCCGAGAAATGAACCCACAGATCTATAGCCACCTAATCTTTGAGAAGGGAGCTAAAAAAATAGAATGGAAGAAAGACAGCCTCTTCAGTAAATGGTGCAGGCAAAACTGGTTAATCATTTGTAGAAAACTAAACATTACAGGAAAAATAGGAGATATCCTAACTCTCCTTGGAACAGGCTGAAATTTTCTTAATAGCAACCCAGAAACACAACATGACAAAGGGCAAAACTAGAAAATTCAAAGGAAAGCCACTGATTGGTTGAAGATCTTCACTAGAAATACAACAGACAAGGGTCTCATATCTAAAATATACCTGGAACTCAAAACATTAAATCCCCCAAAAACAAATCCTCAAAGAAACAACTGCACAATAAATAAGTGGGCTAAAGACTTACAGGGAAACTTCTCTGAAGTTTCTCTGAAGGAGAAGGAAGGAAGGATAGCCAATAGACACATGAAGAAATGCTCAAGCTCCCTAGCCATAAAAGAAATGCAAATCTAAAAAACACTGACATACCTCCTCACCCCACGTAGAATGGCTATAATCAAACTAATAAGAAGAGAACCTGGAGGAGATATTGGTGGGAATGCAAAGTTATTCAACAACTTTGGAAAGTAGTATGGAGGTTCCTCAAAAGACTCTACATAGAGCTCCCTGATGTCCCAGTAATTCCACTTTGGGGCATTTACCCAAATGTTCACAAACAAGACCATACTAAAGCTACCAGCACAACTATGTTTATTGCAGCTTTATTTACCATAGCTAAGATATGGAACCAAACCAGATGCCCTTCAGTAGATGAATGGATCAAGAAAATGTGGTATATATACACAATGGAATTCGATGCTGCCATCAGAAAGAATGCCATTGCCCCATTTGTTAGGAAACTGAAAGACTTGTAAAAAATTATATTAAGTGAAATAAGCCAGGCCCAAAGAAACGTAAGTCTGAGACAAAGGGAATCTTTCAGACAGGTTAATGTTCAGTGAAATGAACACCAAGATAAAGACTCAAATGGTTTTTCTTTCTTGCTATTGTTTCTAGCATGTTTATAAGATTATTTCTTTGTTGATTTGTATGTTTCTCCACCATGGTATAACCCTTGTTTTCACTGTATTTGATGTTGGTATAATTTGGGGAGGGCAAGGTAAAAACAAATTGGGATACAGGTGGATCCATTGCAACAATGACATGCAGAAGACGTTATGTCCAAAAACGAAATTTCCAACTTTGGTGTGGCTTTGGGTGGGCAGAAGGGGAGATGGGAAGGAGAAACAAAGGAGGAGACAACAATGCTTGATAAGAAATTTACTCATTACCTTGTCAAGTAATTGTGAACCTTCTGTATGTAGTTTCAAAATAAAAAATCATGAAATAATAAAGTAAAAAGCATGTCAATTATTTTTTGTCGGTCTTGGGGCTTGAAATTTGGGCCTGGCATGGTCCCTCAGCTCTTCAGTTCAAGGTTTCCTCTGTATCACTTGAGTCATTGTGCCGTTTTTAGTTTTTAAGACATATAATGGAGATATGAGTCTCACAGACTTTTCTGCCCAGGCTGGCTTTGAACCACTATCCTCAGATCTCAGAATTTTGGGTAGCTAGGATTACAAGCATGAGCCACTAAAGCGCAGATCCAAGACAATTAAAAAAAAACAACAAAATTTATTAAATTTTTTTCAATAAATAAGCTTACTTTTTCAGCATTAGTTTATAACTATGAGTTATTTTTATATGTAACTGTGAATTTTTAAATAGAATCCAATATGTTTTACTATTACTCAGTATCTTACAAAAATCCACTGTAATGTCGGTGTGGGGGGGGAGGGGGGTATAGTTGGGTGGGGGGAGGGGGGAGGCGGGGAAGGGAGGTGAAGGGTAAACAAAGGAGGAGGCTGCAATGCATGGTAAGAAATGTATGCATTATCCTGCCCATGTAATTGTAGCCCCTCTGTACAGTATGTTCTCAAATAAAATAAAATAAAATTTAAAAAAAAAAGAAAGAAAAAGAAAAAAAAATCCACTGTAATTGAGTTTCCCCAAAGTCAATTATTACATACTCTATTACTCACAATTATTATTACACTCTATATTACATATAGTTTGAAGTGAAAATAGTTTGGACCATTTGAGATAAATTAGTAGATATTATTTTAGCATTATAAATTCATATCTGGGCTTTTTAAACGAAGGAAAGAAGATTTTAAAGTGAAAATCAAATATGAATGTGTACTGTGTCCCAATTGAACCAAAAATTCAGACTTGATACAGACAAAATTATTTTCTTTACACTAAAGACCTTGACGTAATACTATTGGAAATAGTGAGGCAAGAGGAGGAAGAATTCATACCATTTCACAAAATAACTCTCTTATTCTGCTACTCCCTCCACTATGAAGACCTGCCCATTCCCAATTGTCACAAAATTTCAAGTCTCTCTTTGAGAATTCTATTTGGAAACGTTCTAAATCACTGATTTTTTTTTTTTTACTTTCCCTTATATGAAACAAAATATAGACACAAAACAATTGAAATAAAATGCACACATATGTTTAAGTCACCACAACTGGAAAAACAACCAACAAAGTAGAATATCCCCAGGAACAAAAACATGTGCCCAGTTTTTTAAGCACTAAAACCTCAATTACATGATATATTGGAGTACAGCCATAAAGATAAATGTGTCTAAGAAATACGGTAGTGTCAATTTGTAATTAAATTCATAAAAATGAACCTAACATAGCAAATCCATTGAATGGATCAAATTGTTTAAAACAAATGTGACTGTAGGCAGATTGAGACCTGCACATATCTAAAAGAATAAAATAAATAATGACATACTTAAAAAATTCAGAAATGCATCGAATAAGTCTAATAATATCCATATTGAGAACTAATTCCTACTTATTTAACAAGAAAAAATATGCAAATAACAGAATCTGAGCAGTGTACATGAGTGTATATAATTTGAAAGTACTCCAAATTACACTTTGTAGAAGATTGAATGTGGCTTATCTAAAGGAAAATATCAACACATGATATAAATGAAATTAAAAATCTCATGAAAATAGAGAAGCAGTTTCTGGAAAATAATCTCTCTAATACTGACAAAATTGCATACCTATTTAGATAGATCAAAAAAAAAAAAAAAAAGACCCAAGTTCCTCGAGCTGTTCTGAAACTTTGGCAAAGTAACAGGATACATCTGTAACATTATTATGGATGTTGGCTTTGGCATGTAATTCATTTCCTCTTTGATCTGACAAATGAATATATGAAAGAACAGAACTGCTCCAACTAAATATCAAGACCTAACTAAACATATAACCCAAAAAGTCATCATGTAAGCTGTATTGCAACTGGAGTAAAAGAAAAATCAGTCATAATGGTTCTATATTTATTGCAAATGTTGATTTTTTTCATAAATTATTTCTGTTAGGTTGCATTTTTAAAACTTTCTGTTACATGATGTATATCTGATGTATAGCTTGGTAACTAATTTAGGCTGCTTCCTTAAAATTTGTTCTGGGTATAATGACTCACTTCAGTTCCTGTCCCATGAAATGATATTAATAACAAAAATTCTAATAACTACTGTTTACAATACACAAAATCTCATAAGTATGACACAGGTTAGCATTGGTTAACATTTTGATATCATGGTCCCATGACTGATGAGGCCTATCTGTATGAGTATCATTGTACCTAGATTACTAAGCCTAAATTTAGCCACTGTTAAAAAATGTTTATATCTTTATTTGTCACCCATCAGAGATGAAATCTGAGTATAAAGCTTAAGTAAAATGATGAAGTAAGAATTTAGTTTTTAGGGATATAAAGTAAACAAAATACAACATAGAGTAACACACTGGTCTAAAATCAACCTATTTCTCCAAAACATATTTCCTTACATTGTGCATTATTCTCATGAAGGGAATGGGGAATGTGAGAAGAGGACTAATTTTATCCTAGAATCATTCAAGAAGTGCCCATTCAATCATAACATACATCACATTCCATTGGTATTCAAATACATGTGTGTCACGACCGCCTTGACCACCAAGGAAGACGCGACACCGAACTCTTCCCTCTGCAGTTTATTCAGGACCTTTGAGCAATCATCTGACCCCAACCCCGGGGAGAATTCTCCACAGCCTTAAGTACCCACTGGGTAGCCAACCCTGATACGCCACGTGGGAACCACCAATAGGTTCAGGTGCGCGGAAGCAAGCCAGATTCTTTGCCTTAGCCATATAAGGAGTTGTTTACCACAGAGAGCACTCGCCATCGGGAAGGCGGAGGGCAGAAGCAGGCGCCATCTTCCAGGTGTGGCCTCTCACATTTCTCTACACATAAGAATGAATTTCTTAGTATCTCCTGTCATTTGGAGGTGGCAGGACCAGGATTCCAACTGTGGGCTCCAGCTCCTACCACATTAACCTGAGCACAGGGAATTCATTGGTCTTTCCAAGAACAGCAAGACCGATGATTAGGCAGGCAACAGTGGCTCTCAGCAGTCCTCCTTGTTACTTACAAGGCTGTGATAGGAGGATCATTGTCAATGTCACCATAGGCAAGAAAGTCCTTGAGACCCATGTCCAACTTCAGTGCCAACAAAGCCAGAAGTAGAGCCATGTGGCTCCAGTGTTAGAGGACTAGCCTTAACCAAACATAGCTCATGGGCTGTGCCCAGATCCTGCGTCCATGGTCCGGGACTGGCAACAAAAAGACATACACAGAAATCTGTGCAGCCATCTGGAAAAAACAGGTCACACACAGCAGCCTTTATTTACATTTTATTATGAGACCAATGCAGGGACAGTCATAAACCAGGCAGGGGAAGAAAATATCAGGTTTCTCAGAAGTAACCAGTATTCAGAAAATTAAACTTGGAGAAGTAAAATGGTAGCATACTTATGTAAAAACTACCATTAAGAAAAAGATAAGGGGGGGCTGTGAAGGTGGCTCAGTGGTAAAGCACTTGCCTTGCATGTACCAGGCCCCCTGGGATTGATTCCTCATAACCAAATAAGCAAAAAGAAAAAAAATGCCAGAAGTGGTGCTGTGGCTCAACTGGTAGAGCGCTAGCCTTGAGCTAAAGAGCTGAGGGACAGTGCCGAGGCCCAGAGTTTAGGCCCTATGACCAGACCCAAAAACAATTCACAAAAAAAAAAAAAAAAGAGAAGAGGGGGCTGGGAATGTGGAGTAGTGAGAGAGTGCTTGCCTAGCATGCAAGAAGCCCTGGGTTCAATTCCTCAATAGCACATCCACATAAAAAGCTAGAATTGATGCTGTGGCTCAAGTTGTAGAGTGCAACAGACAGTGCCCAGGCCGTGAGTTCAACCCAAGAACAGGCAAAAAGATAGCTAGGTAGGTATGTAGGTATGTATGTATGTAGGTAGGTAGGTAGGTAGGTAGGCAGGCAGATAGATAGATAGATAGATAGATAGATAGATAGATAGATAGATAGATAGATAGATAGATAGATAGATAGATAGATAGATAGATAGATAGATAGATAGATAGATAGATAGATAGATACATAGATAGATACATAGATACATAGATACATAGATACATAGATACATAGATACATAGATACATAGATACATAGATACATAGATACATAGATACATAGATACATAGATAGGATAGATTAGATAGATAGATAGATAGATAGATAGATAGATAGATAGATAGATAGATAGATAGACAGACACATAGATAGATACATAGATAGATACATAGATAAATACTGGAAACATAGATACATAGAAAGATGAGAGATGAATATGATCTTGGATGTCAGGAGGAAAGAAGGGAATAATTCCCAGTCATGAGGTCTTGTACAGTGTGCCAGGCCACCAGCATTGCCTTCACACAACCACAGAGCAGGATGACTGTCCCTTTCCCACTTCTCAGGCAACCGAGGGCACCAGAGTCAAGTGGGCAGAGCCAGGTTCTAACTCAAGTGCTTGGCGACAGAAGAGAAAAGGCCTTGCCTATCCTTGGACTGGGGACTTGCATTAATGATGTGGAGAATGGAGGAAGGAGAAAATACTGGCAGAGGTAGAAGAAGCGTTTTCAAATCTGACAGATGGAGAGCCAAAAACCCACTCCCTAAGACCAGAGAGCTGGGTTTTCTGCTCTGTTCCTCCCTTCTTCCCCACTAAACTGGCTCTCTATTGGTAACCTAAAGATAGCCTGAGGCTCCCTTCACCTGAGGGAGGAAGGTTAATTAGTCATTGTTTGAAGAGGCTGAGAAAAGGCTGACCCTGCTGTGACTCTAACAAATGTTTCAGGTTTCCCCCACATGCTGGCTGTGCCTGGAATGAATGAAGAGGTTTTGCAGCTCGCTTCCCTGTTGAGTGCGCATATTCTGCAGGCCTAGATCTCTTTACCTAGCCTGGCTTTTGAAATTGTTTTCTATCCTTCAAATACAGTATTTCACTGGAGTTCTTCCTGCTAACAGAGATAGGGTTTGGATCCTGAGAATTTCATTTGAACCCATGATGGGTCAATAATGTTTTTGTCATGCTTCTATAGCTCAAGAACACTAAGAATATTTAGAGTGCAAGTAACTTTTCATCATCAAAGGAAACACAAGAAGCTCTTGAACATCTGACCTTTCAGAAGTGGAAGTCAAAGTGTCATAGATTTTCCAGCCCTAGTTGGCTTTACCCTGTGATCCTCAGACCTCAGCTTTCTGAGCTTGGGTGACAGGCGTGAGCTACTGGTGCTCTGCTAGGTTCAAAACTATAATGACATGGATAATACAAGTCAACTGCAAGGGGCTTGGAGAGCCTTTCAACAATGGACCTTTCAGAACCCTGTAGGACACAAGGTTATAATGCTAGAGCTGAGCATATGGTTATGCTACATTTGAACCTTGAGCTCTGACTCCAATTCTGGTGTACACCAGCATTCATTTTACATAGAATGTTTTCCTAATTAGCAAATAAGAAAAGTACTTGGATTAACCTCACTTTTTTCCATTTACGTGTCTCAAACTCAAGCCTGGGCATTGTCCCTGAGCCCTTCAGCTCAAGGTGAACATTCTACCACTTGACTCACATCGCCAGGTGGGGTGTTTTTCTGGTTCACTGGAGATAAGAGTCTAACAGGCTTTCCTTGCCTAGGCTGTCTTTGAACTGTGGTCTTCAAATCTTAGTTTCCTGAAAAGCGAGGGTTCCAATTGTGAGCCACAGGCATCTGGCCTATAGTTTTTGACAGTCCTGGGGCTTGATCTTAGGGCCTTGGAACTGTCTCTGAGCTTCTTTTTCTCAAGTCTAATGTTCTACCATGTGAGCCACTGCACAGTTTCTGGCTTTTTCTGAGTATGTGACACTGAGGATTCAAACCCTGGCATTCATGCATGCTGAGTGAGCTCTCTACCAATACACCACATTTCTAGCACCACCCTTGCAATTTTATCCTTCAACTTCCCTATCCTCTAGAAAAGGGTTCTGAGTATAAATCATCTAAAAAATCCCTATAGGATGTGTCCAAAGATAAATAAGACAAAGCTCTTATTGGAGAGACTCTAAGCAGGTGAAGCCTTTGAAAACTGCTTCCATTAAATCATACATCATGTTTCAACACTTAAAAATGTATTAATGAAAAATTAGTCAATGTCCTAAATTATTGTGTATAATTTTACAATAGATATACAAAATATTATGTGTATAATAATACTAAATACAATGAACAATAAATAAATGAATCAAGTAAAAATAAAATAAATACAAAATCATTAATAAGAATCATAATATGGAGTGGTTCCAGGAAGATGGCGGAGGAGAAGCTGGAGGCTAAACAAGCTCTCCCATAGAAAGCAGTTTTAGAGTTCCAGTGAACAGTCCTAAGCCACAGAATCACACCAAGTGTGCAATCACAGGACAGAGAGTTAGGCCAGAGAGGGAAAATCCAGCTAAGGAGACAGATCTGAGCACTTTCCATCAGCTGCTACTGCCAGGGTGGCAATGGTAGTGGCAGTGGACGAACCAGCAATACCTGAATCACAGAGAGTCCAGGATGAAGGAGCGAGACACAGCGGATGAGCGGATTCTACTCAACACCATCAAGAACTGACAAGGAGCGGATATCTTCATCCTGCAGTTTGCAGACCAGAGACAACCCAGAAACCAAGACTCGGTGTGAGTAGAAACCTGACGTCCTCACTCCTCAGGAAGAAGAGGAGGGAAGGCCACCCCTTCCCCCCCAGCATGGGAGATCTCCATCTTGGATACTGACAAAGCTCGGCGGAGCTGTTAGCTCCAACTCAGGCCTTGGAAGAAAACTAGAGTAATTTAGCAGGTCACAAGAGCCTGACCTGACCTGCCAGACTGAGCTTCACCCAGGGAAAAGTCACCCAGCTCGGGCACCAGCCCCAGGAGTGGCTTTCTTCACTGGGTAAACAGAGCCAGAGGCTGCCTCTCCATTTAGCAACCTTGACAATCAATTGAAATTCACTAAACAGAAACCCTGAGAGTGGCTCCAGGCTGGGCTCTGTGAGTTTCTCACAAACTAGACCCCAGGAAAGCTACTGTTTGCTGAAAGTCCTCAACTCTACCCAGAACCTAGCTTCATCACAGCATCTCCAAACTTGAGGAAAAAGCCATCTCCCTATTTTGTGATACTCAAAGCAGATCTCCTTCCCATTGAACTAACCTAGGAGGAGGATCACAAAATCCTGGGTAAAGCAGAGCATTTTTGTGCCTGTTCAAACAAACTGACTTAAGAAAGTAACCAAGCCACAGGACCACAAGCAGACCAGAGACTCCAACAAGAGGCTGGTTATGGACACAACGAATATACAGTATTTTTCCCAACCCTCCCCCAAAAATCAAAAAACTTTCTTTTTTCTTCTTTTTTTTGTACGTTTTATACAAAAAATTATTTTCTAAAACATTTTTTAATTTTTAATTTTTACCTTTTTTGAAAAAAAATTGTTTCTAGTAACCTTTTTTCCTCTTATAATTTTTATTTTAGGGTTACATTTGTGTGTATATTTTTCTTTCTTTTTTTAAAATTTTTTTTCTTATTTTTTGTTTAGCTCTACTGAACTTCTGATCTTTTTTTGTTGCTTTCTTATCCTTTTCACCTTTTCTTCTCTTTTGTTCTTCTTTATGTGACTTAATTGTTGTTCTGCCCATCCTCATATAAACCCTTAGTTGACTATTAGACTGTATCTCCCATTGTGTACACACTTAATCCACAAATCTATTACTCAATTCAAAACCTCTGAGACTTAAATTCCTTAATAGCAGTACTACCTCTTTATACCTATATAATATTTTAAGTTTTTTTATTTGTAAGTTTTTCACATTTCCTTTATATCGCTCCCCTTCTCTCATTATATTCACGTTCTTTTCTGAATGGTTTGTTTTTGTCTACAAAATATTTTAATTTTGACTTTTCTATTTTTTCTGGTCTCTTTTTTTCCCTTTCTCTTTCTTCTTTTTTTCTCTCTCTCTACTTTGATCCTATCCAACCTATGTCCTGCTTTGAGATTAGGAGTTATTTACGTTAACTCTCCCTGTGCCTTCTCACATCACTCTATTCGTATTTTTTTACCCACATCTCTCCCTAAACCTAACACTTTCTGGTTTTCCAAATTCTTCTTTGTGGTGTGTGGCACATTAATATATAGTTGTTTGATATTGAATAGATGTATCTGTGGAACTACGTTTTATCTGCAAACTATTGACTGTGCAAATACAGACTTTGGTTGATGCTTGCCTTAAGGTAGTGTTCTAGCACTAAAGTGGTGTAATCTTCATACCAAATGGGCAGAATAAGCTGGAAAAAACACAAGAAAAATGGCAAATCCGGGTATCTCAACTCCCACTCTTGATAACCAGGGGACAGAACAGATAATGTATAATCCAGAGGAGAGTTCCCAAATAGCTCTACAAACACTGCTGGCAAACATGATAAATGAAAAGATTGAAATCATACAAAGGACTATGTATGAGCGTGATTGGGAGAGAGAGGAGGCAAACAAAAGGACAATGTAGGAAAAGATTGAAAACCTACACGGGACACTGTATGAGCGTGATAGGTAGAGAGAAGAGGAAATCCAAGGGTTTATACAGGAATACCATGAGTGTGAGGAAGCTACTCAAAAAGTGATAGAGGATTTATGTGAGCAGATTGAGAATAATCAAAGAGAAAGGCAGGAATGGTGTGAACAGGCTGAGAACACTCAAAGAGAACTAAAGGAATGGTATGAATGGAAGGAAGCTAAGCAAAGAGTAATACAGGAATTGAGAGAGCAGGATGAGAATACACAAAGATCACTAAAGGCATTCATGAATCCATTAACAAACAGTTGAAGGAAGTCAGGGAGACCACAAAGGGAATGCTGAATGGAAACCAATTGAAGGAATGGGAGTCCAAGGAAACCATAACAAATCAACTAAGTGATTTGAGAATAAACACTGAACACCAAATTAAGGAAGTAAAGAAGTTCATACAAGATCTAAAACAAAGCTACAACCAAGAATTTGAAGCCATCAAAGCTGACCAATTAGAAGCAAAAGACATAAAAAACAAAGTAGAAAGTCTTGACAGCAGGTTAGACCATGCAGAAGATTGAGTCTTGGGGATATTATAGATATTATAGAGAAAGAACATACAACCATCCAAGACAAGTCCAAGAAAAATGATAGATCTATCCAACACTAGGAAGACACCATCAAAAGGACTAATCTAAGGATAATGGGTGTATAGGAGCACCTAGAAACAGAAGTTAATGGTCTAGGAAATTTGTTTAACAAGATCCTAGCAGAGAACTTCCCAAACATTCAAAAAGATAGGCCTATTCAGATACAAGAAGCTTTTAGAACTCCAAATACACCATACCAGAATAGGACATCCCAATATCACATTATAATCCACACAGGATCAATTCAGACCAAGGAAAAGATCCTTAAGGCTGTCAAGGAGAAAATGTTAATCACCTATAAAGGGAAAACAATTAGAATCACCTCAGATTTCTCAGCAGAGACAATGAAAGCAAGAAGAGCCTGGAATGATGTATGCCATTCCCCAAAACCAAATTACTATCAACCAGGAATACTGTACACAGCTAAAATCTCCCTCATAACTGAAGGCCAAATAAAAACCTTCCATAGCATAGAAAAATTGAAACAATCCATCTCCACCAAACCAGCCCTAGAAAAGATTCTACAGATGTCCTAAACATAGAAAACCAACAAAACCACAATAAAGGCCAAGAAACTTCAACCAAAATGAGAATCCAAGAACCATAGGAACAATCCAGTCTACGCAGCCCAAAGAAGGTGGATAATATGGCAGGAACTCCCAAATACCTCTCAATTTTATCTCTCAATATTAACGGACTTAACTCTCCAATTAAGTGACATAGACTGTCTAATTGGATTAAAAAACAAGATCGTTCTGTCTGCTGCATTCAGGAGTCACATCGTGCCTGTAACACACACACATTTTCAACATTAAAGGCTGGAAAAAAATCTACCAAGCCAACGGCCCCCATAAACAGGCAGTAGTTGCAATCCTAATATCAGAGAAAATATACTTCAAATTAAAATTTGTGAAAAGAGATAAAGAAGGTCGCTACATAGTGATTACGGGAACTCTCCTTCAGGAGGATATTACAATTCTAAATATCTATTCGCCAAAAACCAGAGCACCCAAATTTATCCAAGAAACACTACTTTCCCGCAAATCCCACATAGATCCAAAGACATTAATTGTAGGGAATTTTTACACACCATTCTCCCCACTAGATATATCAACTCGGAAGAAAACTCAACAGAGAAACCGCAGACCTAAACAGCTGCATAGATCAATTAGATTTAACAGACATCTACCGACCATTTCACCCAGCAGCATCTGAATACATGATTTTCTCAGCAGCACATGGAACGTTTTCTAAAATAGACCACGTTTTAGGCCACAAAGCAAAGTTTTCCACATTCAGAAACATTGAAGTTATACCTTGCATTCTCTCTGACCACAAGGGAATAAAATTAGAACTCAACAACAAAAGCCACCAAAGAAAGTCCGGTAACACATGGAGGATGAACAACACTCTGCTGAATCACGAGTGGATCATGAAGAGATTAGAAAGGAAATTCAAATGTTCATGCTATTCTACAAAAATGAGCAAAAAATTACCAGCTCCTAAGGGACAGTACTCAGAGGCAAGTTTATATGTCTGAGTTCCTACATCAACAAATTGGAGAGATCTGAAAGCAACAATTTAATGAGACATCTAAACCTCCTTGAAAAAAAGCAACAAGATAAGCCCTAATCCAGTAGATGGAAAGAAATATTTAAAATTAAGTCAGAATTAAATGAATTAGAATCCAAAAAAACTATAGAAAGAATCAACAAAAAAAGAGGTGGTTCTTTAAAAAATTAACAAAATTGACAGACCCTTAGCAAATCTTATCAGAAAAAGAAGAGAACACACCCAAATAAATAATCTCAGAGAGGAGAATGGAAACATCAGCACGAAACAACCAACATTCAGAACATTTTAAGGGAATATTTCTCAAATCTTTATGCTAATAAGTTTGAGAACTTGGCAGAAATGGACCTTTCCCAGCAAATATTGACAGGACAAAACTAAACCACGATGAGTTAAGCCATCTTAACTGGCCCATATCGAGTACTGAAATAGAAACAGCAATAAGAGACCTCCCAGCTAAGAAAAGTCCAGGATGAGAAGATTTTACAGCAGAATTCCACAAGGCCTTCAAACCAGAGCTCACACCAATACTCCTCCAATTCTTCAATGAAATTGAAAGAGAAACTTCACTACCGAACACATTCTATGAAGCCATAACCCTCAACCCAAAACCAGGCAGGGACTCATCAAAAAAAGAGAAGTATAGACCCATTTCTTTGATGAATATTAATGCAAAACTTCTCAACAAAATTTTGGCAAATCGACTTCAACAATTCATCCAAAAAATCATACACCACGATCAAACAGGATTCATTTCAGGGATGCAAAGATGGTTCAATATATGAAAATCAATTAATATTATTCTTCACAGCAACAGGACCAGGATAAGAACCACATGGTTATCTCAACAGATGCAGAAAAAGCATTCGACAAGATCCAACACCCCTTTTTGATGAAGCTTTTGGAAAAATTAGGAATACATGGAACATTCCTCAATATAATAAAGGCTATATATGACAAACCTACAGCCAGCATTATACTGAATTGTGAAAAACTAGAGCCATTTCCTCTTAACTCAGGAACAAGACAAGGATGTCCACTCTCTCCACTTCTCTTCAATCTACAATTAGAATGCCTAGCTAGAGCAATAAGAAAAGATGCATACATAAAGGGGATCTAAATACGGAAAGAAGAAATAAAACACTCCCTCTTTGCAGATGACATGATGTTGTATTTAAAGAATCCCATAGACTCCACTCCCAAATTATTTAAGCTCATTCAAAACTTTGGCAAAGTAGGAGGGGAAAAAATTAATCCCCCAAAATCAATGGCTTTTCTGTATGCCAACAATGAGAAAAGTGTGGCTGAAATTAGGAAAGCAACTCCATTTGTAATAGCCCCACAATAAATATAATACCTATGAATTAACTTAACCATAGGAGCAAAGGACCTCTATGATGAAAACTTTAAAAACTTGAAAAAGGAAATCAAACCAGAACTTAGAAAATAGAAAAAGCTCCCATGCTCCTGGATTGGAAAGATTAAAATCTTGAAAATGGCAATACTTCCCAAGGCTATCTACATATTCAATGTGATACCTATCAAAATTCCAACCTCATTCTTCAAGGAAATAGAAGAGGCAGTCCCAAAATTCATATGGAATAATAAAAGACCCCGAATAGCAAAAACGCTCCTGAATGGAAATAACGCTACTGGAGGAATATCATTTCGAAATTTCAAACTCTACTATAAAGCCATAGTAATCAAAACAGCTTGGTACTTTCACAAGAACAGACCTCCGGAACAATGGAATAGAATTGAAATCCCATAAATGAACCTACAGACCTATAGCCATCTAATCTTCGATAAGGGAGCTTAAAAATAGAATGGAAGAAAGACAGCCTCTTCAGTAAATGTTGCTGCGAATATTGGTTAACTACTTGTAGAAAACAAAAGCTAGGTCCTTATATATCACCCTGCACCTGAATCAATTCCAAATGGATCAAAGACCTCGAAGTCAAAGCAGACGCTCGGAAAACATTACAGGATGGAATAGGAGAAACCCTAGGTCTCCTTGGTACGGGCCAAATTTTTCTTAATAGAGACCCGGAAACACAACAAATCTAAGAAATGTTGGACAAATGGGATTGCATGAAGTTACAGAGCTTTTGCATGGCAAATGACATATCTAGCAAGATCAATAGAAAGCCCATGGATTGGGAGAAGATCTTTACCAGCCATACAACGGACAAGGGTCTCATATCTCAAATATACTTGGAACTCAAAAAATTATATCCCCCAACAACAAATCCTCAAAGAAACAACTGCCCAATAAGTAAGTGTGCTAAAGACTTAAAGAGAAACTTCTCTGAAGAAGAAAGAAGGATCGCCAATAGACACATGAAGAAATGCTCAACCTCTCTCGCCATAAAAGAAATGCAAATCAAAACAACATTGAGATACCAGCCTACCCCAGTTAGAATGGCAAAAATCAAGAACTTTAATAACAACAGATGCTGGAGGGGATGTGGACAGATGGGAACCTTACTTCATTGTTGGTGGGAGTGTAGACTTGTTCAACCACTTTGCAAATTAATATGGAGGTTCTCAAAAGACTCCACATAGAGCTCCCCTATGATCCAGCAATCAACTTTTGGGCATTTACTCTAATGTTTACAAACAAAACCACACTAAAGCTACCAGCACAACTATGTTTATTGTAGCATTATTTACCATACCTAACATCTTGAACCAACCCAGATTTTACTCAGTAGATGAATGGATCAAGAAAATGTGGTATATATACACAATGGAATTCTATGCCTCCATCAGAAAAAAATGACATTACCCCATTTGTTAGGAAATGGAAAAAAATTGAAAAAAATTATATTAAGTGAAGTAAGCCAAGCCCAAAGAAACATATTTCCCATGGTTTCCCTTATTAGCAATATCTAGTATATGTATGAGTCAAGCAGAAAATTTCTGATAAGGTGATGTTAGGAAAATGAACACTTAGGTATGTATTTAAATGTTTTTTATGCATTTGTTTCTAACGCATTTATAAGGTTATTTCTTAGTTGCTTTGTATGTCCCTCCCCCACAGTATAACCCCTGCTTTCACTGTATTTTATGTCGGTATAATTTGTGGAGGGGAATGGGGAAAACGAGTCGTTTAAATAAGGATACAGGTGGACCCATTGCAGCAATGAGAAGTACAAGTTGTCATGTCGAAAACGAAGTTTATATCTTTGGTGCGGGGTGAGGGGGGGAGGAGGATTGGTTGGGGGTTTGGGGGTGGCTGGGAAGGGATGTGAAGGGTAAACAAAGGAGGAGGCTAGAATGCTTAATAGGAAATGTACTCATTATCTTGCCCATGTGATTGTAACCCTTCTGTACAGTATGTTCACAATAAAAAAAATCTCAAAAAAATCATGATATGTAATACACATACACAATTAAATATATATCACATATTACACATATATAGAAATATTTTTCCTTTGTAGGGCTTTCATTCAGACCCTGGGAACTCTAGCATGAATTTGTTTTCCTCAAGTACAGTGAGCTTTTCCTTCACCCATGGTGCTAAAGAGTTACCTGGATGGTGAAATCAATTCCCAGCAATGATGGAAATAATGGCCCTAGTTCCAAGACAGTGACTTAATTTTATTAAATGAAAGCAGTTATCTTTATTCAGTGCTATACTGAACATTAAATAAAAGCCGTGAGAATTTTGTACAGCTATTCAGGTATCTTTCCCTTACCCCCCAAATGATCCTCTGAGCGCAATTTTTTTTTTTGCATTTTTGTTTTTGGGTCCAGTCGTGGGGCCTGGACTCTGGGCCTGGGCGTTGTCCCTCAGTTCTTCAGCTCAAGGCTAGCGCTGTACCACTTGAGCCACAGTGCCACTTCCGGCTTTTTTACTTTTTGCTTACGTGGTGCTGGGGAATTTAACCCAGGGTCTCATGCATGCAAGGAAGCGCTCTACCACTGAGCCACCTTCCCACCTCTATTTTTTCATTTTTTATTGTAAAAATGTTTTACAGAGGGGTTACACTTAAATAAGCAAGGTAATCAGTACATTTCCTATTGAGCATTGTTGCCTCCTCCTTTCTTTTCTCCCTACTATCCCTTCCCTCCATCTACATAACTATTCCCCTGCCGAGCTCAATGACTTAATTTTTTTTTCTTTTTACTTTTGGCATTGCATGTGTTTTGAACTCAAGTGGTGACAACTCTGCACTTTCCCTCACATTGCTACAGATTTACCAAGACCCTGAGTTCAAATCCCAGGCTAGGGAATAAAACTAGCAGAAATTCTAATCCAGGGAGCTTTATTTTTTTAATTTATTAATTAATTAAAATTTTAATTTATTATTTATTTTGCTAACATGGGGCTTGAACTCAGGCCGCAGTAACTCTGCCTCAACTTCAATCACCCTAGGATGGGGTGCAGCCTCCGGACCCATAGCTGATCCTGGGATCCTAGGCCCAGAAGACTTGCAGGAAGAAAAAAAAGTTGCATAGCACAAAAAGTGGTGAGCTGCAGAGGGCTGGGGTTTTACTTCTTTCTTTTGCATGGTGACCCATCCTGGGTCTGAATGACACGGCTGCAATGTGGACTTGACCTTCCATTGCTGAAGGCTGGTGGGCTATCAGGGAAGCCATAAGCCAACCTGTCAATATAGGCCCGGGGTTGAAATCCTGGTCCTGACACCTACCAATGGCAAGAGATCACAAGAGACTCCTTCCTATGCATAGGTATACCAATTGAAAGAATAGATCATGCTTTGATGGAGTCTAAAATTGGATGCAATAATCCTAGGATGCTAATTAATAGTTTATTAAGCATGAAAATAATAATATTCTGCAATGGCAGTATAGTAAATGCCTAAGAGTTGGTAGGAATATAGAAGGTGTCATTCAATCATAGATAGATGTGTCTGGTGCTCTTTACCAATATATGTTTATTTGTATACCAACAAATGCTTATCCATGTATCACTGTTTTGGCCAATCCTGGGGCTGGATCTCAACACTTGGGAACCAACTGACAGTTTCATTGACTAGAGACTGCAGTGCTCACACTCACCCATTCATGAATTTGGCCTGCTAGGCCCTGAGTTCAGATCCCAGCAATGCCAAATGTTTAATGCTGGAGTAAGAAGTTGAGTGTGACACATGTTTTCCTTTTCTGCGAGGGTCCTGTGTGTCAGGCATGATAGAGATGACATCAGAGTCAGTAAAATAAATGGTACATAAATGAATACAAGAAGAAATAAAATGAATAACCACACCAAATACAATATGGACTAAATATCTGTACGGAAGTATAAATCCTATGTTTGAACATATATAAGGAGTATGTTTTCCAGGCCTGAGGCTTGAATTCAGGCCTAGGGATAGGCCTGACTTTCTTGTCTTCAAGAATCGTTAGATTCCCTTCCTTCACAGTGCTGCATATTTACCCAGAAATTGAGTTCAGATACCTGGCCTGGCAGAAAAAATGGCACTAAATGCACACAAGTGAGCTAAATAATTTTTTTAATTGTGTGCTTTTGGGGAAGCCGTACAGCCATGCCACAACATAAGCCTACAGTTCAAAACCCAGTCATGCCACTTCCAGATGGTGGAAGATCCTAAGAGACTACTTCCTATCTATAGGAATAATGATGGAATGTTGTCAATTTCACAGTTGAATGAATTGCTCATGGGTGATACTCGTATAAAATTAGACGTCATGATTTCAGTCAGCTGATTGATTTTACTTAATATCTTATGAAGCATGAAAAGAATAATATTTCTCACAGGGAAGAAATAATTTCAGGATAATGATTTACTTAATCATTTATAAAGGATGAAAATAAAAATAAAATTACATGGAAGCATAATAAATACCCAAGAATTGGTAGGAATGTAGTCTATATAACTGAATAATGGATAGACATCTCTGGTACTGTATAAAGATATATATTTATTAGTGTACTACCATCTGCGTGTCAATCTGTTCTTACTTTATCAAACCCTGGGGCTCGATCTCAGGTCCTGGGAACTGCTTTCAGCTCAATTTGCCCCAGGATGGCATGCTGATAATCACCCATTCATGTATTTGGCCTTGTAGGCCATGAGTTCAGATGCTAGCACTCCCAAACAATGAATTGTGAAGTAAGAAGTTGATGTTTACATGTTTTCCTTTTCTGTGAAAGTCTTTGGTGTCAGGTATAAGTGGAATACATATACAGACCTATATAGTATATAATCAATGTAATCAATGTTCTATGTGCCATAATAGTCAATAAAACAAACATGAATAAAACAAAAATAAAATGAATAACTACACTGAATGCAATATGGAGTCAATATATGTATATAAATATAAATCATATATTTAAAATGTACATGAATAGGATGTTTTCTAGTGCTGGGGATCGATTTCAGGCCTAAGGAACAGAGATGAAGTTCTTGACTTCAAAGAGGGGAGCTTCCCATTTCCACACAGTGCAACAGAGTTACCCAGACCGTGACTTAGAATCCCGTCTTGGCAGAAAAAATGGCACCTTTATACTATGTGATGCACAATTCTTAGGTATTTCATTCTGCTTCCATTTAATGAATGTGATTGATCAAATGCTTCATAAAATTTTGATTAAAATTGATCAGTGTCCTATAATATAAATGTGTATAATTTTATCCTAGAATCATTCAAGAAATGCCCATTCAATCATAACATACATCACATTCCATTGGTATTCATATAGATAGGAATGATTTTCTGAAGATGTCTTGCCATTTGGAAGTGGCAGGACCAGGATTCCAACTGTGGGCTTCAGCTCCCACCACTTTAACCTGAGCATAGGGAACTCACTGGTCTTTCCAAGAACAGCAAGACCGAAGAGTAGGCAGGCACTAGTGGCTCTCAGCAGTGCTCCTTGATACTTACAAGGCTGTGATTGGAGGATAATTGTCAAAGTCATCCTAGGCAGGAAAGTCCTTGAGACCCCTGTCCAACTTCAGTGCCAACAAAGCCAGAAGTAGAGCCATGTGGTTCCAGTGGTAGAGGGCTAGCAATGAGCAAAAGTATCTCACAGATTGCCGAGTTCAAGGTCAAAACTGACCACAAACAGACATACACAACAATCTGTGTAGCCATTCGGCTAACATAGGTCACCCTCTTTTCCCCAACTGAATTAGACAGAGTTCTCTGGGAAAGAGGCTGGGGGAGCCGCTGTCATCTTGACTCTGCCCATGTTATATGCATCACAGGATTCCAGCCACACCCCCATTCTTTCATGGTTCTTTCTGACCAATGGGATACAAGAATTGTCACCACCCCCCACATTCCATGCTGCCCAGTACCAGGATTCTTCTCTGTTGGTTGATATCACCACCAGGAGTTGAGGAAGGTAGAGGTGGCTGAGTGGTGAGCAAGAGACTGGAGGCAACTTTGTAGTAGAGTAGGAAATTGACGTCAGTTAATGAGAGAATAGAAAACTTCCCAGAGCCTGCGAATGTGGCCAACCCATCTTTCCCTTCCCAGCATTCAGAGGTCTGAAACAATAAGACTCCTTGAGAGAGCTCTCACAAGAAACTATTGCCAGAACACCAGCAGAAGAATCCTCCCATCAGACCTGCAATATTCAAGAAAACAAAGAACATGAAAAAGGGAGGAATCCCCAAGACAAACAACACGGAAGTGTGATTCAGCAGAGGGTCCGGCCAAAGGTGATGATGACCATGGGCCTCCCCTGCCTTTGGACACAGTCACGTCCCCCAGGGTCAAGATTGTCAAGGATCCCGATACCACCAAGGATCTGCAGAGGTGCTACCAACACGTAGTGCCTGCCCGGGACCACAGGAAAAGAAGAAACCAGGCACTATGTGCCAAGATCCAACCACTGAAGTAGGAAAGACAGACCTGCAGGATCAATGGGAGAAAGAGAGGGAGAAGATAGCCCAGGTGCACAAAGGACCAAAAACAGAGCTAGAGATCCACAAGCCACCCATACAGAGGTCGGTTTTGGTAGAAAGCGATTTACAATCTGCACAGGCCTAAGTGAAGCAGGTGGCCAAGACAAAGAAATGGAGCAAAAAGCTCTCACAAACTGCCTGCATGCCACAGAGCAGCTTGTGGCGGAGCTGGAGATGTGGCTTCTGTGGTCACTGCTGCACAGAAGGAGACCAAAATGTTCTTCGAACAGCTGAATGATATGACACTTCAGCTTGAGGAAAAGACCAGAAGCTTCTATTACCTGGAGTAAGTGAACACAGAATTTCAGAAGAAGCTGTAAGCACTCTGGACACAGAAGAGCAACAGGAAGAACAGAATCTGCAAGTTCCAACAAGTGCTGGTGAGGTGTGAGGTACTGAAGAGACTACTGGACAACCTGAACTGGATGGTGACCTCAGCAAATCTGGAGAGGACCTGAGCATTGAGAGGTCAACATGGAAGGAAGAGGCTCAGTGGCTGACTGAGCAGGTGAATGAACTGAAAGAAGGGACAGAGGGGAGGGAGAGGCAGGTGCTGGACATAGAGAATACTGGGAGAACTGAGAAGCAAGCTGACCGGGCCAGAAAGCCCTGAGGGACCACTCAGGCCAAGCAGCAGTTGCAGGCACAGGCCTACTTCAGGCAGATGGAGTTGAAAAACCTGGAGTAACAACTTCACATCCAGGTCCAGGAAAACTAGAGGCTCCGTTTCCAAAACACGGTGCAGCAGGGTCAACTACAGAGACTGGAGGAGAAGGCCAAGGATTGGCAGGAGATCCCCGTGACCCCATGATGCCCATGTGTGTGAAACCCATAGCAAGAGTAACAGCTGGCCCTGCTGCAGGATGCTTTTCACAGGGAGAACAGTGAGAAGGAGGCACTTGCCAGCATCCTGGACTCAGAGCAGCATGTGAAGAAACATCTGTGGGAACAGCTAGACCACTCAGAGGAGAAGATAGAGCCATGAGAAGAGATGCCTGAAAGAGAGAGCCAAGTGGCTTAGGATGCAGGAGCAGCAGGAGCAGTCCCTGGCCAAGCTGTAGGAGCTCTGAGCCACCTGTGAGCAGACATTGCCTCCAATGACCAGCTGAACTCCAAGAAGGAGGCCCTGTAAGAGCACCTGCAGGGGCAGACCCAGCTGCTGGCGCAGCTGAAGCAAGTGCGGGGCCGGACCAACTGGGGGACCAGGCGGTCACCCCAAAGTGGAAGGACACTCTCAAGTGCCTGGAAGTGACCAGACAACAGGAGGATCACCTGCAGGCCCAGCTGAGCTTCCTGGCTTTCCCTGAGGAAGGGGAAAGTGAGAGCATTGGAGAAACAAAAGGTGAGGATGTGAATCCTCCCAAAGTGACCATCACAGATGATGGAGACATGCTCCATGACTAGAGGTATGTGGCTCTGCGAGTGCTCTCAGAGGCTGGCATCCACAGGGGGAAACTCTTGCTGCAGGAACAGTGGCCCCACTGCAGGTGCCAGCCTACCAGGTAGCTCAGTGCCAGACCAAGTTGGAGCCACAAGCCCTCCGCCCCCGTGAGCTGCCACCACTGCAGGCATGAGGATGGGAAATGGGACACGTGGGCATACAAGAAGAAAATCTGATTTGTCCACGACCTGCATGATAAGGTGGACTTCCATAGTCCAGTGGATGAGCTCCACCATCAATGCAGCCAGCTGTCAGAACACATTCGCACCATAGAGGAGTCCCTCATGGCATGTAAGAGCAGATATTCATCCGGGATGAACTGTGTTGGGAGAATGCCAAGAGTGTGTGCTGGGACTCCCAGGAAAAGATGGAGAAGAGAGAACTGCAGGAGCTGCTGTCGGTTCTTGCAGGAGATGCAGCAGAGTGTGGGCTCCAGATGCCGGCACAGGCTGAACCCCCCCACACTCAGGCTCTGGGGTGGGGGAAATGAGGGAGGAGCAGAAAGGTTTTGAATAATTGCAACTTCAAGACAGCTTGGAAACTGCCAGAGGAGAGGTTGGGGTTCCCAACCCCATAGATGACTTCCCCATGGAGCACATTCTGCCACAGATGCCCCACATCCAGAGCCTCCTACAACTCGTGGGCTTGAGCAAGGAGTGTTCCAGCCCTTCCTTCTGTAGACTGATGTGGATGATGAGTGTCTATCCGACATACTAATTCTCAAAAGCCTTGGCAGCCACCAGAACTAGGTGGCCAGGTGACCTTCTCTCAGGCCTCCATCTGCTGTGAGATGAGATGGATTAACTGCGGGCCAGGTAGGGCAGAGGCTGCTGAGAAGAGGCCCAAATTCAAGAGACATCTAATGGCCCTTTGGTGGCCTGGGAAGAGACCCTTGTTATGCTGATCACAAACAATAAATTGTTTTCAAAGGGAAGAAAAGCCTCCAACAAAGATTTGTTCTTCCAGTCCTGGGGATTGAACTCAGGGCCTGGCCACTGTACCTGAGCTCTTTTTGATCAAGGCTGGTGCTCTATCAGTTGAGCCCCACCTCCCCTTCCAGCTTTTTCTATGTAGAATGGAACCCAGGGTTTCAGGCATGCTAGGCGACCACTCTATCACTGAGTCACAATCTTAGCTAGGATGATTTTCCCCCATCCCAAACCCATATGGCCATTCCTCAGATAAATAGGAAGTAGTGGCTAGGATGATTATGAAGTACAAGTCTGGTTCACAGATAAATACTTCCCTACCCCTCTTCGACCCCCTTAGTTGAAGTTTCTCTTCCACCACTGAGGGATGAGAGAGGGAGAGGGGAGTCCCGAGAGAGGAGTACCAAGAACAGTGGCCCTCTGAGCCCCACAGCTTACCCCACACAAATGGTCCTCTACATTCCAAACTTACCTAACTCAATGTGGAGTCTACAATGTCTCCCCACCTCTTGAAGGCTCAGATGAAAAAAAGGTCAGCCCTGGCCTCAGCCCACACTCAGGGTAGAAGCTCCTAGTCCCAGACTGACTTCCACCTCTGACTGCCCTGAGTGAAGCTGGACCCACCACTCATCACAATGTTGACGGTGATGACCTCATGGAGGGATTCCAGGAAGAAGATTTATGGCAAAAAGCAGAAGCAGCAGAGTGACTAGGGCAGAAGGAGGCTGGGTGATTACTCTGGAATCTTCCTCCTTGGAGCCAGAGTCATGCTGACCCAAAGCATGGGCAAGGCCAGAGGGTGAGACAAGATGGAGGAGCATGGGACTAAAGGAGGTATTACTTTGTCTTGGAGCACTTGAAAATTCCAATTATATTTGGCCTATGCCAATCCCAAAGCCAACATGCAATGCCTCTCCTTGTTTTTGTTGTCCATGCGTGCTGTCCCTGAGCTCTTTTTCTCAAGGCTGGCACTCATCCACTTGAGCCACAGGGCAACTTCTTGTTTTCTGACTGTTCATCATGGATAAGAGTCTCACACACTTTCCTGACCAGGCTGGCTTGACACCATGAGCCTCCAGATCTCAGCTTCCTGAGTATCTAGGATGGCAGGTATGAGTCACCAGTGCCCAACATGTGATGCTTTTTGAAGGCATCTCGGCGAGTCTGTAAAAGGAGCCCCAAAGGGCCTGGATAGACCACGACTCAATCAAGGAGTTGTGATGGGGGAAGGCTGACCTTCTAGCCATTCTGTTCCCCCAAATTAAATATGCTAAGTGGTGTTATATGCATCAAACACCTAGTTCAATATCCACCAGTATTTGTGGGGAAAAGGTAGAGAATACCCCAAGATTGCAGTGTAGAAATCTCTGATTTTGCATGCATGTGGTATGTGTGTGTGTGTGTGTGTGTGTGTGTGTGTGTGTGTGTGTGTATGTGTGTGTGTGTGTGTGTGTGTGTGTGTGTGTGTGTGTGTGTAAACTCAGGGCCTAGGCGCTATCCCAGAGGTTTTTTTTTTTTTTTTTTTTTTTTTGCTCAAGCCTAGTGCTCTGCCACTTGAGCCACAGCCCACTTGCTTTTTGATGGTTAATTGTAGGTAAAAGTCTCAAGGACTTTCCTGTCTAGGGTGGATTCGAAGCATGTTGGAGCCCCAGGGAAGCAAGAATAAACACAACTTGCAGGTACAATCCCTATGGTGGGTGACTCCTGCCGCCTGGTGGCCAGATGAGGGACATGTGGCCCCATGCCATTGACCTCTAGAGTTCAATTGGGGGAAGTGACCAGGGCCAAACTCAATTTTGCTCACCCATAGTGCTGAGGCCAGAGCAGGTCTGCTCCACCCTAGGCCAAGAGAATTCCAGGAGGCCTGGTTCCCAGGGGCACAAGGAAAGGAAAGGTCAGCTCCCAGCCCAGCTAAGAGCCTTTGTCCACAGACATCCTAACTTGGCCTTCCTGATCACAATAAGACCTTTCAAAGAACAACCCAAAAAAAAACAAAATTGGAGCTATGGCTCAAAGTGGTAGAAACTGTAGCATTGAACCAAAGAACTCAGGGTCCGTGCCCCTAAGCTTTGAGTACAAGACCCCCAGCTAACCCTCCCACATAAAACACAGGTTGCCTAAAGAAAACTAGTAGGATTTGTAAAGTGTTTCTGAAGAATTGTGATACTGAAGAAAGTACCCTAATTCTAATGACAGCTGAACTTGTGACATACAGCTACGTGCTGAGTCCTTCACAGGGTGCTGTTTGCTGGGGCATTCACACATGGGGGTTTTGTTCTGAGTCCTCAAAATGGTGCTGTTTGCTGAGTCATCCCAAAGGGTGCTATGTGCTGAGTCCCTGAGAATATTCGGCTGTGCTGGGTTTTTCAAAGCGTGCAGTGTGCTAGGTGCATTACACATCGTACTGTATACTGAGTCCTTCAAAATGTGCAGTATGCTAACGGGAGGAAAGCCAAGGGGAGGAGGGGTAGGGCCCAGGGCACACTGCTGTAGAAGCAGTGGCCAGGGTCAAGGGGGCGGGGGCGGGGATGGGCACGCCCTGTGGGGGCAAGGCAGCCCAGGAGAAGTGTAGGGGCAGAGAGAGAGAGAGAGAGAGAGAGCAAAGAGAGGAGGGAGCACAACCACAAGGGCAAACAGCTTCATCAGCTGGTGGCCTCTTGGATTGTACTGCAGGTTCTGGTGGGGAGCAAAGCATGCAGAGCTGGCACAGCAGGCACATCACCACAGGCAGCCACGTAGAGGCACGGTGTCCATGGAGGCCCTGAGTCAGGTCCTGTCGCAGTGATCATGGCGGCAGTGGTGGCAGCTGAGGCAGCAGCAACAGCTGAGGCAGGGACGGTGTTGGCTGAGGAGGAGGAACAGAGGTCACACGAAGCCCTGCCATGCACCCGCAATTGCCCCTGTCCCCTCCCAGCAGTATTGTGTTTCAAACATGGCGCTTTCAGTTCAGACTTCTTGCAGACATCCAGTGGAAATGGCACATCCCTGGCCGGCGTGCAGCCCTGACCTTGTCCTGGTCCCGTTCCTTGGACTCTGGGCCTATGAGCACCGGGAGCCACCGCCTACAGCTTTTCCCAGCAGCACACATGAGTGGCTGCCCCAAGGGCCCACATAAACCCTCCAGCTCCCGTCTTCCCACCTGACCTGGACCCAAGACTCCTGCCTCCCCTTCTCTATCCTGCCTTCACTCCCCCACACCCCACAGTCCACTATAACCCTGCCAAAAATGTGCCCCAGGATTAGGGGGTTGGTGTAGGTGTCCACCCGAGGATCCCACCCCCATCCCTACCAGCCAGTGTCCCAGGAAACACAGAGATGCAGGAATGGGTGAGGAGGTGGTGCCACAGAGCCCCTGTTCTGGAGCATTAGGAGCCACACAACCGGGCATCTGCACCCTTCCTTTCCCTGGTGGGAACCTGGTGGTTTTATTCAGAGGTGAGGAGAAGCACCTCCACACATGCCTTCTCGGGCCTTTTCCTTTTTTGGGGGGGTAGTGGGTGTTGGATGGAGAAGATAGGCCCTCCTTGCTGTGTGAGTCCTTGTCTTCCGTGCTCTATCACCCTTTCACCCGAGGAGGGTCTGAGAAGAGCCCACTAGGAAGTTGAGGGCACTAGGGGGTCAGATAGAAGGTGAATATTTGGGAGCAACACACCCCCTCTGACACACATATACCCAGCCTGCCCCCCCATTCTAGCTGTCAACAGTACTCACAGGTGATCACATTTCCAAGCTCTCCCAGCATCTGCTTTTCCTCCACTGGGAATAAGGTGTCCATGTATTTCCCTAATAGTTCACGTTTGTTGAACTGTATAGAAAAATGCAGTGCATTTTCTGCCATCTGCTTTTTCACAATTTATTTTTCCTTTTTCCATTTTTACTATTTGAAATTATTCTAACTGGGGAGTAGGGAATTGATGGAGAGCAGAGGAAAGACGTTCCTCCGTATTCCAAGGTACAGACTGAAAATAAGGAGCAGTGATGTCTTCATGTGCAGCTTATTCTAGGAATGAGAAAAGATGAAATAATGCCTTCTATATAAATGATTTGGGAAATGGCAGAGCAGAAAGTGAAATGATGCAACCAAAAATATAAAAGCAAAATAAATTAGGATAATTATGGAGTAATCCAATCATATTATCTATGAGAACCATGAATGAGAGAGGGGAAGAGAGAGACAGATGTCCAAAGACCTAGCAAGCCAAAATTTATGCCTCTGATGAATTTATAGTGCAAGCAGAATTTTATGTTTTAAAAAAGATGGAAACAGAATTTATGTATTTACTTCAAATTAGTAAATACATTTTTAGTAGCCTACATAAAGAAACATAGCATTGACCAAAATGCAGACACGATTCTACATCCTTGATAATAGATCTGACTGAAATCAGTTGAATCACACTTTTGCTGTACAATGAAGGAATAGGTCCAGGCTAGGAAAGCAGCAAGAGAAGGCAGGCCGATTGTATCTGTGACAAAACTTTGTGGAAAAATAGTATTGAGGATTACTTACTGGTGATCCACTTGCTCTGGAAGAATGATTCTGAAATATTGCTTTCTGATTCTCAACTATTGCTTTGATCATTATATACTCCAAGAAGAAAAAGTGAGATTTAATTGATAGCAAAGGACTACAATACATTTTGACTTCTCATTAAGCACCTTCAATCATGGAAACCACATGAAGACAATAGACAGGCTACATTTTTAGATGAAAACAAGTGTTTTTAAAAAAAACAAGGAATTTAAGTAGTCATGCAAAGTACTTCTATTTTACTACTGCATTATACATTTGTTTCTAATTTGGGGTACCAATAAATAATGGATTTATTAGAAAGTTCTTAAAGCTCATATGTCCAACAATGAGTTTTCTTGTACTATATAATGGTATTTTTTGTGTATTATCTTATGAAGAAATTTAAATTACTAACTTGAAGTTCTGACAGGACAATATAATCACTGTACATCTTGCTTCTATACTCTCAGTTTTAAATTACTATCTAAGTATGTGCATTAGATAAGTATAGAGGAAAAAGTAGAAGCCACACTGGTGGCTCATGTCATTAATCCTAGCTCATCAGAAAGATGAAGTCAGAGGATTGTGGTTTGAAACCAGACCAAAAAAAAAAGTCCTTTAGATTCTGATTTCAAAGAAACCAACAAAAGCTAGAAATGGAGCTATCCTTGAGAAAACTAAAACAAAAACATAACAAATTCTGGGACAGAGCCAGGCCCTGAGTTCAAGCTCTATTATTAGCAACAAACAAATGAATGAAGTAATTAGTTAATTAATTAATTAAAAATAAATTAAGTGGTCACATGTGCAGAGGAAGGTAAAATGTAACACCCATGGTGACTGGATTGTGTATTATTTTGTAGTAAGGCAAATAATCATTTATACTAATCACTAATATTTTATTTGAACTTTTTTGTACAATAAATCTTGAATTTAGCATGCATGTATATGTGTATGTACATGTGTGCACATGTGGGTATTTGTATATGTGTGTGTGATGTTGCAATGATGCTTGCCAATGTGGACATAGTGAGCCTGAAAAGAGCTAACTGTGTTTCAGTGTTTTTATCATTGTTCTGTCATGTCATTTCAGTTGCAAATAATAACATCATCAGAATCAAAGCATTTACAATATTAAGTTAGATAAAAGAGATCACTTTCAGCTCTTATTATATGTTAGGTGAGAAGATACAGACATAATTAGGTAGTAAGTTATTCCTGTAAGATGACTGTCAGTACAAAATATGTATTTGACCTCTTAAACTGGTTATCCTTTTAAGATATGCTCAAGGAGTGAATTTTACCAACTTGACCAAACAGGTATTCCTGTCTGGTTATAACCGTGAAACACAAGGTGGATGAACTCTTTCTGAATTTCTGTTGAAAATAACTTTACTTGTAAGAGCATATCTATTCTCACTAAGAGATAATCAACACCATATTTATTATGTTTGAATATCCCATCATATTGACTGAAAATAGGTATTGTGGATATGCTTGTTATTGTGGATATGCTGTTTCCATAACTTGAATACGGTGAATAGTGCAGCAGTGAACATGGTTGTGAAAGTGATTTTACTGTAACCTTTTGGGAAGAATTCATCACTATCTTTCTGGGAGCCATTTTCTAGCCAATTTTCCAGAATACGTACATCCCTCCCTTTATCTCCATCACAACGTTTTGCAAGTCCTCAAAAACACACTACCCCCTACAGGTCTCGATAAGCTAAAACCACACTGTGCCCATTTTTTTTTTTTATCTCTATTTCTTTATCTTTTTTTGTTTGGTGAAAATACCATACAGAGCTGTTACAATTACATGGGCAAGATAATGAGTACATTTCTTATCTAGCATTGTTGCCTCCTCCTTTGTTTCAACTTCCCATCCTTTCTCATACCCCCCAGAAGTGATCCTCCCCCCCCCCGCAAAGTTTTAAAGTTCGTTTTTCGACATACTGACTTGTACGTCTCATTGTTGCAATGAGTCCACCTGTATCCCTATTTAAACGATTTGTTTTTTCCCTTCCCCTCCACAACTCATACCAACATCAATTACAGTGAAAGCAGGGGATATACTGTGGGGGAAGGACATACAAAGCAACAAAGAAATACATTTTTTTCATAATTGTACACATAATTTAGTGAGAACCTTCTATGTACTTTCCTAATGTTGGAATGAGGGATATGACAATAGAGTAAAAGTCCGAAAAATGTAAATTAATTAGCTATTACCATATTTTAAACCATTTTGAGCTCTAACTCCTAGCCTTACTATTATTTTAATCTTCATTTGATTACTTCATCTACCCCCTAAATTATACAGGTGAGATAAATACAAGGGCAAAAAATGTGATTTGATTTTGACACTCATGTAAGGATAAACAATATGGACAAATAAATGGATTGGAATTAATAGCCTCATTATCCATTTTGATAAAGATGGTTGTCCCGAACTGATTCGGAAAGACCCCAGACTCCTGGGATACTTTCGTCAAGGGAGGGTGCCCCAGAAAACTCAGACTCCAGGCCAGGAGATGCAATAAGCAAGAGGAATTTATTTGACGTTTGCTCAAACGAACTCTCTGCCCCGGTCAGTCAGAGAGCCCTGAGCAGCGGTTACAAGCCTTTTTTTAAGGCAAAAACCACAGAATTAACGCATAACACAAAGCATCCCATGACTGGTCCATTTAAAGGTCATCATATACACCAACAATCACTTTGCCACGTGGGAAATTTTGTAACACTCTTTGTAAAATGACTGGCCCATGGTTGGTTTAAGGGGGTTTTACATGGTTACAGGCCTATGATTGATTGACATTTGGCTTAGCTTGTGGTCTTGCCAGGTGGTCGTTATCTCAAGGTCCTGTCTGGGGAATTTCTAAATGGGAACTGAGGAACACGTACTGTGTGTTCTTTATCTACAACCACTGACCTTGTCCTGGGGCCGACATCTGGGCTCTGAAACTTTACCCAATTCCTTATTTCCAGGGAGGGGTTTGGTGTTAACGCAAGCAAGCATGTTTACAGAAGCAGAGTCAGCAATTAGTAAATTGTAAAATGGACACAACCCTAATTTTTCTAATTCTTCAATTCTCCCAATTCATATTCCATTCAACAACAAGAAGCATGTGACAATTCCCTTTGGTTTGCTCCTTATTAAATTTTGTTTCCATTTTATTTTATAATGAAGGATGATTTCATAAATCTTCTGTAGATACTAAAATATGTTAAAATATTACTATCCATATGCATTGATATATACATACATACATATATTACAGAGGTTATAATGATAATTTATAACTTCTGCAACTGTTCAATTTAATGTTATTAAAAAAATCGACAGCTCATGCCTGGAATCCTGGATACTCGGAGGCTGGGATCTGACGATCATAGTTTGAAGCCATCCTGAGCAGCAAAGTCGATGAGCCTGTTATCTCCAAACAACCAACAAAGAATCAGAATCGAAACTGCTGCTCAAAGTAGTAGAGTGGTAGCCATGAGAGAAAAAGCTCATGGACCCCACCCAGGCTCTTAGTTCAAGAACTACAATCTACCCAAAAAATTTTATTTAATTTACTTATCACCCAAATGCACATCCATGCTCAGTTACCTTTGCAAGGTCACTCTGTTATGTCTGGAGTAACACATAACATTATCACTTAAGTAGGAATCATTGCAACAAGGGTTCACACTCTCACTCTCTCATGGATTTTTCTCCACAGAAACACTCAAATCTTACAATTATTCCAATTATTTAAAGCCATAGCTTTTTTCTTTAATACCGATAATATTAGAGTTTGAATTGATTGTCTTGAGTCTCCAAAATGGGTGTTCTTACCAATTGGTCATGCCACCAGCCCCAAATTATACTGATTAATTTTCAGATAGAATCTGGCTTCCTACTTATGTATGATCGAGGGCTCAGTTCACTTCATGATTTTCTTCCTGGAATTTAGAATAACAGGTGCCTGGCATTGTGTACACATCTTTCTGTCCAGTCTGGGATTTAACCAATATATTCACAACAGTAGACTCCCATATTGTCAGGATTTTCTTAAGCATATCATAGCTGATTTTTTTAAACCTTTGCATTTCCTTCAGGTTCTTGAGTACTGAATTAATTTTTGTTTACTTGGGTTGTTTTATTTCATTTTAATGTATGTGTTGAGTTGTTCCTCACTTTTCCTTTTGTTTCTTTCATTCATGTTCTTACCTGTAATGCTGAGAAACCGATTCTTCTTTCTCAAGATAGTCAAGGTGAACATTACTACAAAGCAATTTCAGTAATATTTAAACACCTTCATATATATGAATGGTATACGAATGCTAAGTGGTGGGAAGGGTCTTTTATTTCACAGTCGTCTATGGCATACACAGGCAGATCATGAGTTATATGAAGATAATAAAAACTACAGATGCTTTCCAGGAGGAGAAAAGCCTATTATTAATTGTTTGACAGAGGCTTCCTTTCTCGTGAAAGTAATATGTTGCTTGATGCAGGATTTCACAAAATTATATTGCTAGCAAGAACCTAAACCATCATCTAATAGTACAGAGTTCAGAGAGATGAATTGACCTCCTGAATAACTTACTTTTATGTCAAATAAAATCAGTCTTCCAAAAAGACAATAGACTTTACAGAAACATAATGAGTTGAATGTAAATAGATGCTTAGCTGATTTTGTAAATTGATGAAATATACAGCGAAATACAGTATAGCAAAGTAAAAAAAAAATTAAAGAACTTCACATTGAAATACTAATTTGTTGTGTGTGCACAAACATGCATGTATGCACATGGGCATATGCATGTGCTTATGCACGCATTCATCATTTCTAAGGCTTGGCAGTGCCTGGGCACTATCCCTAAGCTTCTGTGACCAAGGATAGTGGTCTACCACTTGAGCCTCTGCTCCACTTCTGGTTTTTTGGAGGTAATCGCATGTATTTTCATGATTGGACTGGCTTTGAACAGTGGTCTTCAGATATCAAGTTCCCGAGTAGCTAGCCAAGCTGATTCAGCCTCTGAGAAACTAGTTAAAATTCTGCCTGTCCTCTGTGCTTCACTGCTCTTTTATTCTTTTCCTGAGGTAATCACAGGCCTAAGTCATATATATGTCTAATGACTTTAAAAAAACTGTTACTGCTTGGCATCAGGGGCTCCTATGTGTACTCATAACTACTTAGGAGGCTTGAGAACAGAAGCCAGGTCAAAAGTTTAGTGGACTTCCTTCTCAATCTATAGCTGGGTGCATTGGATCATTTCCACTATCCTGCACTATCTAGAGGCTAAGTTTGGAAATACTGCAGAATCCAGGCCAGCCAAGGTAGGAAGCTAGACAAGTTGGTGTGAAACTCTGATGCCATTGATGATGGGAAGGCTAAAATGACAGATCAGGTACAAGTTCTTATGGAAAGGGAATCCATATCCTTAAATTAACCACTGATATGACGCCAGCCTAGCAAGAACAATACCCAAGTTGAAATCCCCACAATTTCCCACAACCAAAATAAGTATATAAGTTAACATCCAAAAACTTTGTACATTCTGTTCTTTTCTCTAATATCAGCTTTATCTGATTATCATATGATGTGACAGAATAGTTTCTTCATTGAACTTAAGATATATTTTAAAAGACCTAGAAAATTCTGTCTCACTTATTAAGTGCAAACAAATGGGAAATTGCCTCATTTCTTACACATTTGACTACCAGTATAAATTCATCTTATGACTATTATTAGTGGTAATATATTCTGATTTATTCAGATTTACTCTACCCTGTAACAGTTTTTAAACGTTTGGCTTCTCTGCTGAAGTTCATGTATTTAAATAGTATCATAAAATTATATTCCTTGTGTACTAATGGCAGTTTTCTAAAATGTTTTTAATCAATGGCTTCTAAGAATTCTAAATTGGTATATTATTTGGTTTATTTTTAATTTCAACTTAATTTTATTGTAAAGGTAATGTACAGAGGGGTTATAGTTACATAAGTAAGATTATGAGTACATTTCTTATGGACGGAACATTGTTATCTCCTCCATTGATTTTTTTTTGTACACTCAAAAAAAAAGAAATACTGATGCTTTTGCTGTTGCTATTGATCAATGGGTACTTTTGCTTTCTTTGTTCATACATTTGTTATTATAAAACTGATATACAGAGGCTTTACAGTTACTTAAGTCAACTAAAGAGTACTATTCGCTTTGTAAATTTCAAATTTTGAACTTATTTTCTTTGGTTTCTTTTGGGGTAATTCTTTTTTCAGAGTTATAGGATTAGTTAATTTAATTTTGCATGATTTTTACACATGTAAATTACTCAGACATATTTTTCTTTTAAAATATTTAACATGTGAATAGGGATACAGGTGGACTCATTGCAACAATGAGATATACAAGTCGTTATGTCAAAAAACGAACTTTACAACTTTGGTGCGGGGTGGGGAGGAGCGGGGAGAATTGGGTGTGGGGGGTCAGGGGAGAGGATGGGAAGGGATGGGAAGGGGAAACAAAGGAGGAGGCTAAAATGCTTGATAAGAAGTTTACTCATTACCTTGCCCATGTAATTGTAACCCTTCTGTACAGTATTTTCACAATAAAAATGAATAAATAAAAAATTATTTTCTTAATTTTTATATGATTGGTGAATTTAAATAAACTTATTTTTATAGTTCTAAGCATATTTGTCCAAGTAACAAATACTGAATTTTTTAAAAGCACATGCTTTCTTAAGAAGGGCTTCATTACCTGGTCACTTTTTTGTAAATATTTGTACTTGAATTAAAAAAAATAATGTTTGAGCTGGGCATGGTGATTTGTGGCTTCCATTTTCTAGCTATGGTGGGAACTGCAAATAGGGTTTGTGATTCAGAGAGCATGAGAAACTGAGACCTTATTATAAAAATATCCAGAGTGAAATGATTAGAGATATAGCCATTTAGAGCACTGGCTATCATATTCTACATCTGGAGTTAAAACACCAGAAACATCAATCTTTTGTCAAAATAAAAGGATACATGTTTCAAAATGTTTATTAGTTAAAACTTGTTTGCAAATTTTCTCATGTCTTCTATTTCTTAATTTTCAGTTTATTTAATCTATAAGAATCCAAGTACATTGTGACTATTTAATTTCTACTAAATTTTAAATAGTACCAGCAATATTATGATTTCATATATTACCATACTTTTACTATTTGTGATAATTTTCTCTGTTTAATATGATAATATCAATATTCCAAATGTGTGTATGTGGTGTGTGTGTATGTGTGTGTGTGTGTGTGTGTGTGTGTGTGTGTGTGTGTGTGTGTGTATGTTTATGTGGTATTTATCTGTGTGTGCTTTGTGTGTACTTTGTAATGCTTGGGAGATCACACCATTGCTTTAGATGTGCTACAGCCAATGTTTTACCACTGAGCTCTACTGTCTAGTTACAATCTAAATAGTGTTTTGAATTATGACTTTTAAATTTTCTTTGCTAGTATGTTTTTTGCACAATTATATATGATAAAATGTGATCCACTTCTATCCATGTTAGCAATTTCTATTGTTATTTAGAATATTTCCATTGCTTTTCCACTTCCAAACTCTTGAGTTTGTTATTGATAAAGATTTTACTTTGCTCCTTTTCTGTCTTCATTCTTTTTCTCTTTAGAGTTTACCTATTCTTTCTCTTATTTCTTTGGAAATTAATTATTATATTTCTATTACAATTTCTTTATATTGTAAACTGGTCCAAGCAATGCTTTATTTTCTATTTTATTTTTGCCCATGTTCTCTGACTCTCAGTCCAAACTATTAGGTGGACTAGGTCCCATGGATTCACTTATTTGCAATATCTAGTATATGTCTGAGTCAAGCAGAAAAGGTCAGATAAGTTGATGTTAGGGAAATGAACCCTAAGATATATATTCAAATGTTTTTTTTTTCTTTCATGTGATTGTTTCTAACACATTTATAAGATTATTTCTTTGTTGCTTTTTATGTCCCTCCCCCACAGTATAACCATTGCTTTCACTGTATTCGATGTACAATTTGTGTAGGGGAAGGGGAAAAACTAGTCATTTAAATAAGGATACATTTGGACCCATTGCAACAATGAGATTTACAAGTCGTTTTGTCAAAAACAAACTTTACAACTTCGGTGGGGGGGGGCTGGGAGGATTGGGTGGGGGCGGGGGAGGATAGGATGGGATGGGAAGGGTAAACAAAGGAGGAGGCTACAATGCTTGATAAGAAATGTACTCATTATCTTGCCCATGTAATTGTAACCCCTCTGTAAATTATTTTCACAATAAAAAATTAAAAAAATAATTTCATTCAGGACACGTTGATTATTTTCCTTATTCTGTTCTCTGAAGACTTTCTGTTTTTTGAACCACAATTCCAATGATATACAATTCCTATGTGGTCCATCAATCTATCCCCTCTCACGCTTCTCTGTTTTACAGCTCAAGTCATTATAATTCCGTTTATTATGCTAAAGCGTTATCTAAATCTTAACTCATTCCTAAATTAATTTCAGTTGTTTCAAGCATTCTCTAAAGACATTTTTCTATATATAATATCTGGGCTCTTGTGTTTCACAACGTGCAAAATATGAGTGACTATCAAACATCAAGATATCTCTGTAGAATATTGGTACACCTACTCCATACACTTGTATGTAAGTTCAAGGAATACAGATCAGTCAAAACAATCTTGTAAGATGGTGTAGCTTGAACACTCATACTAGATTTGAATCTTATTACCATGTTTAGTAGTGAAGACAACATAGCTCTACTATAAGAACACACACATAGAAAAATGTAACAGATTTGTCAAAAATAAATTCTTATATGGCTAAGGAGATTGAGCATTTCTTTATGTGTCTATTGGCCATCCTTCTTTCCTCTTCAGAGGAATTTGTCTTTAAGTCTTTTTTTACATTTGGAAACAAACTTTATTTCTTAAGATATAATATTCTGTTAATGTCTTTTTTTAAATTTTATTTTATTTTTTTGTGAACATACTGTACAGAGGGGTTACAATTACATGGGCAGGATATTGCGTACATTTCTTATCAAGCATTGCATCCTCCTCCTTTGTTTACCCTTCACATCCCTTCCCAGCTTCCCCCCAACCCCCCACCCAATCCTCTCACCCTCCACCCCACCACCGCACCAACGTAGTAAAGCGCATTTTCGACATGACAACTTGTACTTCTCATTTTTGCAACAGGTCCACCTGTATCCTTAAACGACTTGTTTTTCCACATCTCCTCCACAAGTTGTATTGACATCAAATATACTGAAAGCAGGGGTTATACTGTGGGGGAGACACATAGAAAGCAACAAAGAGATAACGTTATAAATGCGTTAGAAACAAATGTATGAAAGAAAAAATCATTAGAATACATATCTAAGGGTTCATTTTCCTAACATCACATTATCTGACCTTCTCTGTTTGACTCATACATATACTAGATATTGCAAATAAGGGAAACCATGGGAACTATGTTTCTTTGTGCCTGGCTTACTTCACTTAATATAATTTTTTCCAATTTTTCCATTTCCTAACAAATGGGGCAATGCCATTCTTTCTGATGGAGGCATAGAATTCCCTTGTGTATATATACCACATTTTTTTGATCCATTCATCTACTGAGGGGCATCTGGGTTGGTTCCAGATCTTAGCTATGGTAAATAATGCTGCAATAAACATAGTTGTGCTGGTAGCGTTAGTGTGGTCTTGTTTGTAAACATTTGGGTAAATGCCCAAAAGTGGGATTGCTGGATCATAGGGGAGCTCTATGTGAAGTCTTTTGAGGAACCTCCATAATGCTTTCCAAAGTGGTTGAACAAGTTTACATTCCCACCAACAATGAAGTAAGGTTCCCTTCTGTCCACATCCCCTCCAGCACCTGTTGGTGTTAGAGTTCTTGATTTTTGCCATTCCAACTGGAGTGAGGTGGTATATAAATGTTGTTTTGATTTGCATTTATTTATGGCTAGGGATGTAGAGTATTTCTTCATATGTGTATTGGCCATCCTTCTTTCTTCTTCAGAGAAGTTTCTCTTTAAGTCTTTCGCCCACTTATTTATCGGGCAGTTGTTTCTTTGAGGATTTGTTGTTGGGGAATTTAATTTTTTGAGTTTCAAGTATATTTTAGATACGAGACCCTTGTCTGTTGTATGGCTAATGAAGATCTTCTCCCAATCCCTGGGCTTTCTATTGATCTTGCTAGCTATGTACTTTGTCATGCAGAAGCTCTGCAACTTCATGCAATCCCATTTGTCCAACCTTTTTTGGTTTGTTGTGTTTCCGCGTCTCTATTCAGAAAATTTCGACCTGTACCAAGGAGACCTAGGGTTTCTCCTATTCCATCCTGTAATGTTTTCAGAGTATCTGCTTTGACTTCGAGGTTTTTGATCCATTTGGATTTGATTCTGGTGCAGGGTGATATATAAGGATCTAGCTTTAGTTTTCTACATGTAGTTAACCAATTTTGCCAGCACCATTTACTGAAGAGGATGTCTTTCTCCCATTCTATTGTTTTAGCTCCCTTATCTAAGATTAGATGGCTATAGGTCTGTAGGTTCATTTCTGGGTTTTTAATTGTATTCCTATTGGTCCTGAGGTCTGTTCTTATGCCAATACCATGCTGTTTTGATTACTATGGCTCTATAGTAAAGTTTGAAATTTGGTATTGATATTTTTCCAGCAGTGTTCTTTCCGTTGAGGAGCATTTTTGTATTCAGTGTATTTTATTGTTCCATATGAATTTCTGGATTGCCTCTTCTATTTCCTTGGAGAATGAGGTTGGAATTTTGATAGGTATTGCGTTGAATTTGTAGATAGCCTTGGGAAGTATTGCCATTTTCACGATGTTAATATTTCCAATCCAGGAGCATGGGAGATTTTGCCATTTTCTAAGTTCTGTTTTGATTTCCTTTTTCAAGATTTTAAAGTTTTCATCAAAGAGGTCCTTCACTTCTTTGGTTGAGTTAATTCCTAGGTATTTTATTTTTTGTGGAGCTATTACAAATGGAGTTGCTTTCCTAATTTCAGCCACACTTTTCTCATTGTTGGCATACAGAAAAGCCATTGATTTTGGGGGTTAATTTTATTCCTTGCTACTTTGCCAAAGTTCTCTTTAATTCTTTAGCCCACTTATTTATTGCGCAGTTGTTTCTTTGAGAATTTGTTGTTGGGGGATTGGGATTCAAATTTTTATTTCTTTCTTGTTATTGTTTCTAACATATTTATAAGATGATTTCTTTGTTGTTTTGTATGTCACTCCCCCAAAGTATAATCCCTGTTTTCACTGCATTTGATGTTGGTATAATTTGTTGAGGGGAAGGGTAAAAAACAAATTGCTTAAATATGAATACAGGTGGACCCATTGCAACAATGAGATATTCAAGATTTTATGTTGACCAACGAACTTTACAACTTTGGCCAGTTGGGGAAGGGGGTTGGGGGAAATGGGAAGGGATGGGAAGGGGAAACAAAGGAGGAGGCAAAAATTATTGATAAGAAATGTACTCATTACCTGGACCATGTAATTTTAACCACTCTGAATGTTATGTTCACAATAAAAAAATTCTGTTTCATGGTCAATAGATTTCGAAAAGGATGTCATTACTTCCTAAAATAAAAATAGAATCTTAAATGGGTGTATTGGCACTATTAATTCTTTTTTTGGTGAAAATACTGTACAGAGGGTTTACAATTACATCGGCAAGATAATGAGTACATTTCTTATCAAGCATTGTAGCCTCCTCCTTTGGTTACCCTTCCCATCACTTCCCATCCTCACACCCCCCCACCAAATTCCCCCCCTCCCCAAGTTGTAAAGTTCGTTTGCGACATGACAACTTGTACTTCTCACTGTTGTAACATGTCCAACTGTATCCTTATTTAAACGACTTGTTTTTCCCCTTCCCCTCCACAAATTATACCGACATCAAATACAGTGAAAGGAAGGGTTATACTGTTGGGGAGGGACATACAAAGCAACGAAGACAGTATGTTATAATTGCATTAGAAACATATGCATGAAAGAAAAAAACATTTAAAATACATATCTTAGGGTTCATTTTACTAACATCACCTTATCTGAAATTTTCTGCTTCACTCATACATATACTAGATATTGCAAATAAGGGAAATCATGGGACCTATGTTTCTTTGGGCTTGGCTTACTTCACTTAATACAATTTTTTCCAAGACTTTCCATTTCCTAACAAATGGGGCAATGTCATTCTTTCTGATGGAGGCATAGAATTCCATTGTGTATATATAACACATTTGTGAGATACAACCTCACCCAAGTTAGAATGGCAAAAAGCAAGAACTTTAATAACAAGAGATGCTGGATGGAATGTGGACAAAAGGGAACCTTACTTCATTGTTAGTGGGAGTGTAAGCTTGTTCAGCCAATTTGGAAAGTAGTATAGAGTTTCCTCAAAAGCCTCCACATATAGCTCCCATATAACCCAGCAGTCCCACTTTTGGGCATTTACCCAAATGTTGACAAACAAGACCACACTAAAGCTACCAGCACAACTATGTTTATTGCAGCATTATTTACCATAGCTAAGATCTGGAACCAACCCAGATGCCCGTCAGTAGATGAATCGATCAAAAAAAATGTAGCACTATTACTTCTCTATATTTAACAATGATCTTAGAATACTACTTCAATCCTTATACAAAAATTTAAAATAAAAAATGATTATCAAACTAAATGTGAGATGTGAAAAACCCAACTATGTTTATTGCAGCATTATTTACTATAGCTAAGATATGGAACAAACACAGATGCCCTCAGTAGATGAATGGATCAAGAAAATGTGGTATATATACACAATGGAATTCTATGCCTCCATCAGAAAGAATGGCATTGCCCCATTTGTTAGGAAATGGAAAGGCTTGTAAAAAGTTATATTAAGTCAAGTAAGCCAGGCCCAAAGAAACATAGGTGCTATGGTTTCCCTTATTAGCATTATCTTGTATATGTCTGAGTCAAGCAGAAAAGGACAGATAAGGTGATGTTAGGGAAATGAACCCTAAGATATGTAATCAAATGATTTTTTTTTCTTTCATGAGATTGTTTCTAACACATTTATAAGATTATTTTTTTGTTGCTTTGTATGTTCCTCTCACACAATTTAACCCCGGCATTCACTGTATTTGATGTCGGTATAATTTGTGGAGGGGACGGTGACAACAAGTCGTTTAAATAGGGATAGAGGTGGACCCATTGCAACAATGTGATGTACCAGTCGTTATGTCGACAATGAACTTTTGAACATTGGTGGGGGGAGCAGGTAGGAATGGGTGGAGGTGCAGGGGGAGGATGGGAAGAGATGGGAAGGGGAAACAAAAGAAGAAGCTACAGTGCTTGATAATAAATGTACTCATTATGTTGCCCATGTAATTGTAATCCCTCTGTACATTATTTTCACAATAAAAATAAAAATTAATAAAAATTAATAAACAAATAAATGTAAAAATTCATGACATTGGATTATTAGGATCAGTAAATGTTTCTAAAAATGGCATGGAAAGCATGAGTGGGTAAAGACAAGCAAGAATAAACTGGATAATATCAACTGATGAACTTTCATAATTCAAAGGACACTATAACAGAAGTGAAAACATATCCAACAGATAGAGGGCACATATTTGTTAATGCTACAATGTTAATGCAAAAATGATTCTGAGTCTAAGTATTTTCATATCTTCTAATTCTATATAAATTTTTTTCCAGAATAGAATATTTCTTTACAGAACATATGTAAATTGGTAGTCGATAGGAGGAGCATAGAAAATAAGCTCCTCTTTATTATCTAAGAATAAATAAAAAGAAAACTTACTAGTATGGCCATAATATAAAAAAGACACTAAATATAGTAATGCATTTGTGGAGAAATTGATATACTCCACATAGCAAATTGATTTTTATAATACTGCAATCATTTTAGCATTCAAGTTTTTAAAAGGTTAAAGGAGAATTATATAGTATCTATCCATTACTCTTCTATTTATGTATTAAAGAGACGTAAAAACTTGTTTGCACAGGGAATGTATTTCATTGACAATGCACTTGAATAGTATGTGTGAGATGCTGGAAATATCGCCAAAAACAAATTTTGAAAAGACACACTATAGAGGCTGCATGCTGGACAAATTCCTGTAACTGAATTTTATACCTATTTTAATGTTTGTTCTAAAAATTACAGCATTTCTCTTTGAAGAAATGCAAGTTTGTGATAATTAGACTTTGACAAACTATGAAGGTAAAATTCACTTCCAAAGGACTAACATGTATACAATAAAAGGAGATATCATATTGCAGGTGAATTACACATCATAAAAAAACAATTGTTAAAAATACTTCACACAAAATGCAGAATACTTAAAAAGATGCTTTCGATGTTGGCTAAAAACTTTGTAAACGACAGGTTTTAAAACAAAGATGTGATTTATGTTCATTCTGAGGGTCTTTTTCTGTTTATTTTTAGTTTATCCAGAGATAACTGAATAAAAAAGTGTATGTGATAACTGGAATACCTAGGAATTATCACTTATAAGTAGTTGATAAACCTTTATGGAAGGAACTTTTAGCAATGACAGAAGGCACAAATCTATGAATCTGCATTTTATAAAAGCCAAATATTACTTGCTCAATCCAATTACTTTACTTTGCTAGGGGAAAATATATTCTCAAGATAAGAGACAACAGCAGTGAAAAGAAACAAAATACACAGTCATCTTGATTTATTTTTGAAAATAACAAATTCCACTTAAGGGACTCCAATATTAGTATCTATGAAGATGTGCCTGAATGCGAACATCCATTGAATTGTTGGAATTTTAATTTCTATGAACATATGAAAACTGGAACAAGAAAACAAATATAGTCTTAGAGGGAACCAGGCTTTGAATAATTTTCTTAATTGTTTTGAAACTACAAAAGAATTGACACTCCTTTCCTTTGGAAACATTAAAAATGTTTATCACTTATTATAATTCAAATACCAAGCAAGACTAATTTTATATAATCATTACAAATGCCATTTTCTTACTATTGTAAAATAGATTAAAAGACCAGTCCCAATGTATTACCTATGTATTGTTGTTCTTTATTCCTAATCATTACCTAAATATATTAAACAAACTAAATAGTCATGTCTTTAACATAGAGGTAAATATTCTATACTTTTACTTACAATTTTCCAGGGGCATGTATTCATGTTTCTAAGAAATTGTTTAAATAAGGATACAGGTGGACTCACTGTAACAATGAGATGTACAAGTCGTTATGTTGAAAAACGAACTTTACAGCTTTGGCAGTGCAGGAGTATAGGGGGGAGGAGATGGGAATGGGAAAGAAAGGGAAACAAAGGAGGAGGAAACAATGCTTGATAAGAAATATACTCATTATCTTACCCATGTAATTATAACTCCTCAGAACGGTTTTTCACAATAAAAATAAATAAATAAATGAATAAATAAATAAATAAAAAATTTAAAAAAATTTTAAAGAAGAAATACAATCAGACAGGTAGAGACAGTAAAAACACTAATGTTATTCCTGCAGTCTCTGTAATGTATAATGACTTTTCTTGGTGGTATTGTTTTCTTATAAATAAAATAGTTTATTTACACATTTTGATGGACTAAGATGTAGTTTTCAACTTAGTTCAAATAACATTCTCATATAGATACTATTGAATAACCAATGTTTCCCAATGATATATTAAGAGTATGTTCTTCAGTACAGCTGTAAACTCATGACACAATTTACATAATACCACTTACATATCTGTAATTACCATAAGAGGACACAGGCCATAGAGCCAGGAGTTAAAATTTATTTTTATTTCTGCATGAATCTATTTGTGAATTTATACCACCAAACTGAATTTGACTCTTTCCTTATTTGTAAGCTAAGTTGGAAAATATAAGGACTCTTCACTGTTCTTTCTGTTGCTCTAGAAGTCAACAAATATATTCTTCAATATTTCTGGTTGATTACTTTCATTTACAGATAAGAAATGTAAGGCAAACTGTTAATGTAGTGAGTAAATAATGATACTAGAATTTGTGTCTGAGCTCTTAACTGTGTGCTTACAAGGAGGGTAATTTGGTGATAGAGATGACCAATATGAAAAGACTAAGGGGAAAAAATAGCATACTTTGTAAATGTTTCTTTTAGGACTAGGTGACCAGTGATGAGTACTTGAAAAAAGCTGGTGTCAGGGCCATAAAAAGGAGTACTTGGACATTATATTAGTGACAGAAACAGAAAATCTTGATCATTCATCTTATCTAATGGGCAGAGGTAGAAGGGTAAGAAAAAAAATCTAAAGTGCTTCCACATTTCTGGCTGGCAACTGTGTTAGTTATATTCTTGGTGATAAGGACTACAGATGAAAATGATGGATCTAGAGGAAAAAACTCTCTAGTAGTTCTAAAGTTTATGTTAAACAGATGCAAAGATAGGTCTGTTTAGACATCATCACAATATCCATGACCATGAATATGAAAAAGAATAATAAAATCTGGGGCACTATTAAAAGGAAGAGGAAAAGGAAAATTCTGACACAAAGTGTGAGCAATGTGAGCACTAGTGTGGACAAGATGGGAAGGATGAGACAAATAAGGAAACAAAAAAGTAATAAACCCAGATTTACATAAGTAAAAGAAGGAAAGAATTTTCAGGATGATATTGAGGGAAATATACTATTTGGATTTGAAAAGTAAAAGGACACAGACATGTTCAATAAGAACAGTGTTTTGGTGAAAGTCATTGATAAAATTTTGAGATATGAATGTGAAGCCATAAAATATGGATCCATGAATACAACAGATCCTGTTGATTTTAAATGCTGGGAACAATGATTTGATACTGACCTTAGAAGAATTATACGGATGTAACTCTTATGAACTTCATTTTGAGGTATTCTTGAATATTTTTGAAGCCTTTGTTTAGTCAGGACATTAGAGATTGAACTACAGCACAGACAAGCCAAATTTCTCCTACACTTCGAATGAGTAACCCATGTATCCACATTAGGTTGGAATTTTATTAAAATATCTTTAGATATATTTGTATATCTTATCAGCCTATTCATTATATAAGTAGGATAAGTAACTCCAAGTATTTGGTTGAACATACAGCTTTACTGAAGTTGCTGAAGACTCCTTTAATTGATTCTTCTTTAGAATAGCCTCAATAGCTACTGACAAATCATAACTGTCATATACTCTATTGAAATCTAAGTCTTGTTAGGGTTATCTCCATGCTGAAATATCCCTGTCAATCAACCTGCCACAAATTCTTATATGTAGGAAGTGCTCTAATAAACTTCAAGCTTTTATTGAATCAAAGAGTTCAGACATTACCCATACCAATAGGATTCAATGCCTAAAAAGATAAGACATTTTACTTTAATGCCTTTCTTTCATTTTCTCATACATATTGGCAAGTAGGGAAGGATTCTGATGTAACAATAATACAATGGTGACTTGTATTAACACAACATCTAGGATCTAATGTGAATTTGGTTACTTACTAATTAACTCCAAATTTTGTGGATATGTATTTTTCTCCTGGGTAAACTATTGAGCTCCAAGCAAATGTCCCTAGGAGCCTTTCACTTCTAATATCACTATTTGTTTCAAAATGCTTTAAATTCTACACCCTTTAATGTGGGCATATAGTTATATTGTGAAAATTTTTTCCTCAGATAGTGAGTACTACCCTATTGCTTAACATGGACAAAGTACTTCATACATAAACTGAGCTTGTGCAAACAAGAAGTGGTAGTTGAGCAATGTTCTTACCAGTTTATACAGATGAAATGGAAATAGAGCAACTATGAACGCAAAACTAATGTGCAAAAAAGACAAAGTCACAAAGTAGAATGTGCCAAGGAAATGCTGAAGTATAATTTCAAATTATGTTCTCAGGTGTGAGGATTTGTTCAAAGTACTGCTTCAGAAAATGTAGTTGTAAAGCTTCCGACAATGTAGTTGCATATCTTGGGGAAAAACTGCTTTAAACTATTCTTGGATAATTGTCCAAGTAGAAGCCTCTCACTCTTACTCTAATCAGCCACAACATCATCATCTTAGGAACCATTTTCCAAGTGCAAAGTGAAAAAAAGAGGACTCATCACAGCTATTGTTCAGGTTGAAGTAATGGTAATCACATAACTTTTCTTATAAGTCTTCATTTATTTTGGAGCATTAAGTAGGGAAAAGACAAATAAATATTTTGCATATACCTAAATTATGCGTGATGTATTATATTATTCTCTATTGAACTTGGAATTTATAGATTATATTTTTTATACTCTAACTGGAGACAATGATCTCCTTTCAGGTATTTCTTCTCTTCCCCTTCTTTTGCCCTTCCACTTACATAATTGTTATTTAAAGAGCCATATTTGAGCTTGCTTTTCTAAATTCTGAATTTCTTCATACTTCTGGCAGCCTACTTAATCTTTCTCAAGGGAATATCTTGTCACTACCATTTTTATACTATATGATATTGGATATCTTCCTGCCTAATTCACTGCAAGATATACATTAGACTCATACAGATATCTCAACAATTTTAACAACATATACTATCTTACGTAGAAATCATTATTTTAGTATATCTGGGGAGGTGGCACCTGTCATTTTTGAATGGCCCTAAGTGATACTTACATGCAATCATGTTTTAAACCAATATGCCACTCAGAAGATGAACAAATTGATAAAATGTTCCACCGTGTATATATACATATATATACACAGTGGAATTCTAGGCTTCCAATTTATAAGGAAATGGAAAGACTTGGAAAAATCCTACTAAGTAAAATAAGCAAGACAGAAAGAAACAGATTCCAAGGATTCCCTCATTTGTAATAAGTAGGAAATGTCTAGGATAGTTCTAGCAGATGAGCAGAATGGCTCAATAGCTATGTATATATGACCATATAACATAATGCTGAGCAAAATGAACTCCTAGATATGGAAACAGGTTTTTCTTTATGGTTGTTTTTAATGTACTATGTAATTTCTTTTTTCTTTTGTGTTTTCCCCTATGGATTATCCCCTGCTGTATTTGATTTTTCAGTATCCTCTGTATTGCATACACATTTATCTTAATTTGACAAGGGAAAAGGAACAACAAAATGGCAACACAAGGACAAAGGGCAAACCAATGCAATAACACTACTCACAAGACAATATGTAGGAAATTTACATTACAAATTGTGAGGGGTATTGGGGTTAAGAAAAAGTGTGAGAAAAATGAAGGAGGGGGAAAAAGTTCGACATGTTATGTATTCACTACCTTACAATTACTGAAAACCCTTCTATATATCAAATTGTCAATAAAATTAAATTTAAAATAATTTACATAAAATATATTCTCTGTATTGCTATAGTAAATATTATTCTGTCTATTACCTTTTTAAAAATGAGCAATATTTGGTTTCTAATTTGAATTAATTGCCCCTTTTTTATCAGAGGGTCATCAACTTGAATGTTATTAAACTATACAAAATATTCAGAATATACTTGCCATTATTTTGAAAAAAACATTATTTTGGTATTGTCTCATACTGAATATAAAATAGTTCAGTTCTCTGGAAACTCCTAACTTTTAAAACTGAATATTTGTTTTAAGAGGACAGAATATATGTGTTCTTCAAAATTCCTATGACTACTAACTACTCATTTTCAAATTCAAAACATGCCATACAAGAGACATTTAAAACAGTCCAGTTTTTATTTTATTTAATTCTGCAACAGATGCAGTTTCCAATGGGGTGTTACGTATTTAAAAGTCAACAGGAAAATAGCCATATTCTGGTAGAAGATAAAACTATGAAGTGTCAATTATAATTAATTCCTCAAGAGTAAACAATTTTTCATCAGAGTAAGCTATTATTTCGATGACAATCAATCCCAATATTTTATGCCGTAAAGTCATCCTAGCCCAACAGTTTCCAACTTGTAAACTGCACCTTAAAATTCAGCATATTCACAGCATGACTAGTATATCACTATTGTGAAAAAAAGACTACACTTCTGCTAATGTGATGCCCTTTCTAGTGTTGAAAGAAACACTACACTAAACTTTGATGCATCTTTTTCCCCCAAGTGGTATTCTTGAGATCAGAAAACGTGCAAATATTGTTTATACTTATCTTATTATCTATCATGGATATTCAGGAGGCTAAGATCTGAATATTATGGTGAAAAGCCCACCCAGGCAGGAAGTTTCCTTAGATTCTTATCTCTAATAAACTGCTCAGGAGAATTCAGACACAAGTGGCACTAAGGTTCAAGTGGTAGATCAGTAGCCTTGAGCAAAAACAGGTTCAGTTACAGTGCTCAGGCCTAGAGGTCAAGCCCTAGGATAAACAAAACAACAAAAACAAAATGAAAACAAGCCACAGAACTATCATTTTTCTCTGAAGCCAGAAAGCATTCATTTTACGTGGAGCTGCACCATAGATTGATGCTGGAAGTAAGTGGAAGGAACTGTTACTGAAAGTGGAAACTGATTCCTAGAGAGGACTTGAACATAGAGAAATGACAAAGTTCAAGTTAATTTGTGCTGTCCTTTTTACAGTACAAGAAAAGCTTCCAAGGCTTGAAGAAATCTCTGTCCCTGACTTTTTCAAGTGTTTTCTTTACTCATATAAAACTTGTCCTTAGGGGCTGGAATGGTAGACCACTTGCCTTGCATTCATGAGACCCTGGGTTCGATTCCTCAACACCACATAAGCAAAAGGAAAAAGCCAGAAATGGCACTGTGGTTGAAGTGGTAGAGCGCTAGCCTTGAGCTGAAGAGCTGAAGGACAGTATATGGGCCCAGAGTTCAGGCCCCACGACAGGACCCCCCCAAAAAAAATTATCTTAAACTGCTAATTGAGAGAATTCCAAATGGAAACAATATGCAATTTGAAGGCCAGAATAGAACAAAAGGTAATAACTGTTTTAAAAGTGTTCTACTGCAAAGAAACAAAGACATGGAGGTTTTAAAATGTCTTATGCACGGATATATGACTCCTGAGATGATTCTCCTGTTGTAGGAGTCAGTTATCCATTCTTTTATTCTGGTCCTGAGTTCTCCATAGCAATAAGGATTCCAAAAAGCAGGTGTCAGTAAGATCAGCAAAAGATCAGCCTCTATTCAAACCAGTGCTTAACAATGGTCCCAAAGAAATATGTGCGTTTTTTCATTTGCTTTTTGTTTGTTTACATGTGCTGGTTCTGGGGCTTGAACCCAGAGGGTGGACCCTGTCCCTGTACAGTTGTCTTTCCTGCCCACCGACTTCCTAAGCTTGTATTCTACTGCTTGAGCCAAAACTGCACTTCTGGCTTTTTTAGTGTGTAATTACAGATAAGAGTTTGACAAACTCTCCTGTCTGGGATGGCTTTGAACTGAGATAGTAAGAAATCCAAGTGACATCAACTGTATGGACTTCTCTATTGAAACAAGAAATATTAGATGAAGTTTATTATAAAGCTAATATTTGACAATTTTTAAAAGAAGAGAATATGTCCAGCAAAGAAGCCATAAATTAAATAACTCAGCAAAAGTAAGTGCACTGAATCATTTTGGAATTATTTTTTCTGTTTGGGAAGATTAGTATTGATGTCGTCATTCCTATGAGGGGAAATTAATGTTCTATTTGCACATTGTTTGTTGGTCATGGGGCTTGAACTAGGATCCTGGTCTCTGTCCCTCAGCTCTTTAGCTCACGTTGAGCACTCTACAGCTTTAGGTCCAGCAACACTTCTGGGTTTCTGGTGGCTAATGGAAGATAAGAGTCTCATGGAATTTCCTGACGAGGTTGATTTTGAACCAGAATCCTCTTGTGTCAACTTCCTGAGTAGCTAGGATTACAAGTGTGAGCCACCAGCATCTGGATTATATTTGTATTTATGTGCATTTAATGTCACTGTGTAGACAAAGAATGGAAATTTGAATCAAATGATGACATTGAAGCTTTTCAGGAAAATTGAGGTAGCAATAAATATGTCCTCCTTTTCCATGTTGTTACATTAATGACTCATGAGTCTTGCGACTCTTACATTAGCATCCTCTGCTGTCTGCGTATGTGGAGTGGTATCATAAATTGTTTATAGAGAAATATAGAAAAACAGATTTTTTGAAAGCAAAGGAGGTCAGGTATGAAACAACAGCATAGAAGGATATACAACTTATCAGACAGAGATAAAGAACTAGCCTAAGTGACTAGAATGCTAACGGCAATGAGGAATAAGCCTAGTTGATAACTAGTTCTTCAATAACCAAAAATGGTTTCCTAGAAGAGTTTCTGGTATAACTTAGTTATTATCATTTATTCTTTCCATCTAGAGTTATTCGTTCTCTTCTGTCAAAACTATAAATTAGCCTATCTGCTTTTGGATGCCATGACTTACCAAAAAGATTTCCAAATCCCACTTAGACTACCCTTCTGATTGTGATTAGCAATGACCACTGAAAAGCCTGGAATCTTTGAATTTCCAGGATTAATCTTCACCTGATGTCTAAACACATTCTTGGGATTAATTGCTTTGACCTATTAACACAACGTTCCTTTTTTTATCACCCTATTCTAATATAGGTAAAGTAAATGAATTAAGAACTATTGTTAGGTATCAGTTGGAATGAGCAACTATATATTGCAAGTATGGGTTCTTTATTTTGCATTTACTAGCTAAATGATTTTTTGGCAGTCCTGGGGCTTGAACTCAGGGTCAGGGATCTGTTTCTGAGCTTGTTGTTTGTTTGTTTGTTTGCTCAAGACCAGCACTCTATCACTTGAGGCACAGCTCCACTTCCAGTGGTTCTTTTTCTATTTATGTGCTACTGAGGAATTGATCCTAAGGTTTCATGCATGCTAAGCAATAACTGTTCTATTAAGCCACATTCCCAGAGCCCTAAATGACTGTCTTTCTTTTTTATATTAATAAGTTTTTATTGTGAAAATACCGTACAGAGGGGATAAAATTACATGAGCAAGGTAATGAGTACATTTCTTATCAATTATTGTTGCCTCCTCGTTTTCCTTACCATCCCTGACCATCCCTTCACCCCAACTGCCCCCCCCCCGCCAAAGTTGTAAAGTTTGTTTTTCAACATAACGACTGTACATCTCAATGACGCAATGTGACATTCCTAAGATGGCATTACTTTTTCATTCCATTACTATGTATTATAATTTAGCCCAGGCGTTACAAAAGGAAGTGGAAAACAATACTAGGTCCAGTAAGGCTGACATTCCTATCACATTACTAAGCAAGTACAGTGTTAAGACCTGCAGGACTCATAGGGCTGTTGCATGTGTCATTATTATGTAAAACACTATTAACCATCTTCTCTGACATCCATAACATTTTGCTTCCATTTTCAAGACCAAGAGCCAAATATCTAAGCCTTTTTTATTGATAGGGTGTGTTTCCTAGAAAGGAAGAAGGAGGTGATGTTGGAAAAATATGACTATTTGCTCTCTGTCCATATTTTTTGCATTTTTTAAAAGTGCTACTGATGAACTCCCACTTACATCTAATTGACTATACTGTCTGCACCAGATGAAGATTAATGAAGAAATTTATTCTGGTGGGTAGTCTCATATATTAACAAAATCCATTTCTGGAAATAAGATACTAGGTAAGAAAGTATAAAGTATTGTTATAAAATGGTTTATTCTCCTTGCAGAACAAAAGCTCGCTATCTTAATTTTCACATTAAGAGATCACTAAGTAGCAAAATTGTGTAGAAAGCTAGCATAAGAATATGGAAATGAAATCTGTCTCCTAATATTATAAAGACAATTTCTTTCATTTTTAGTTACAGTTCCTAAAGTAATAAAAAAAAATAAGGTAAAACAGAAACAGAAACTCAATTTTCTATCCTTCCTAACTTTCCAACAGAAATTAGAAAATCTAGTAAAAATACAGCAATCACAGGGTGGTATAGGATGGAATAGGATTACCAGATGGTGAAAAAGAAGATAACAAAAATAGGTACCCTGGAACAATGGAAAACAAAATCTACACCTACAGATTGTGATGTAACTAGAAAATAGTTTCTACTCTTCTAAGACTTTGATATTTTAGGTTTGTTTACACAGCAACTTTCATCTCTAAGGAAATGACTCTTTATTAATACTCACGGTTTTGCAGCTTATAACCCAGCAACAAATAATGCTTCTAAATGTAAACAAGCATGATACTAAGAGTAACCAAGGTTACTTCCATCGCTATAACTGATAAATAAGAAAGATCTTGGGGAATAGTCAAACAATCTTGATCTTTTTCATACCTTTCCTCATCTCCAACAGAAGACCTAGTCAAGATATTGAAAACATTAATAAAGGATTTTTATATTTTTATTGTTCACACTAAAGCAAACACACTTTTCCTTTTTAAAAGCTTGACTTTGAAAGAGTCAGACCCTCACCATTATTTTATACACAAAAGTTTACTGCTTTTGCTTAGGTGTTTTCCTGTCTTTGGGTGTTGCTCTCTATTATTTTGGCAAATACATAGAAAAACAAGATAAATCCATTATGCTTATGTTGAATTGTTCAAAGTCAAGCTGTCTTCAAACAAAGTTTTCTGTTCTTGTGACTATGCATCCCACTCTGCAAAATCTAAATCATGCTTTTTAATTTAAATTAAATCTCATGTATGAGACTATTTGGTCCACACAGACAGTGGTTCTTATTTTGAGGCTTCAGACGAGTGCTATTGTTTATAACCACTCCTGTTTTAACAGGATGGGACAAAGAGAAGTAGTGAGTTTAATTATAAAAAGGAAGCATGAGACATACTTATTTTTGTTGCTAATGCTCTAACCACTTCAGATTATTTTTCAGGCCAAGCCTCCCTTGAGCAATGATCGCTTACCTATGGCTTCCACAAACGTGAGAAAACAGGGAAATTACACTATATCTAACTTTCTTTGTTTTTATAGTTTCTCACGAATTTTTGTTTGCAGAACTTGTCCTGATATCACTCTTCTAAATCTCTGCTTTCTAATTAGCAAGGTGTATTTCATCTCAAGCTTGGACCCACTCTATTTTTAAATGTAATCATTCAATATTATATTGTTTTCTAGAAATCATTAAATTCCATTGAGGTTTATATGGATCTTTATGTTAGAAGAACACAGATAAATCCCTTGAATACTTTTTCCAATTTATTTAAATATTTCTAGTATAACATCACAAATAGGACATTAACATTTCACAAGTACCTCATGTAGACCAGTTATTTTAATTATTTTGTGCACATATTAAGTCCAATATAATTTTATCAACTCTATATGAATAAACAATATTTACAGGTAAGTTTCTTTACCAAAAATAAATCTGTCTCAGGCTTCCCTTTAATAATTGAAACCACTACTTCTCTTTGTCTCATCCCAAAATTGTTTCATCCTGGCAACCAACATATTTTTTTCCAGCTTCTAGATCATGCAATTAATAAGCTTTTAGGATTGCCTTCAAAACTTTGGTAAATTATTCCCAGTTATTTTATGTCTGGATATTGTATTGCATACACTCAAGTTGCCTTTTAGTTCTGTTATTCGAGAATGTAGCACAATTCATTTCCCACTCATTTGAAAGAAGCCTGAATTGATTTCCATTTCTTTGACTAGAGGAAATAATGCTGCTATAATCCTCTGTGTTTTGGCCTGTGGGTGAATGTTACATTTTATTTTCATGAGACAAAGCCTGAAGAGCTCACTTCCTGTGCTATATAGTGGGCATTTGCAAATTTCATATTCTAGGGGCTGGGAAGGTGGCTCAGTGGTAGAGCGCTTGCCTTGCATGCATGAGGCCCTGGGTTCGATTCCTCAGCACCACATAAGCAAAAGAAAAAGAAAAAAGAAAAAAAATTCATATTCTAGGAATCTGTCAAAATGCTTTCAGAAGTGGCTTTCCCATTTGACATTTCTGCCACCATCCATTTTCTCTGTTTCATGATAGCATTTAGTATGGTCATTATTGTATTATGTGAAGTAATTCTCAAACATGTTTTATGATGTCATTTTAGTATTAATGTACATTTATTTGATGACTGATGTTTTTCTTGTGCTTATTTTTCACAAGATGTATTTTGTAGGTTTCTAATTGAGGTTCTTTTTAGCATTAGGTTTTGAGAGTTCTATATAGAGTCTAGATTTGAAATATACGATTTGCAAATATTTTATCTTTGATTTTGGATACACTTCATCATCATTATCTTCATCACCGTCATCATCAACATCACTATTAGTATTACTACTATTACTTTTACATGCATCTATGGTCTTGGGGCTTGAACTCAGGGTCCCCGAGATTTGTTGCAATTTGTTAACTATTTACCATTACAGTCATACCTCATTTCTGACTTTTTTGCTGATTAATCGGAGATAAGCTTGTCAGGGACTATTTTGTGGGGAGCTATCTTCAAACAGAAATACTCAAATCACAGTCTCCCAAGTAGCTAGGATGAGATACATGAGCCACCTTCTCCCAACTTCTATTCACTACTTGTATATGAGCTTTCACAGACAAAATTATTTTACACTTTCATTGAATTCTACAATATCGTTTTCTTTGCCTATAATTTTAATGCCAAATTTAAGAATGTTTCATCTCCAAATTGACAAGACATCTTTCTTTGCTTTACATTTACATCACTCTTTTTGTTTTATATGCCACATTTTAATAATGCTTGAAGTTAATATTTGAATAAATTTTTGTTTGTCAATGTTCACTTTTTAATGCTCCCCAATACTGTCTAACCTATCACCACTTATTAAAGAGAATGTCATTCCACAAATTTTTAGTTATACCCCTTATTAAATATTCCTTGATAATATTTATGTGGAGCTAATCTAGTGCCCTACAGACCCATTGAGCTGTATAAACTTTCCTCTACAAATATAAAAATTTTACACTAACAACTTTAATACTGGACAGATAAATATATTCCAGTTTATTTTCCTTTGTCAATGAATCAAAGAGTGCTGGGCAGGTGTTTTAAGAAAGTGTCATAAATGTAAATAAAACTGTGAAGCTGGCCGAAGTTGGCTCATGCTTGTAATCCTAGCTGCATAGGAGGCTGTGATCTGAGGATTGCGTTTCAAAACTAGCCAGAATGGGAATGTCTGTAAGACTCTTATGTCCAATTAATGACCAGAAAACCAGAAGTGACACAATTGCTCAATGGGTAGAACACTTACTTTGAGCTGAAGAGCAGAGGGGCGGTACCCAGGACCAGATTTCAAGCCCCATGAATGAACAAAAAAGGCGAGGAGACAATTTATATCTTTGCTCAGTTGTATCCTGCAATCCACAAAAATATATATAGAGATTAGTGGAAAAAGAAACAACAATAAGATAGCACTGCGCAACTACTATGTAGAAATTGGCATCCTTATACATTGGTGCTTGGCACTTAAAATGATGAAGTCAGTTTGTTAAACATACTGGCAGTCTTTAATATATTACACATAGAATTGCCTCTAAGATCCAGAATTTTGAATCCTAATTTTATATACAAATATATTTCAATGTATTTCCAATGAGACATATGTACAAGATTATATATAGCAAAACATTTTACAATAACATATAATAATATATTGAAATGCCCATTGAGGATGTTATACAATTATGCCCATGAATACAAAACAATATGCTCTATCTATGAGAATAATTTACATGGACTTACTTTGGAAACAGTAATATGACATGGGAGAAATGGATAAAATAGACTACATTCTCTAATTATATGAGCTTTTTAAAATTGACACATCTGTGTAGGTAGAATATGAAATAATAGCTGCTCAAGGGAAGGGTAGGATGAAATGATGACAGGGAGTGATTACTTTTAAATATTGGAGTGTTTTGAGAGGGTAGTGATGATAAAATGTTCTAGAAGTGAAGGTGATGTTCTTACTCCAACTCTTTAATATTCTAAGAATCATTGTACTTTATCGAAGGATTACAGATTGCATTTGCATTAACCTTAGGAAAAATTTTAGAATAGTAGTGGCTGAATCTGAATGATAATTTAAAACTTAAAATTACAGAATTCTGTAATGCATAACTTTAGTATGTTCATGAATAAGACTATCAAGAAAATATGATCTGTGTTATAGTCTCTAGGTGACTATACATGATATTGCAAGTCAGGAATATCCTACAAAATTATGTAAATTGATGGATGAGATAGGATTGAGAAGGATGAGGGATAATGAGCATAAAGATGCACTGTATTGGCCATGGAATGTGGCTTAGTGGTAGACTGCTTTCCTGAAGCCCTGGGTTTGATTCCTCACTACTACATGATAAAAAAAAAAAAAAAACTGGAATTGGCACTATGACACAAGTTGTAGAGTGCTAGCTTAAGGAAAAGAAGCTCAAGGACATTGCCAAGACCCTGAGTTCAAGCCCCAGGACTAGCCAAAATAAAAGATGCATTGTATTAAGCCAGGCACTGGCGGCTCATGCCTGAAATCCTCGAAGATCAGAAGGCTGAGGATTGAGGTTTGAAGCCAACCCAGCCAAGAAAGTATGTGAGATTCTTATCTCCAGTTAAATGTCATAAAAATCTGAAAGTGCTGCTGTGCCCCAAGTGATAGAGTTCTAGTGTACATCCAAAGGCGCTCAGGGACAGTGCCGAGACTCAGAGTTCAAACTTCAGGAGAGAAAAAAGAAAAAAAAAATACTCACTAAACACTATTCATAAATTGCATGGTCAAACAGCAACTCCCATACAACTACTTAAAGTTAATTAAAAGTATGATTAGAATAAAATACAAGTCATTTGGGGAAACAGACCTAGATAAAATACAGGAGACAAAGTAAATTTTATCTCATGCAGTTTGAGTGGAAATTTGTCCTTCAATCTTCTTACATCATTTATTAAATTGACAATACTGCCAATTATCTGTCAATTTCCTTGAGGAATAGATTGAATTCTGCTGTCCTTCCGTAGAAAACCATAAAGGTGATTCTTTTGCCTCTTATTGAAGTATATCTGATATTTTAATGTAGATTTGTCCTAATATAATATTCATTTAATCAATCTTTATTTATTTATTTATTTTTTTATTTTATTAATCAATCATTTCATTAGGATGATGTTGGTAAGATTTTTTTTCCAGTAAGTCCTATCCCATATAATACATGAGAGCATGCTGTATCAGTCTCCTATTAACATGAACAAATACTTTATAAAATTAACTTAAAAGGTGGAAAGATTATTCTTGGCTTTTGATTTTATACATTTCAGGTTGTGTTTCTTATCCTTATTGCTTTGGGTTAGTGGTGGTACAGTACCCCATGTCAGAAACAAGTAATGGAGTTTGTGTACTCATGGAAGCCAGGAAGTAAAGAAGAGAAGGACTAGGAGTGGGAGAGGGAAAAAGAGGAGGAGGGGAAGAGGCAGAGGGAGAAGAAAATGGAGAAGGAGAAAGAGAAGGAGAAGGAAAAGGAGAAGGAGAAGGAGAAGGAACAAAAGAATTTTATCTTAACATCCTCTTTCATCACAAAGTTCTCAGTGACCAAATCTCTACAACTATGCCCACTTGGAAGGGTTCACCTCTTTATGGCAACATAGTGAAAGATAATTATTAATCCCAATCTTTTATGATTTCAGATTTAATTTCTAGAATGGTGGGTAGATATTTCTATACAATTGCGATAATTTCGGTTCCTAAATATTTACTTGAATTAATCAGAGAAGCTATTTGGCGTGTAGGTATTTGGTTATACCATTGCTGGAAAGATGAATGAAATATTTTGAGTGCAAATTGAGAACGTGGATCCTTTGTGTGTCTGATTCTGACTTTACTTAACATATTTTTAGATCAACCGATTTCTTTGCAAATGATGTAAGTCTTCAGAATGGATGGGTACAATCCAATTATGTATATTGCCACACTTTCTCCAACCATCCCTCCATGAAAGGGCATCTGGGCTATTTTCATAACTTGGCTACAGCAAATAGTGAAGCAGTGAACATGGTTGTGAAAGTGATTTTACTGTAATCTTTTGGAAGATCTCATCACTATCTTTCTGGCAACAATCCTCTAGCCAATTTTCCAGAAGCACATCCCTCCCTTCATCTCCATCAAAACATTTTGCAAGTCATTAAAACACACTACCTCCTACAGGTCTCAATGAACGATATCCAAACAGTACCCATATACTTTCAATGCATTTTTTCATAATCATACACATAATTTAGTGAGAACCTTCTATATACATGACAATATAGTAAAAGTTTCTTCATGTGTCTAATAGCCATCCTTCTTTCCTCTTCAGAGAAGTTTCCCTGTAGGTTTTTAGCCCACTTAATTATTGGGCATTTGTTTCTTTGAGGATTTGTTGTTGGGGGATTCATTTTTTTTGAGTTCCAGGTATATTTTTGGTATGAGACCCTTGTCTATTGTATGGCTAGTGAAGACCATCTCCCAATCCGTGGGCTTTGTATTGATCTTGCTAGCTATGTCCTTTGCCATGCAGAAGCTCTGCAACTTCAAACAATTCCATTTGTCTAACCTTTTTTTGTTAATTAGTTATGTTTCTGGGTCTCTATTTAGAAAATTTTCGCCTCTGCCAAAGAGATCTAGGGTTTCTCCTATTCCATCCTGTAATGTTACCAGAGTGTCTGCTTTGACTCCTAGGTCTGTGATCCATTTGAAGTAGATTCTGGTGCAGAGTGATATATAAGGATCTAGCTTTAGTATGCTACAAGTGATTAACCAATTATGGCAGCACCATTTATTGAAGAGTCTGTCTTTCTTCCATTGTATTTTTTAGCTCCCTTATTGAAGATTAGATGACTATCTGTTTGTAGGTTCATTTCTGGATTTTCAATTCTATTCCAGTGGTCCAGTGATCTGTTCTTGTGCCAGTACCAAGCTATTTTGATTACTATGAATAGAGTTTGAAATTTGGTATTGATATTCCTCCAGCACTGCTCTTTATGTTAATGATCGTTTTTGCTATTCAGGTACTTTTATTGTTCCATATGAATTTTTGGATTGCCTCTACTATTTCCTTGAAGAATGAGGTTGGAATGTTGATAGGTAAAGCATTGAATTTGTAGATAGCTTTGGGAAATATTGCCATTTTCACGATGTTGATCCTTCCAATCTACGAGCATGGGAAGTTTTTGCCATCCTCTGTAGCCATAAAATAAATGCAAAGAAAACAACATTGAGATACCAATGACTTCAGTTAGAATGGCTGTAATCAATAAAATAAAGGCTGTAGAAGACAGCTTTGCATCCCTGAAATGAATCCTGTTTGATGGTGATGTATTATTTTTTGGATGAATTATTGAAGTCGATTGCCAAAAAAAAATTTTGGGGGGTGAGCTTGAACTCTGGGGCTGGGTGCTGTCCCTCAGCTCTTCAGCTCAAGGCGAGTGCTCTACCACTTGAGCTACAGTGCCACTTCCGGTTTTCTGGTGTTTATTGGAGATAGGAGTCTCACAGTCTTTCCTGCCTGGGCTGGCTTTGAACTGGGATCCTCAGGTCTCAGTATCCTGAGTAGCTAGGATTATAGGCGTGAGCCACCAGCACCCGGCTTGACCAAAATTTTGTTGAGAAGTTTTGCATCAATGTTTATCAAAGAAGTGCCTCTATAGATCTCTTTCTTTGATGAATTCCTGTCTGGTATTGGGATGGGGGTTATGATGGTTTCGTAGAATGAGTTCGGTATTAAATTTGCACTTTTAATTTCATTGAAGAGTTGGAGGAGTATTGGTGTGAGCTCTGCTTCGACGGCCTTGTAGAATTATGCTGCAAATCCATCTGGTCCTGGGCTTTTCTTAGATGGGAGGTCTCTTATTGCTGTTTCCATTTCAGTGCTTGATATGGGCCTGTTAATTTGGCTTAATGCAACTTGGTTTAGTTTTGGCATGTCGATATTTGCTAGGAAAAGGACCATTTCTGCCAAATTGTCAATCTTATTAGCATAAAGGTTTTAGAAGTATTCCCTGAATCTTGGTTGTTTTTGTGGTGATATTTCCATTCTCAAATGTGAGTTTATTTATTTGGGTGTGATTTCTTCTTTTTCTGATAAGATTTGCTATTGGTCTGACAATTTTGTTAATTTTTTGAAGAACGAATTCTTTGTTTGGTTGATTCTTTCTATTTTTTTGTATTCTAATTTGTTTAATTCTGAATTAATTTTAATTATTTTTTTCCATCTGCTGGATTAGGGTTTAGCTTGCTGGTCTTTTTCAAGGAGGTTCAGCTGTCTCATTTTGCTTCAGGTTCTTGAGTACTGAATTAATTCGTGTTGTCTTGAGCTGTTTTGCTTCATTTCTGTGTATGTGTAAAGTTGTTCCTCAATTTTCTTTTATTTCTTTCACTCAAGTTCTTACTTAAAGTGTAAGAAGCCAATTCTTCTTTCTCAAGATACTCAAGGTGAACATTACTTATTCCAAATCAATTTCAGTAATATTTAAACACATTCATATGTATCAATGGAATATGGATGCTAAGCACTGAGAACGGTCTTTCTATTTTCACAGCAGTCTTTGGCATAAACAGAAAGGTCAGGAATTATATGAAGATAATAAAACTAAAAATGCTTGCCATGAGGAAAAAAACCTATTATTAATTGTTGGATAGAGGCTTCCATTCTAGTAAAAGAAATATGCTACTTGATGTAGAATTTCACAAAATCACATTGTTATGAAGAACCTAAACAATACTACAGAGTTGAGGGAGGTGAACTGGCCTTCTGAATAATTTACCTTTGGGTCAAATAAAATTAGGCTTCTAAAAAGAGAGTAGACATTGGAGAAAAATGATGAGATGTATGTAAATAGGTGTTTAGCTGTTTTTTTAATTTGTAAACTAATGCCAGGAGATAAGTAAGTTATGGCAAGGTAAAATTTAAGACCTTCCATTGAAATACTCATTTGTGTGTGTGTGTGTGTGTGTGTGTGTGTGTGTATGTGTGTGTGTGTGTTTGAATGTACGTGTACGCACATGTACATGTACTCATGCATGAACACATCGTTCCTGAGGCTTGGATAAATGGCCTGGGCACCTTCCCTAAACTTCTGTGCCCAAGGCTAGGGTCTACCTCTTAAGCCATTGCTCTACTTCTGTTTTTTTCTTTTTTTTTTTTGAGGTAAAAGCATGCATTTTCAAGTTTGGACTGGCTTTGAAGAGTGGTCTTCAGATCTCAGTCTCCCAAGTAGCTAACTAATATTATTCAGCCCTTGAGTACCTAGTTAAAATTCTGCCTGTCCTCTATGCTTCACTGCTATTTTATACTTTTCCTGAGGTAATCTCAAGTGTAACTCATATATAAATATATAATTTATATATATATATATATTTAAAGCAAATATATATATATATATATATATATATATATATATATATATATATATATAGTTTTAAAAATACTGTTACTGCATGCACCAGGGGCTCATTTATGTAATCTTAACTACTTAGGATGCTTGAGAACAGAATCCAGGCCAAAAGTTTAGTGGACTTCCTTCTCAAGTATAGCTAGGTGCATTAGATAATTTCCACCATCCTTCAATATCTATATCTAAGATTGGAAGGATTGTAAAATCTAGGCCAACCAAGGTAGGAAACAAGACAAGTTGATGTGCAACTCTGATGTCGGTGATGATTAGAAGGCTAAAAGGACAGATCAGGTGCATGTTCTTGTGGAAAGAGAATCCCTATTTTAAAATTAACTACTGATATGACGCCAGCCTAGCAAGAGCAATACCCCAATTTGAAATCCCCACAATATTCCACAACCAAAATAAGTATTAACATCCAAAAACTTAGTACAATCTGTTCTTTGCTCTAATAGCATCGTTATCTGATTATCATATGATGTGACAGAATAGTTTCTTCATTAAACTTAAGATATATTCTAAAAGATGTTGAGAATTCTTTCTCAATTACTAAGTGTAAACAAATGGCAAATTGCATTTCTTACATATTTGACTATTACTAAAACTCATCTTATGCTTATTATTAATAGTAATATATTACGATTTATTTACTTTGTAACAGTTTTTTAACTTTTTGCTTTTCTGCTGAAGTTTAAATATTTAAATAGTAACATCAAAGTATATTGCTTGGGTACTTAGGGCAGCTTTTTTACAAAGTTTTTAACGAATGTCTTATAAGAATTCTTAATTGGTATATTATTTGGTTTATTCTTAATTTCAATTTAATTTTATTGTAAAGGTAATGTACAGATGGGTTATAGTTACATAAGTAAGGTAATTAGAACATTTCTTATGGAAGCAACATTGTTATCTCCTCCATAGGTTTTTTTGTATACTCAAAAAAAGAACTATTGGAGAATCATGGATTATGCCGGAGGAGAAGCTGGAGGCTAAACAAGCTCTCATATAGAAAGCAGTTTTAGAGTTCCAGTGAACAGTCCTAAGCCAGAGTATCACACCAAGTGTGCCTTCAAAGGACAGAGAGTTAGGACAGAGGGAGAAAATACAGGCAAGGAGAGAGACCTGAGGACTTGCCAGCAGCCACTGCTCCAGTGGAAGCAGTGACGATGGTGACCGCTGCCGCCATCCCTGAATCACAGAGAGTCCGGGATGAAGGAGCCAGACGCAGCGGGTGAGCGGATTCTACTCAACACCAGCAAGAACCGACAAGGAGTGTACAATTTCATTCCTCAGTTTGCAGACCAGAGACAACCCAGGAACCAAGACTCAGTGTGATTAGAAGCCTAACGTCCTCACTCCTTCTCAGAGAGCAGAGGAGGGAAGACCACCCCTCCTTCCCCAGTACCAGAGATCTCCATCTTGGATACCGACAAAGCTTGGCGGAGCTGCTAGCTCCAACTCAGGCCTTGGAAGAAATCTAGAGTCATCTAGAAGGTCACAAGAGCCTAACCTGACCTGTCAAACTCAGCTCCAACCAGGGAAAAGTCACCCAGCTCGGGTGCCAGCCCCAGGAGTGGCTTTCTGCACCGGGTAATCAGAGCCAAAGGCTGCCCCTCCCTTTAACAGCCTCGACAATCAATTGAAATTCAGTAAACAGAAACCCTGAGAGTGGCTCCAGGCTGGGCTCTGTGAGTTTCTCACAAACGAGCCTCCGGGAAAAGCTGTTTGCTGAAAGGCAACTCTACCCAGAACCTAGCCTCATCACAGCATTTGCAAACTTGAGGAAAAAGCCATCTCCCTCTTTTGTGAAACTCAAAGCAGATCTCCCTCCCATTGAACTAACCTGGGAGAAGGACCGCAAAACATTGGGGAAAGAAGAGCATTTTTCTGCCTGTTCAAAGAAACTGACTTAAGTAACCAACCAAGCCACAGGAACAGAAGCAGACCAGAGACTCCAACAAGAAGCTAGTTATGGACACAAGAGAGATACAGGATTTTTCCCACCCATCCCAAAAAAATCAAAGAACTTTTTTTGTTGTTGTTGTACCATTTATAAAAATTTTTTTTTTCTAAAAATGTTTTTTTAATCTTTAATTTTTACATTTTTTGAAAAAACAATTGTTTTCTAGTAAGTTTTTTATCCTCTTAGAATTTTATTTTAGGGGTATATGTGTGTGTGCGTTTTTCTTTCTTTTTTTTGATTTTTTTTTTGTTTAACTCTACTAAACTTCTGATCTTTTTTCTTTCTTTCTTATCCTTTTCACCTTTTCTTCTCTTTCGTTCTTCTTTATGTGATTTAATTGCTATTCTGCACATCCTCAGATAAACCCATGGTCGATTATTAGACCTTATCACCAATTGTGTACACATTTAATCCACAAATTTATTATTCAATTCAAAACCTCTTAGACTTAAATTCCTTAATAGCAGTACTACCTCTTTATACATATATAATATTTTAAGTATTTTTAATTTTTAAGTTTTTCACATCTCCTTTATGTCCCTCCCCTTCTCTCATTATATTCATGTTCTTCTCTGAATAGTTTGTTTTCGTTTATGTATAACATTTTTAATTTTTACCTTTTTATTTTTTCTGGTCTCTTTTTGTTACCTTTCTCTTTCTTTTTTTTCTCTCTCTACTTTCACCCTATCAAACCTATTATGTGCTTTGAGATTAGGACTTAGTTAACACTCCCTGTGCCTTCCCACATCACTCTATTCCTAGTTTTTACCCACATCTCTTCCTAAACCTAATAATTTCTGGTTTACCAAATTCTTTTTGCGGTTAATAGCCGATTAACATATAGTTGTTTGATGTTTAATAGATGTACCTATTGAACTAGATTGTATCTGCAGACTATTGACTGTGCAAATACAGACTTTGGTTGATGCTTGCCTTAAGATAGTGTTATAGCACGAAATCTTGTTAATTTCACCAAACATGGGCAGAGTAAGCCAGAAAAACACAAGAAAAATGGCAAGTCCAGATATCTCAACTCCCACTCATGATAATCAGGGGACAGAACAGATAATGAATAATCCAGAGGAGAGTTCCCAAATAGCTCTACAAACACTGCTGGCAAACATGATGAATGAAAAGATTGAAAACATACAAAGGGCTCTGTATGAGCGTGATAGGGAGAGAGAGGAAGCAATCCAAAATTTTATACAAGAATATCATGAGCGTGAGAAAGCTACTCAAAAACTGATACAGGATTTGCATGAGCAGGTTGAGAATACTCAAAGAAAAAGGCAGGAATGGCATGAGCAGGCTGAGAACACTCAAAGAGAACTACAGAAATCGCATGAAAGGGCGGAAGCTAATCAAAGAGTAATAGAGGAATTGAGAGAGCAGGATGAGAATAGACAAAGATCACTAAAGTCATTCATGGGAAACCACAAAGGGAATGCTGAATGGAACCCAACAGAAGGAATGGGAGTCCAAGGAAAACATAACAAATCAACAAAATGATTTGAGAATAAACAATGAACACCAAATTAAGGAAGTAAGGAAGTTCATACAAGATCTAAAACAAAGCTTCAACAAAGAATTTGAAGCCATTAAAGCTGACATACTAGAAGGAAAAGAAATAAAAAACAAAGTAGAAAGTCTCAACAGCAGGTTAGACCATGCAGAAGATCGAATCTCTGGGATTGAAGACAGACTATATATTACAGAGAAAGAACATACAACCATCCAACACAAGTCCAAGAAATGTGAGAGATCTATCCAACACTGGGAAGACGCAATTAGAAGGCCTAATCTAAGGATAATGTGTGTAGAGGAACACCTAGAAACAGAAGTTAATGGTCTAGGAAAACAGTTTAACAGGATCCTAGCAGAGAACTTCCTAAACATGCAAAAAGATAGGCTTATTCAAATACAAGAAACTTTTAGAACTCCAAATAGAGCAGAACAGAATAGGACATCCCACCGTCACATTATAATCCACACAGGATCAATTCAGACCAAGGAAAAGATCCTTAAAGCTGTCAAGGAGAAAAAAATTAATCACCTATAAAGGGAAACAAATTAGAGTTACCTCAGTTTTCTCAGCAGAGACAATCAACGCAAGAAGAGCCTGGAATAATGAATGCCAACCCTAAAAAAAAACAACTATCAACCAAGAATACTATACCCAGCTAAACTCTCCTTCATAACTGAAGGCCAAATAAAAACCTTCCATAGCAAAGAAAAATTGATACAATACATGTCCACCAAATCAGCCCTACAAAAGATTCTTAAAGATGACCTACACATAGAAAACCAAGAAGCCCACAATAAAGGCTAAGAAACTGCACCCAAACTGCAAACCAAGAACCATAGGAAGAACCCAGTTTCACAGCCCCTAACAAGGTGGATAACATGGCAGGAACTCCAAAATATCTCTCAGTCCTATCTCTTAGCATTAAAAGACTTAATCTCCAATTAAGCCACATAGACTGTCTTGTTGGATTAAAAAACAAGATCCTTCTATCTGCTGCCTTCAGGAGTCACAACATGCCCGTAAAAACAAACACATTTTCAATGTTAAAAGCTGGAGCAAAATCTACCAAGCAAACAGCCCCCATAAATAGGCGGGAGTTGCAATACTAATATCAGGTAGAATAGACTTCAAATTAAAATCTGTGAGAAGAGATAAGAAGCTCGCTACATACTAATTAAGGGATCTCTCCTTCAGGAGGATATTACAATTCTAAATATCTATTTGCCAAACAATGGAGCACCCAAATTTATCCAAGAAACACTGCTTTCCCTCAAATCCCACATCGATCCAAAGACATTAATTGTTGGGCATTTTAACATACCACTCTCAGCACTAGATAGATCAATGTGGAAAAACTCAACAGAGGAACCACAGATTTAAACAAATGCATAGATCAAGTATATTTAACAGACATCTACCGAATATTATACCCAGCAGCATCAGAATATGTTTTTCTCAGCAGCATATGAAACATTTTTTAAAATAGACCAACTTTAGGACATAAAGCAAACTTGTCCAAATTCAGAAACATTGAAGTTGTACCTTGCATTCTCTCAGACCACAAGAGAATAAATTTAGAACAAAACACCAAAGGCCACCAAAGAAAGTCCGGTAACACATGAAGGCTGAACAACACATTGCTGAATCACGAGTGGTCAAGGAAAAGATTAGAATGGAAATTCAAATGTTCATGCAAATTAACAAAAAAGAGGACACAAATTACCAGCCTCTCTGGGACACAGCAAAGGCAGTACTCAGAGGCAAGTTTATAGTTCTGAGTTGCTACATCAACAAATCGGAGAGATCTGAAACCAACAATTTAATGAGACATCTGAACCTCCTTGAAAAAGAACAGCAAGATAAACCCAATCCAGTAGATGAAAAGAAATAATTAAAATTAAATCAGAATTAAATGAATTAGAATCCAAAATAACTATAGAAAGAAGCAAGAAAATAAAGAGTTGGATCTTCAAAAAAATTAACAAAATTGACTGATCCTTATTAAATCTTATCAGAAAAAGAAGAGAACACACCCAAATCAATAAACTCAGAGTTAAGAATAGAAACATCACCACGGAAACAACCAAGATTCAGTTTTGAGAATACTCGAAACTTTATGCTAAGAAATTTGAGAACTTGGCAGATATTCGACTTTTTCCTAGCAAATATTGACATGCTGAAACTAAAACAAGATGAGTTAAACCATCTTAGCAGGCCCACCTACAGCATTGAAATAGAAAGAGCAATAAGAGACCTCCCAGCTAAGAAATGTCCAGGAACAGATGGTTTTACAGCGGATTTCTACAAGCCTTCAAAGCAGAGCTCACACCAATACTCCTCCAACTTTAGTTCACTTCCGAACACATTCTATGAAGCCATCATAACTCTTATCCCAAAACCAGTCAGAGACTCATCAAAGAAAGAGAAATATAGAACCATTTCTTTGATGAACATTGATGCAAAACTTCTAAACAAAAATTTGGCCAATCGACTTCAACAATTCTTCCAAAAAAACATACACCATGATCAAACAAGATTCATTTCAGGGATGCAAAGCTTGTTCAATATAGGCAAATCAAATAATATTATTCCTCACATCAACAGGAGCAAGGAAATAAACCACATGGTTATCTCAATAGATGCAGCAAAAGCATTCGACAAGATCCAACACCCCTTTGTGATGAAGGTTTTGGAAAAATCAGGAATCCATGGAACATTCGTCAATACAATACACGCTGTATATGACAAAACTACAGCCAGCATTATACTTAATGGTGAAAAATTAAAGCCATTTCCTCTTAACTCAGGAACAAGACAAGGATGTCCATTTTCTCCACTTCTCTTCAACCTAGTATTAGAATGCCAAGCTACAGCAATAAGACAAGATGCAGACATAAAGGGGATCCAAATAGGGAAAGAAGAATAAAACTCTCCCTCTTTGCAGATGACTTGATCTTTTATTTAAAGAATCCCATAGACTCCACTCCCAAATTACTCAAGCTGATTCAAAACTTTGGCAGAGTAGCTGGGTATAAAATTAACACCCAAAAATCAATAGCTTTTCTGTATGCCAACAATGAAAGACGTGGAGCTGAAATTAGGAAAGCAACTCCATTTGTAATAGTCCAACAAAAAATAAAATACCTAGGAATTAACTGAACCAAAGAAGTGAAGGACCGCTATGATTAAAACTTTAAAAACTTGAAAAAGGAAATTAAAATATAACTTAGAAAATGGAAAAAACTCCCGTGCTCCTGGATTGGAAAGATTAACATCGGGAAAAATGGCAATACTTCCCAAAGCTACCTACAAACTCACTAAGATACCTTTCAAAATTCCAAACTCATTCTTCAAGGAAATAGAAGAGGCAATCCAAAAATGCATATGGAACAATAAAAGACCCCGAATAGCAAAATCGCTCCTCAACGGAAAGAACATTGCTGGAGAAATATCAATACCAAATTTCTACTATAAAGCCATAGTAATTAAAACAGCTTGGTACTGGCACAAGAACAGACCTCAGGACCAATGGAATAGAATTGAAATGAACCTAAAGACCTATAGCCATCTAAACTTTGATAAGGGAGCTAAAAAAAAAAGAATGGGAGAAAGACAGAGTCTTCAGTAAATGGTGCTGGCAAAATTGGTTAACTACTTCTAGAAAACTAAAGCTAGGTCCTTATATATCACCCTGCACCAGAATCAACTCGTAATTGATCAAAGACCTCGGAGTCAAAACAGACACTCAGAAAACATTAAAGGATGGAAAAGGAGAAACCCTAGGTCTCCATGGCTCAGGCCGAAATTTTCTAAATAGAGACCCGGAAACACAAGAAATCAAAGAAAGGTTGGACAAATGTGATTGCATAAAGTTGCAGAACTTCTGCATGGCAAATGACATAGCTAGCAAGACCAATACAAAGCCCACGGATTGGGAGAAAATCTTCACTAGCCATACAACGAACAAGGGTCTCATATCTAAATTATACTTGGAACTCAAAAAATTAAATCCCCCAACAACAAATCCTCAAAGAAACAACTGCCCAATAAATAAGTGGGCTAAAGAGAAACTTAAAGAGAATCTTCTCTGAAGAAGAAAGAAGGATGGCCAATAGACATATGAAGAAATGCTCAACATTGCTAGCCATAAAAGAAATGCAAATCAACACAATTTTGAGATACCACCTCACCCCAGTTAGAATGGCAAAAATCAAGAACTCTAATAACAACAGATGCTGTAGGGGATGTGGAGAGAAAGGAACCTTACTTCATTGATGGTGGGACTGTAAACTTGTTCAACCACTTTGGAAAGTAATATGGAGGTTCCTCAAAAAACTCCACATAGAGCTCCCCTATTACCCAGCAATTCCAGTTTTGAGCATTTACCCAAATGTTTACAAACAAGACCACACTAAAGCTACCATCACAACTATGTTTATTGCAGCATTATTTACCATAGCTAAGAACTGGAACCAACCCAGATGCCCCTCAGTAGATGAATGGATCAAGAAAGTGTGGTATATATACACAATGGAATTCTATGCCTCCATCAGAAAGAATGACATTGCCCTACTTGTTAGGAAATGGAAAGACTTGGAAAAAATTATCTTAAGTGTAGTATTCCAAGCACAAAGAAACATAGGTCCCATGATTTCCCTTATTTGCAATATCTAGTATATGTATGAGTCAAGCGGAAAAGATCAGATAATGTGATTTTAGGAAAATGAACCCTAAGATATGTACTTTAAATGTTTTTTTCATGCATTTGTTTCTAATGCAATTATAAGATTATTTCTTTGTTGCTTTGTATGTCCCTCCCCCACACTATAACCCCTGCTTTCACGGTATTTATTGTCGGTATAATTTGTGGAGGGGAAGGGGAAAAACAAGTAGTTTAAATAAGGATAGAGGTGGACCTGATGCAACAATGAGAAATACAAGTTGTCATGTTGAAAACGAACTTTACAACGTGGGGGGGCAGTGGATTGGGTTGGAGGGGTGGGAGGATGGGAAGGGAGGGAAGTGTAAACCAAGGAGGAGGCTACAATTCTTGATAAGAAATGTACTCACTATCTTGCCTATGTAATTGTAACCCCTCTGTCCATTATTTTCACAATAAAAAATACTGCTGATGCTTTTGCTGTTGTTGTTGATCAATTGATGCTTTTGCTTTCTTTTTTCATGCATTTTTTATTATAAATTTGATATACAGAGGGTATACAGTTACTTAAGTCAACTAAAAAGTACACTTCATTTTGTTTTCTAAATTTCAGAATGTAAACTTTATAACTTATTTTGTTTCTTTACGGAAATTTTTTCAAAGTTGGTGAATGAGTTAATTTAATTGGACATGATTTTTACACAAACGCTGCTTTTACACATGGTAAATGCAAAGCCTGAAAACCTGCAAAGCACAATGTATGAGCGTGATAGGGAGAGAGAGAAGGCAAACCAAAGGTCAATACTGGAATATAATGAGCGTGAGAAAGCTACTCAAAAATTGATAGAGGAATTGCGTGAGCAGCTTGAGAACACTCAAAGAGAAAAAAGGAAAGGCGTGAGCAGGCTGAGATCAGTCAAAAGAAAGGCAGGAAGGGCGTGAGCATGCTGAGAAGATGCAAACAGAACTACAGGAATTCTGTGAACTGAGGAAGCTAATCAAAGAGATATACAAGAATCGAGAGAGCAGGATGATAATACACAAAGATTACTAAAGGCATTCATGGATTCCATTAACACAGAGCTGAAAGAATTCAGGGAGACCACAAAGGGAATTCTGATTGGAAGTTAACAGAAGGAATGGGAGTCCAAGGAATCCATAACCAATCAACAAAGTGACTTGAGAATAAACACTGAACACCAAATTAAAGGAGTAAAGTAGTTCATACGAGATCTAAAACAAAACTCCAACAAAGAATTCGAAGTCATCAAAGCTGATCAACTAGAAGGAAAAGAAATAAAAAAAAAAAAAAACAAAGTAGAAAGTCTTCACAGTAGGTTAGACCATGCAGAAGATCGAATCTCGGGGATTGAAGACAGCCTATATACTATAGAGAAAGAATATACAACCATCCAAGACAAATCCAAGAAATATGATAGATCTATTCAACACTTGGAATACACCATCAGAAAGCCTAATCTGAGGATAATGGGTATAGAGGAACAACTAGAGATAGAAGTTAAAGTTTATGCAATTTGTTTAACAGGATCTTAGCAGAGAACTTCCCAAGCATGCAAAAAGATAGGGCTATTCAGATACAAGAAACTTTTAGAACTCCAAATAGACCAGACAAGAATAGGACATCCCATCATCACATAATCCACACAGAAACAATTCAGAGCAAGGAAAAGATCCTTAAAGCTGTTAAGGAGAAAAGATTAATCACCTATAAAGGGGAACCAATTAGAATAACATTAGATTTCTCAGCAGAGACAATCAAAGCAAGAAGAGCCTGGAATGTTGTATGCCATGCCCTTAAGACAAACAACTATCAAGCAAGAATACTGTACCCAGCTAATCTCTCCTTCAATAAATGAAGGCCAAATAAAAACCTTCCATAGCATAGAAAAATAGAAACAATACATCTCTACCAAACTAGCCTTACAAAAGATTCTTAAAGATGTGGTACACATAGAAAACCAACAAGACCACAATAAAGGCCAAAAACAGCCCTCAAACTGAGAATCCAAGAAACATAGATAGAACACAGGAGGTACAGCCCCCAAGAAGGTGGATAATATGGAGGAAATCCCAAATACCTCTCAGTCTTATCTCTCAACATTACTGGACTTAACTCTCCAATTAAGTGACATGGCCTAGTTGGATTAAATAGCAAGATTCTTCTATCTGCTGCCTTCAGGAGTCACACCTTACCTATAAAAACAAACACATTTTCGATGTTAAAGGCTAGAACAAAATCTACCAAGCAAACGACCCCCATAAACAGGCGGGAGTTGCCATCCTAATATCAGATAAAATAGACTTCAAATTAAAATTTGTGAGAAGAGATAAAGAAGGTCGACACGTACTAATTAAGGGATCTCTCCTTCAGGAGGATATTACAATTCTAAATATCTATTCAACAACAACGGACTAACCAAATTTAGCAAGAAACACTACTTTCCCTCAAATCCCACATAGATCCAAAGAAATTAATTGTTGGGGATTTTAACACAACACTCCCCCACTAGATAGATCAACTCGGCAAAAACTCCACAGAAACCACAAATCTAAACAACTGCATAGATCAACTCGATTTAACAGATATCTACCAAATATTTCACCCAGCAGCATCAGAATACAGGTTTTTCTCAGCAGCACATGCAACATCTTCTAGAATAGACCACATATTAGGCCACAAAGCAAAGTGGTCCAAATTCAGAAACATTGAATTTATACCTTGCATTCTCTCTGACCACAAGGGAATAAAGTTAGAACTCAACACCAAAAGCCACCAAAGAAAGTCAAGTAACACATGGAGGCTGAACAACACACTGCTGAATCATGAGTGGGTCATGGAAGAGATTAGAAAGGAAATTCAAATGTGCATGATATTCAACAAAAATGAGAACACAAATTACCAGGTCCTCCGGGACACAGCAAAGGCAATAGTCAGAGGCAAGTTTATAGCTCTGAGTTGCTACATCAACAAATTGGAGAGATCTGAAACCAACAATTTAATAAGACATCTGGAACCTCCTTGAAAAAGAGAAGCTAGATAAACCCCAATCCAGTAGATGGAAAGAAATAATTAAAACTAAATCAGAACTAAATGAATTAGAATCCAAAAAAACTATAGAAAGAATCAACAAAGCAAAGAGTTGGTTCTTTGAAAGAATTAACAAAATTGACAGACCCTTAGCAAATTTTATCAGAAAAAGAATATAACACACCCAAATAAATATACTCACATGAGAAGGGAAACATCACCATAGAAAGAACCGAGATTCAGAACACTATAAGGAAATAGTTCTCAAAACTTTATGCTAAGAAGTTTGAGAATTTGGCAGAAATGGAACCTTTCCTAGCAAATGTTGACATGCCAAAACTAAAACAAGATAAGTTAAATAATCTTAACAGACCCATATCAAGCATTGAAATAGAAACAGCAATAAGAGATATCCCATCTAAGAAAAGTCCAGGACCAGATGGTTTTACAGCGGATTTCTACAAGGCCTTCAAAGCAGAGCTCACACCCATACTCATGCAACTGTTCAATGAAATTGAAAGAGAAAGTTCACTACCGAACACATTCTATGAAGCCATCATAACTCTCATCCCAAGACCAGGCAGGGACTCATCAAAGGAAGAGAACAATAGACACATTTCTGTGATTAACATTGATGCAAAACTTCTCAACAAAATTCTGTAAAATCGACTTCAATAATCCATCCAAAAAATCGTACACCACGATCAAACAAGATTCATTTCAGGGATGCAAAGCTGGTTCCATATATGCAAAACAATCAATATAATTCATCACATCAACATGAGGAAGGATAAGAACCACATGGTTATCTCAGTAGATGCAGAAAAAGCATTCGACAAGATCCAACACTCCTTTATGATGAAGGTTTTGGAAAAATTAGGAATCCATGGAACATTCCTCAATACAATAAAGGCTGTATATGACAAACCTACAGCCAGCATTATACTTTATGGTGAAAAAACAAAGCCATCTTCTCTTACCTCAGGAACCAGACAAAGATGACCACTCTCTTCAATTCTCTTCAATCTAGTATTAGAATGCCTAGCTACAGCAGTAAGAAAAGATGTAAACATAAAAGGGATCCAAATAGGGAAAGAAGAAGTAAAACTCTCCCTCTTTGCAGATGACATGATCTTGTATTTAAAGAATCCCATAGACTCCATTCCCAAATTACTTAAGCTGATTCAAAACGTTGGCAAAGTAGCAGGGTATAAAATTAATCCTCAAAAATCAATGGCTTTTCTATATGCCAACAATGAGAAAAGTATGGCTGAAATTAGGAACGCATCTCCATTCTTAATAGTCCCACAAAAAATAAAATACCTAGGAAGAAACTTAACCAAAGAAGTGAAGGAACTCTATGATGAAAACTTTAAAAAAATTGAAAAGGAAATCAAAACAGAACTTAGAAATGGGCAAAACTCCCATGCTCCTGGATTAGAAAGATCAACATCATGAAAATGGCAAAAGTGCCAAAGGCTCTCTACAAATTCAATGTGATACTCATCAAAATTCCAACCTCATTCTTCAAGGAAATATAAGAGGCAATCCAAAAATTCATAAATAATTGGGCTAAAGACTTGAAGAGAAACTTCTCTGAAGAGGAAAGAAGAATGGCCAATAGACACATGAAGAAATGCTCAACCTCTCTAGCCATAAAAGAAATGCAAATCAAAAAAACATTAAGATACCACCTCACTCCAGTTAGAATAACTAAAATCAAGAACTCTAATAAAAACAGATGCTGGAGGGGATGTGGACAGAAGTGAACCTTACTTCATTGTTGGTGGGAGTGTAAACTTGTTCAACCACTTTGGAAAGTAGTATGGAGTTTCCTCAAAAGACTCCACATAATGCTCCCCTATATCCCAGCAATCCCACTTTTGGGCATTTACCCAAATGTTTACAAACAAACCACACTAAAGCAATGAGCACAACTATGTTTATTACAGCAGTATTTACTATAGCTAAGATCTAGAACCAACCCAGATGCCCCTCAGTAGATGAATGGAATTCACAATGGAATTCTATGCCTCCATCAGAAAGAATGATATTGCCCCATATGTTAGGAAATGAAAATACTTGGAAAAAAATATATTAAGAGAAATAAGCCAGGCCCAAAGAAACGTAGGTCCCATGTTTCACCTTATTTGCAATATCTAGTATATGTCTGAGTCAAGCAGAAAAGTTTAGATAAGTGATGTTAGGGAAATGAGCCCAAAGATATGTATTCAATTTTTTTTTCTTTCATGTGATTGTTTCTTACACATTTTTAAGATTATTTCGTTGTTGCTTCGTATGTTCCTCGCGCACAGTATAACCCTTTCTTTCACTGTAATTGATGTCGGTATAATTTGTGGAGTGGAAGGTGAAAAAAATTGTTTAAATAGGGATACAGCTGGACCCATTGCAAAAATGAGATGTACTCGTCGTTATGTCGAAAATTTACTTTACAACTTTGGTGCAGGGGGTAGGGGGGAGCAGGGAGAATTGAGGTGGAGGGGGTTGGGAAGGTATGGGAAGGGGAAACAAACGAGGAAGCTACAATGCTTGTCAAGAATATACTTATCATCTTGCCCATGTAATTGTAACCCCTCTGTACAGTATTTTCACAATAAAAATTAATTGAAAAAATATAGATAATATATTGCATATGAATTACATGTCAGCAAAAAAAAAACTATTGTTAAAGTACTTCACACAAAATGCAGAATATGTAGAACGATGTTTTCCGTGTTGGAAAAAACTATTTGTAAACTACAGTTTTTAAAACAAAGGTGTGCTTTGTGTTTATTTTGAGTGTATACAGAGATAACTCAATCAAAAACTGTATGTGATACCTGGAATACTAGGAATTATTTATCACTTATGAGTAATTGATTACCTGTCTATAAGAAACTTTTAACAAATGACAGAAGACACAAATCTATGCATATGCAATTTATGAAAGCCATATGTTACTTGCTCAATCCAATTGCTTTTTTCTACTTTGCTAGGAAAAAAAAATATTATTCAGATAAGAGCCAACAGCAGTGAAAGAAACAAAATACGCAATAATCTTGTTTTATTTGTGAAAATAACAAATGAAATTAAACAACAATTTCACTTACGGAAGTCCAATATTAGTGTATATGAAGATGTTCCATTGAATTTTTGGAATTTTAATTGCTATGAACATATGAAAACTAGAAAAAGAAAACATATACAGTCTTAGTGTGAACCAGCCTTGGAAAAATTTTCTTAATTGTTTTGAAATTACAAAAAAATGATACCATTAAAAAAATGATCTTTTCCTTTGAAAATCATTTTAAAATGTTTATCACTTATTATGATTAAAATACCAAACAAGAGTAATTTCATAAAATCATTACAAATGTCAGTTAATTACTATCAAAAAATAGAATAAAAGGCCAGTCCCAATATATTACCTACCTATCATTTTTCTTAGTTCCTAATCATTACCCAAATATCTTAAACAATCTAAATAGTTATGTCTTTAACATAAACATTCTATATTTTTACTTAAAATTTTCCAGGGCCATGTGTTCATGTTTCTAAAAAATATTAACCTCAGTTAAAAGATGCTTTTGTGAAATTAATGTGATACTTTTATTGTTGTTTTGTTGTTTTTGTTGTTGTTTGCAATACCTGGGTATTGTCCCTAAGTCTTTTTATGCTCAAGGACAGCACTCTACAACTTGGAGTACAGAGCTAATTCCTGTTTTTGAGTGGTTACTTGGAGCTAAGAATCTAATTGAAGATACGAATCTAACAAGTACTTTACTATCTGGGCTAGTTTCAAACAGGATTCTAAGATATCAGCCTCCAGAGTAGGTAGAATTATAGGTATGAGATACCGGCACTTGGTTTGAGGTATTTTTTAAATTTTAATTATGTTTTAATATGTTTGTGTCACTATACTGTACGTCATTCTACACATAAATTCATATTATATATATATATATAATTCTGATGACAAATTCTTTCTAAAATATATCTCTTTCTACACATAACTTATATATATATATATATATATATATTTCTGAAGACAGACTCTCTCTAAAATTTTTCACCTTTTTCATTTCAAAGATATGCAGTCTGTTTTTCTAAAAGTTTTCTAAAGTAAAATAACTAATATTTCAATACAAAGTAGAGTTTATTACTTTCAAGAGAATTTTAGATATACACATGATATTGTAGTAACATTTATAGTATATTACTTGAAGAAATTCGTTCAAACTCTTAAATATTTGTGTGCAATGACAGGGAGAGAGGAAGGTAATTCATAGTGGTTAGGAATTTGCAATGCTTCAAAAATCTATTCAATAATTTGTTATAAGCATATAGTCATGCTACCCGATATGGTTTAGTTTTGTTCAATTGTTCAAATTTTAACATGGATGCATGCCCAGTGGTAACATTAAAATTATTAATCAAAATACAAATAACTGCAAAATCAGAGACACATATCAAACTTTCAATAATTATCACTTATTATACTAATAATAATTTTGATGAAGATGATGATGAGCACAATTTACCCTGATATTGACAATGTTGTGATTTAAGAGGAAAATTTCTTAGACATCTGTGAAGCTAGATTTCCCACATTGAATACATAGTAATACACAGCATTGGATTACATACAGTGAGAATAACAAGAAGAGAATTTCAATATCAAGAAATACAATCACATGAACTGGTAGAGACAGTATAAACCCTGATGTTATCCTGCAATGTCTCTAATGTATACTCATTTTTCCTGGTGGTATGGTTTTCTTATAACTGAAAACGTTTATTACCACATGTTGATTATCCCACATAGAAAAAATGTATTATGCTGAGTGATTTCTGTTACCAAATTACCTTGTTTGATCTAGCCTTGGGAACTTAGGAGGAAGCCTTTCACCACCCACAAAGCCAGTGGCTTAGTTGTATATCCCTAGATGGTAACAACACATGCCTTAGGCATGCTTCACTCATTAGGCAGAAATCCTTGGTTAGTTTTAGTTTCTATCCAGTTCACTGGAGAATACCTATGTATAAATTTATGAAGAACATTTGGCAACAAATAAAGCACGAAGAAAAAATTTTATGGACCAAGATAAAGATTTTAACAGTGTGATTAGTTCAAATACCATTCTCATATTGATATGATTCATCAATCAAAGTTTTCCAATGATATAGTATGAATATGTTCTTCAATAGAGCTGTAAACACATGACACAATTTACATAATACCACTTACAAATCGGTAGTTGCCTGGCCTTAGAACCAGGAGGCAAAATTTATTTTTATTTCTGCAGGAAATTATTTGTGACTTTATACCAGCAAACTGAATTTGACTCTTTCCTTATTTGTAAGCTAAGATGGAAAATGTAAGACTCTCCACTTTTCTTTTTTCTTGCTGTAAAAATCAAAAAATATATTTTTAGTATTTTTTATAAATTACATCCATTTATAGATGAAAAATGTAAGACCAATAGTCAATATAGTGACTAAATAATGATACTAGAAATTGTTTCTGAGCCCTTCACTCTGTGAGCTTACAAGGAGCAGTATTGTGGTGATGGAGAGCACTAATATGAAAAGTCTATGGGGAAAAAGCATACTTTGTAAAAGGTTGTTTAAGACTAGGTGACCAGTGATGAGGACGTGAAATAGGCTGGTGTGTCAGGGGCATAAAAATGAGTATATAGAAATAATATTAGTGTCAGAAACAGAAAATCTTGATCATTCATCTAATCTAATATGTGTGAGTAGAAGGGTAAAAAGAAATCTAAAGTGTTCTATATCTCTGGACAGGCGACCATGTTAGTAACATTCTTGGTGATAAGTATTGCAAGTGGAAATGATTTAGGGGAAGGACTCTCTGATAGTTGTAAAGTTTATATTAAACTGATGCAAAGATAGCTCTGTTTAGATATTATCAAAATATCCACGACCATGAATATGAAAAAGAATAATATTATTGGGGGGCATTATTAAGGGGAAGAGGAAAAGGAAAGTTCTGACACAAGTGTGAGAAATGTGAGCACCAGTGTGGACAAGATTGGAAGAATGAGATAAATAAGGAAACAAGAAAATAATAAAGACAGATTTTCAGTAGTAAAAAAAAGGAGAGAATTTGAAGGACGAAAAGGTCAAAAATGTTACACAGATTTTGAAGGAAATATGCTATTTGGATTTGTACCTAAAAGTGCATAGATAAGTTCAATAAGAACAGTGGTTTGGTGAACTTGTAGAGATGTAAGTCATGTTGATGAATTTTTTGAGATATGAAGCCATAAAACTCTGGATCCATCAATTCAACAGAAACTGTAGATTTTAAATTTTGGAACAAATGCTTTTATTGTGACCTTAGAAAAATTATACAGATATAATTGTCATGAAATTGACTTAGAGGTATTCTGTGAATATTTTTGAAGACTTTGTTTAGCCAGGAGATTATAGATTGAACTACAGCACAGACAAGACTAATTTGTCCTACATTTCCAAAGAGTGAACCATGTATCCACATCAGTTTGCGATTTTATTGAAATATCTGTAGATATGTTTGTATATCTTATCAGCCTATCCAGGATAAATGTAGGACAAATAACACGAAGAATTAGGTTGAATATACAGCTTCATTGATGTTACTGAAGACTCTATGAATTGATTCTTCTTTAGTATAGAAAATGTCTCATTATCCATTGACACATCATAACTGCCATATACTCTATTTAAATCTAGTTCTTGTTAGGGATATCTCCATGCTGAAATTACCCTGTCAATCAACCTGTCAAAAATTCTTATATGTAGGAAGTGCTCTTATATACTTCAAGCTTTTATTGAATGGAGGAGTTCAGACATTACCCTCACCACTGGAATTAAATGACTAAAAAATAAGACATTTTGTTTTATTGCCTTTCTTTCATTTTCTCATCCACATTTGCAAGTAGGGAAGGATTCTGATGCAACAATAGAACAATGTAGACTTGTAATAACACAACATCTAGGATCTAGTGTTAATTTGGTTACATTAGCTCCAAAGATTGTGGATATTTATATTTCTTCTGGCTAAACTCATAAACTCCAAGAAAATGTCCCTAAGGAGCCTTTAAATACTAATATCAGTTTGTCTCATAGTGCTCTAAATTCTACATCCTCTATTGGGGGCATAGTTTTATACTGTGGAACTTTTCTCCTCAGAGAGTGAGTACTACCCTATTGCTTATCACAGATATAGTACCTTCATACATAGACTGGGCCTGTGCAAACAAGAATTGGTAGTTGAACAATGTTCTTAGCAGTTTGTAAAGATGAAATGGAAATAGAGCAACTATGAACTCAAAAGGAATATGCAAAGGCCCAAAGTAGAAGGTGTGCCAAGGAAATGCTGAGTTATAATTTCAAATAACGTAACGTACTCAGGTGTGAGGGTGTGTTGAATGTACAACTTCAGAAAATGTAGTTGAATACCTTGATGGGAAAACTGCTTTTTAAAATTTATTTATTTATTATTTATTTTATTGTGAAAATACCGTACAGTGGGGTTACACTTACATGGGCAAGTCAACGATTACATTTCTTATCAATCATTGTAGCCTCCTCCTTGTTTCCCCTTCCCATCCCTTCCCATCCTCCCCCCGCCCTCTTTAAAGTCTTCTGGGATAATTGTAAAAGGAGAAGCCCCTAACTATACTCTCTAATCAGCTACAATATCATCAACTTAGGGAATATTTTCTAAGAGCAGAGTGAAAGAAAGAGGGCTCATTGCAGTTAGTGTTCAGGTTGAAATAATAAGAATCACATAACTTTTCTTATAAGTCCTCATTCATTTTGGAGCATTAAAATTGGAAAAAGCCAAGTAAATATTTTGTATCAAAGACCTTGAACTCAAAGCAGACACTCTGAAAACATTACAGGATGGAATAGGAGAAACCCTAGGTCTCCTTGGCTCAGGCCAAAATTTTCTGAATAGACACCCGGAAACACAACAAATCAAAGAAAGGTTGGACAAATGGGATTGCATAAAGTTGCAGAGCTTCTGCAGGGCAAATGACATAGCTAGCAAGATCAAAGAAAGCCCACGGATTGGGAGAAGATCTTTACTAGCGATACAACGGACAAGGGTCTCATATCTAAAATATAGTTAGAACTCAAAAAATTAAAACCCCAAAAATAAATCCTCAAAGAAACAACTGCCCAACAAATACGTGGGCGAAAGTCTTAAAGAGAAACTTCTCTGAAGAAGAAAGAAGGATTGGCAATAGACACATGAAGAAATGCTCAACATCCCTAGCCATAAAAGAAATGCAAATCAAAACAACCTTGAGATATCACCTCACTCCAGTTAGAACGGCAAAAATCAAGAACTCTAACAACAACAGGTGCTGGAGGGGATGTGGACAGAAAGGAACCTTACTTCATTGTTGGTGGGAATGTAAACTTGTTCCACCATTTTGGAAAGCAGTATGGAGGTTCCTCAAAAGACTTCACATAGAACTCCCCTATGACCGAATAATCCCACTTTTGGGCATTTACCCAAATGTTTACAAACAAGACCACACTAAAGCTACCAGCACAACTATGTTTATTGCAGCATTATTTACCATAGCTAAGATATGGAACCAACCCAGATGCCCCTCAGTAGATGAATGGATCAAGAAAATGTGGTATATATGCACAATGGAATTCTATGCCTCCATCAGAAAGAATGACATTGCCCCATTTGTTAGGAAATGGAAAAACTTGGAAAAAAAATTATATTAAGTGAAGTAAGCCAGGCCCAAATAAACACAGGTCCCATGGTTTCCCTTATTTGCAATATCTAGTATATGTATGAGTCAAGCAGAAAAGGTCAGATAATGTGATGTCAGGAAAATGAACCCTTAGATATGTATTCTAATGTTTTTTTTTCTTTCATGTATGTGTTTCTAACACATTTATAAGATTATCTCTTTGGTGCTTTGTATGTCCCTGCCCCACAGTATAACCCCTGCTTTCACTATATTTGATGTCAGTATAACTTGTGGAAGAGATGGGCAAAACCCAGTTATTTAAGGATACAGGTGGACCTGTTGCAACAACGAGAATTACAATTTCTCATGTCCAAAATGAGCTTTACAACGTCGGTGGGGGGGGATGGGGGGAAAGGAGAAGGATTGGGATTGGGGGTAGGGGGTTGGCTGGGAAGGGATTTGAAGGGTAAACAACGGAGGAGGCTGCAATGCTTGGTATGAAATGTACCCATTATCCTGCCCATGTAATTGTAACCCCTCTGTACAGTATGTTCACAAATAAAATAAAATAAAATTTTAAAAAAAGAAAATGACAATTGATAGAACTTGAGGCCCTGAGTTCAAGCCCCAGTGTAGACACACATATGCACAAAAAGCAATAATAGTACAATGAATAGAGAAAGAGGCCAACTTTTTTTTTTGTTATTTGGTTTACTTTTGAAAGTAGTAAATTAATAAAATTGTGCTATTAATCTGTAATACCTTTGGAGACAGAAAGAAAGGTTGCTATTAAACATGTATCAAAACCTGAAAAAAAAGTCATTCACTGTTTGTAACATCACAAGGACAATGTGATCTTTTAATGCTATCTTGTCATTGTAGTTTTGTGATGTCAAAAGTAGTTGTTGCTGTCTTCATGCAATGTTATATCACACTGGTGATGTCTCAAAGGGTTTGTGATGTTACAATGGCATGTCTGATATCAATTGTCAGTTCAGAGTGAGGGTATAGTTCCACAAAGGTACTGTGATGTCACAAAGGCCATGTTTTTTTTTTCAAAGGTGCTAAGAGGTCCTAATAGTTTTGGGATGTCACAATGTGATAGTGATGTCAAATGGCAATGAAAGCTCACAATGGGTTGTTATGTCACATTGGTGATGAAATCAAATAGTTTTGGGAAGTCACATCTCATAATCACATGTCCAATTTCAGGTGCTACTATTTCACAATGAGGATATGAGTTCACAGAAGACTGAAGTTTAAAAGGCTATGAATTTTCTAAAATGCTATGAAGATATATTAGGTTTTTGAAAACACAATGGAACAGTGATCTCACAATGGCAATGTCATGTTGCAATATGATGACTTAATAATGTTTTGATACCACAATTGGTGATGCCACACTGGTGATGAGTTTACAAGTGTGTGATGTCATAATGGGTTGGTGATATCAAAATGACACATGTGATCTCAATTGTCATTAACTCACAATGAGTATATGAGCTCACAAAGGGACTATGATGTCTCCAAAGGCATGCATTGTCACAAAAGTGAAGAAGTCCTAACAGGTGTGTGTTGGCAGAATGTGACAAAATGTTAATAACATCTATCAGTATGATGTCACCATAATCTAGATGTCACTCTGGATTCGGGTATCACATTTCATTGGGTATGACAGGATTGGAATTTCACAGTGGGTTAGTGATATCACTATGGCAATAAGGGGTCACAAAGGGATTGTGCTACCAATATGGCTATTATATCACAAGGTGTTTCTACTATAATAGGTTTGTGCTGTGACAATTGGTTGGAAATGTAACAATGGCATGCCGGATCTCAAATGTCATTAATTCATAATGAAGATATGAGTTCACAACGGGACTGTGTTGTCTCCAAAGTCATGTGTTGGCACAAAAATGATGAAGTCCTAATAGATTTGTGAGTTCAAAATGTTACACAATGGTTTTGATATTTAACAATGTGATGTCACAATGTTCAAGACATCAGAGTAAATTTCTGATATCATATGTCATACTTGAATTATTATGAGTTTGAAAGCAGATTATAAGCTTACTAAAGGCCTAAAATATCCTAATGGAGGCATATTACACGTTATGACTAAAAACTCCTGGTCTTTGGAGCTTATGATTCTTTCTTTGAATTTGTATCCTCATGGTGAACTAGTAGAAATTGAAATTGAACATGTCATTGTCAAAATTCATAGTGACATAACAAACTCACTGTGACCTTATCACCACTGTGACATCACAAACTCATTGTGACATCACATTGCTGTTGTGCATTCACAATCACATTGTGACATCACAAAGCTATTGTGAAGTCTTAACACCTTTTAAAAAACACGTGACCTCTGTGGCATCCCAGACCCCTTGTGTACCCATATTCTCATAGTGAACTAATGAAAATTGTGATCACACATAGCATTGTATCATCACAAATACTTTGAGTAAAAATTATTACTGTGAAATCACATTGCCATCATGACACCATCATCTCATTGTGACATCACCAAACCCCAAAGACACCACACCATTTTTTCTTTTTTTTCTTCTGTTTTTTATTGTAAGTATAGTGTACAGAGGGATTACAGTTACATTAGCAAGGTAATGAGTACATATCAAACATTGCTGCCTTGACATCACATTGTCATTTTGATGTCATAAACACATCGTGAATGTCTATTCTTTGATTTCATTCTATTTCAAATGTGCCATGTGGGTAGATATCAGGAAATCATTGTGAACTCATAACCTTTGTGAAATCAAATCTCTTTGTTCCAGCACATTGCCTTTGTTATATCACTAACCCACTGTGACCTCAAATACCTTTCCTGTCCTCATAACTTTTGTGACATGCCATTGTGATATTTTAAGCCCTTTGTGAGGTGAAAATCTGTGTTCGACCACATATTTCAGATATGACATGAAATATCTAAAATCCAGTGTAACATCATGATATCACACCGTTGGACATCATAACCATTGTGTCACTTTGGACATCTCAGACCTGTTAGTTCCTGACCTTTGTGACTACATATACTTTGGTGACATCAGAATCCCTTCCCCAACTCATATACTCATGGTGAGTTAAGAACAATTGAGATCCCACTTGCCATTGTGACATCACCAACCCCTTACGACATCTCAAATCTATTGTGACCCCTCATCATTATGGCATCAACAATTGTGACCTCAAAATATTATTATAACATGACGTTGAGACATCACATTGTAATTGTGAAATCACTGTTGCATTGGGTTTTCACATAGTATGACTGCGTACTATGAAGCTTCTTCTATCACCTGGTATGCTCATATTTAATTATGAGTAATTGAAATTGGATATATCATTCTGATATTACAAACTGTGATATCACAAAACCATTATGACCTCATCACCACTGTGACATCAAAAACCCAATGGGACATCTCATTTCCCTTGTGACATTATCGATCATATTGTGCCATCCCAAACCTCTTATGACCTCTTACCACCTTTGAAAACACATGTGGCCTCTGTGACATTACAGAACCTTTTTTGTATCCATATCCTCATGGGGAACTAATGACAACTGACATCAGAAAACTGACATTGAAACATAACAATCCCTTTCATCATAATTGTGACATCATGTTGCCATTATGACACCATAGCTCATTTTGACATGTAAAACTACAATGACATCATATCATTGTAATATCACATTGTCATTCTGATGTCATAGACACGTTGTGTTTGCCTATTACGTTATTTGATTCTATTTCTAATGTGGCAAGTCGGTTGATATCAGAAACCCATTGTGAGTTTATGACCATTGTGATATCATGATATTTTAGTAGCATTACATTGCCATTGTTATGTCGCATTCCCCAATTGATGTCACAAAGGGATTTTGATGTGACAGTGGTTATGACATCACAATGAGATTCTGATATCAACCCACAGGCCACATTTCAAATACAATGAAATGACAGATTAGGCATTCATAATGTGAATATGATGTCACAAATATGACATAATGGCAAATGCTATAGTGTCATTGTCATTTTGTGATGTCACCACAAACTAAAGATGTCATAACAACAATGTGATGTCACACTGGTTATGACATCACACAGGGTTTATAATGTTAGAATGGCTATGAGGTCACAATGTTTTTCTGATATCAACTGATATTCCACATTTGAAATAGAATGAAATCACAGGATATACATTCACAATGTGTCTATGACAGCAAAATGGCAATGCAATGTCATAATGCTATGATGTCACTGTAGCTTGGTGATGTCACCATGAGCTGATGGTGTCATAAGGACAGTCTGATGTCACACTGGTGATGATGTCACAAAGGATTTGTGATATCAAAATGGCATGTCAGATCTTAATTGCCATTAGATTATAGTGAGAATATGAGAATTAAATCACAATGACATACACAAATGAACTGTGATGACACGAAGGCCATGTTTTTTTGTCAAAAGTGGTAAAGTTCCTAACAGGTTTCAGTTGTCAAAGTATTAAAGATATTAAAATGGGTAAGTGATGTCAAAACTAGTTTGTAATATCACATCTTACTTCAAATTTCAATTGCTACAAGTTCACAATGATACACGTTCATAGAAAGAGCTTGCTGTCACTATATTTGATGTCGGTATATTTTGTGGAGGAGAAGGGGAAAAACAAGTCGTTTAAGGATACAGGTGGACCCGTTGCAACAATGAGAAGTACAAGTTGTCATGTCGAAAACGAACTTTACAACTTTGGTGCGGGGAGGGAGAGGATTGGGGGGGGAAAGATTGACGGGGTGGGGGAGGTTGGGAAGGGATGTGAAGGGTAAACAAAGGAGGAGGCTGCAATGCTTGATAAGAAATGTACTCATTATATTGCCCATGTAATTGTAACCCCTCTTTACAGTATGTTCACAATAAAAAAATACTGAAAAGCAAAAAAAAAGAAAAAGAAAGAGCTTGCTGTCTCAAAGGCCATGAATTTTCTAAGATGTGATGAGGTCATAATAGGTTTGTGAAAGCATGATGGTACAGTAATATCACAATTGCAATATGATGTCAAATTATAATGTCATAAGAGTGTTATGTCACAATTAGTTGGTGATGCCATAAAATGAGGAGTTCAAAAGTCTTGTGATGACGCAGTAGATTGCTGATGTGACAATGGCATTCCAGACCTCAATTGTCATTAACTCACAATGAATATAAAAGTTTAGCAGGGGATTCTGAGGACTCCAAAGGCATTTGTTGGCACAAATGTGATGAAGTCAGAACAGACTTGTGATGTGACAATGTGACACAAGGAGTGTGGTGTCACAATATTCATGATGTCACAGTATATTTCTCATATTTCTTATGATACCTGAAATAATATGAATTCAAAAATAGAGTGAGCTTTCTTGGGCCTAACATAACACAGTGGCAATATCTCACAAAACCTATGAGGACAGGACATGTTTGAGTTGTCACAGTTGTTTAGAGATAGCACAATGGCAATGTTATGTCACTAAGGGATTGTGATATCACAATGGTTATGAAGTCAAAATTTGTTTTGATATGAACCCACATGCCAAATTTGAAATATAATGAAATCATATAATAGGCATTCATAATGTATATATGATATCACAATGTGATGTCATAGTGGTATGATGTCATTACAGATTTGTGATGTCACAATGAGCTGATGTTGTCATAATGACAATGTGATGTCACACCAATGGTATATCTCATCTCAATTGACATTTCACAATGAGGATATGGATACACAAAGGGACTGTGATGTCAAAAAGGCCATGTGTTTTTTCAAAAGGGGTAAAAATGTCATATAATGGGTTTGGGAGGTCTAAAGGTGATTGTAATGTCACAATAGCAATGTGATATCACAATGGCTTTGTGATGTCACATTGGTGATGAGGTCATAATGGACAAGACAGGTTTGTGATGTCACAACATGTTAATGAATAGGACTGTGATGTCACAAAGGGATTTTCATGTCCCAATGGCTTTGAGGTCACAATGGATTTCTGATATCCTCCAATATTGCTTTCTTGAAATAGAATGAAATCACAGAATAACCATTCACGATATGTCTATAATGTCACTATGACATATGATGTTATAATACTGTGATAATTAAGTTTAGTGATGTCAAAATGGCATGTCTAATCTTATTTGTCATTAGATTACCATGAGGATCCCAAAGGTTGCTATGTGCTGAGTCCTTCAAAAGGCGCATTGTGCTGAGTCCATTACACTGGGTCCTTTGTGCTATTTTTTTAAAGTGTGCTGTGTGCTGTCATCCCAAAGGGTGCTATGTCTGAGTCCTTGAGAGGTAGGTATCACCTATAATCACACACACAGACACACACAGACACACACACACACACACACACACACAAACACACACACACACACAGTTTCACTGTATACCTGCTTGGTGTGTGTGGTGGATAGAGAAGAGTTTCCCCAGCGGTTGGGCTGAGGGGAGATTCAATCGCCATGAGCAGCTGCTGGGGTTGTGGGGAAGCCCTGAGCTGAGAGGAGGTTGTTCTGCCAGGGCCTGGTAGCCTTAGGGCAGATTTAGGGCAGCACAAGGCCAGGAGTAGGGAGGGGACATGACCCAGGGGAGGACAGGGCATGGCCAAGGGGGCACATGGCTGCTGCAACCAGGGGCACAAGGGTGCTGGTGCAATTGTGCAGTAGGGCGGGGCAGCCCAGGAGAGAAGTGGGGACAGAGAGAGAGCAGAGAGAAGAGCAGGCACATGCACCAGGGGAGGCAGCATCAATGGCTGGCCTCTGCTGCTGTAGGAGCATGGGTCTGGGCCAGGAGCATATAGCACAGAAAGACAGCACAGCAGGCACAACCCTCTCACAGCCCCAGGGAGGCTCAGAGGCTAGGTAGGCCCTGAATCCGAGGCCCCTGTGCCAGGAGCTCAGCTACAGGCTGTTGTGCTCAGCCCCACCACCTGCCCGCCCTGGGCCCCGGACCCCTTTAGTGCCCTCCCTAGGACACTGTTTTTCAAACATGTCCCTGCCAGCTCAGATCCGCGGCACCTTTTGGACTCATACAGAGATGGTGTGCCCCTGGCAGGCTTGCGGCCCTGACCCGGTCCCAGCCCCAGGTCCCCTACTCTGAGCCTGAGTATCCACCATGCCACTGCACCTGGAACCGCAGCTTACAGCTTCTCCCAGAAGTACACATGAGTGCTGCCCCATGGGCCCACACCTCCCAACCTCCCCCGCCCCCCGCAGAGCCAGACCAGTGTCTCCTGCCTCCCCTCTCCCATCCCAACCACACCTTCCCAGTGCCAGGCAGGTCAGACCTGACTCTGAGACAAATGTGCCCCAGGAGTTGGGTGGTGAGGGAGTGGATGTCAACCACCCCAATCCCTAATGGTCAGCATCCCAGGAAACAGGGAGATGCAGGAATGGGTGAGAAGGGGGTGCCACTGAATCCCTGGCCTGGAGCAGTGCTTCTTCTCCCTGATGGGAACCTGGTGGCTTTAGTTAGAGGTGGGGAGCAGCACTTCCACACCTGCCTTCTTGGGTCTTTCCCTTTTTCTGGAGGTGGGGGAGGTTGGATGCAGAAGATAGGCCCCCACCTTGCTGTGTGTGTACTTGTCCTCTGTGCTCAGTCACACTTTCTCCTGAGGAGAGTCCCAGAAAATCCCACTAGGGAGGTGAGGGCACTGGAGGTCAGATAGAAGTTGACTTTCTGGGAGGAACACCCCCCCTCCAACAATTGTACACCTGGCCTTTCCACCCCCCCAGCTCTCAACACTACTCACAGGTGTTAGGTTTTTAAAAAGAGGTAGCCGAGTAAGAACTGCACCAGCACGCACGTGGTATTCAGGTAAGGGGTAGGTTTATTCAGTAGACCTGCTGGGACCAGGCAAGGTTGGCACTCCATGTGGCTGGGAAAGGCCTGGGAATGAGAGAGAGCTGGGAAGAGAGGAAAGAGAGAGAGAAAAGAGCCAGAAAAGAGCAGAGAGAAGGGTAAGAACAGTAGCACTCACGTGGTATTCAGGTAAGGGGTAGACCTGCTGGGACCAGGCAAGGTTGGCACTCCACGTGGCTGGGAAAGAGAGAGAGCAAGAAAAGAACAGAGAGAGAGCTAGAATAGAACAGAGAGAGCAAGAAAAGAGCAGCAAGAGCAAGAGCAAGAGCAAGAGCAAGAGAGAGGTAAGAACAGAGAGAGAGCAGAGAGCTAGAAACGAACAGAGAGAGAAAAGGGAGAGTCTGGGCCTGGGCTAGCCCTTATCTAGGATATGGGTGGGGAAAGGTGTGGCCACATCAAATTCAGATGTGACCTCAGTGGATGCAGATGTGACCTCTTCCAGGTATCCCAGTTGCCTAGGTAATGCAGGTACTGGGTGGAGACTTTGCTGCGAGGAGGGTGGAGTCTGCTGGCCATCCAGGAGCGGACCTTACAACAGGGTGATCACATTTCCCAGCAATGCCAGCATCTGTTGGTGCTCCCAGTCCATCTGGTCTCCTTGTCCTCCCCAAGAATCCACTCAGTCTCCCAGAAGCATCTAGGTTGGAAGCAGAGAGTCCGTCTATGTATGTAGCCTTTAGCACCCAATCCATTTCCCCAATACCCCCCTCACCCCGAGACAGACACCACCCTGGGGACCCCATGACCCCCTGCTTGTTTTCAATCCTGCTTCTGAGGAGCCACATGTCTGGGGGTTTCTTCACCACGTGTCCTGGCCTAGGGTTTTGGTGAGTGTAGAGTTAAGGCTGGTTGTTCCCAAGGGGAAGGATCTGGTCCTGGAGAAGGGGAGATGTGGATGGTGCTGTGTCATTAGGGTGGTGCTCCCCTTTGGTGGGAGCCCTTGTGTTTTACAAGGGAAAGGGGAATGGGAACCTACATGCTTCAGCTTGTACATTGTCCCAGATAAGAAACCAACAAACTTAGGAGAGGCACTATTCTGAGTCTCTGTGTGTGTGTGTGTGTGTGTGTGTGTGTGTGTGTGTGTGAGAGAGAGAGAGAGAGAGAGAGAGAGAGAGAGAGAGAGAGAGAGAGAGAGAGAGAGAGAGAGAGACAGAGACAGAGACAGAGACAGAGACAGAGAGACAGAGAGACAGAGACAGAGACAGAGACAGAGACAGAGACAGAGACAGAGACAGAGACAGAGACAGACAGAGAGTGAGAGAGAGAGAGAATCATTCACCTTATACAGCCTGACTGTGCTCAGGTGAGTGATCAGTTGGCAAATTGCAGGTTCTGCATGGATGTTGAGTCTTCTGTCACCGGTCTGGATTTGTGTGTGTGTGGGGTGTGTGTGTGTGTGTGTGTGTGTGTGTGTGTGTGTGTGTGTGTGTGTGTGTGTGTGTGTGTGTGTGTGTGTGTGCTTGTGTGTGTGTTGGGATAGCAGGGAGATGAGAGCAATGTCTAAAACAGCTAAAGCATTTTATTTCTCTGTGTGTATTTGTTGTTGTTCTTTTTTCAATGCCAAGTACGAGCCCAGCCACAATTTTTGTTTTTACCTTCCCAGTTTCTTGGCTCCTTTATAGGAAGATTTCAGTATACATTCTTTTTCTCCTCTTTCTACCTCTCTCTTCCCCCTTTCCTATAGCTTAGATGGTGGGCCTACATGTGCTTCCCCTAGGATACCTATGTGAACCCTGGACTAGAGTGAACACCTATCCTTCTATCCCCAGCCAGAAGTTTGGTGAGGCGAGTGTGACCACAGCCACACTCTTCCAGCCAGACACTCTGCTTTTGTGTTTATAGTTGGAGCTAATTCAAAGGTTGGGAATGTGTCTGTCAAACATCATTTGGGAACCAAATGGGGGAGAGGGTAGGGCAGGGGCTGTGAAGCTATGAGGATTTGGGGGCTGGCATAAAGTGTGACATGGCAGATGGCTCAGCATGAGCGAGGATGAGAGGGGAACCTTACCTAGGGCATTTATGGTCTCTGTGGGCATCCAGTCACAGGGCTCTAGGCACCCACTGGTGATGTGGATTCCTTCCTGGGGCATTGTACCAGGTCAATCATCTGTGGAGTCCTGCAGACTCCAATTGGTGTCTCGCCTGGGCTGTTTCCAGCTGGGCAGTGGTAGGCAAGTCCATTCTTCCTGCTGGAGCCCTCTTTTTATCAGGAGGTGGCAGTTAGCTAGGGCTCAATGAATGCCAGTTTCTGTAACCTGCTGTAGGCTGTCTGGAAGGAAAAAGGGAACACTGACTTGGGAACACTTTAAGTTTGTTTGGGACAAATTAAATGACACATTTTCCAGGGTTTTTCTTTTATTTAAGTTGGAAATTTCCACTACTGCCTGGGATTATGGGTAAAATTAGATGGATAATTTCAGCTGCCAAAAAATGCCGTTCAAAGCAGCACAGGCAGAGTTCCTAAGCCAGATTGTCTCCTGCTTTGGACGTTGTGCCTTGACTGCATTTCTCTGGCAGCTGCTGAATCTCCTCCAGCTCTCTCTAAGGTGATCACCACAGTGGAGGACATCATGGGGAGCAGAGATTGTGACCTCACCATCCCCAGGCTTCCAGCTGTGAGTAGATATGATTCGCAGCACCTGCACTGGACTCTTGTAGATTCAGAAACCAGGGATGCCTCGAGGATACTTTATCTGCAACATGAAACTTGTTGACCATCCTGGCTGGCCGCAGGGGGAGGAGAGGAGAACCCTTCAGCTGGGCCTTCAGCTCACGGCAACCTCATTCACACCTGAGTGGGGAATTGAGTGCCACAGAGCTCGTCAGCCGCTGGACAGAGATCTTTGAGAAGATAGGCATCCCATAGGCCCCAGAATCCAGTGAGTACATTGTAGCTTACTTCCTCAGAGCCAAAACAGATAAGTGCAATGGCACCAGGAGGGCAGGAAGAGGGATGTGGGAGAACTATGGGAGCTACCTCAGGCTTCGTCCCTCCTCCCCCACAGAGGATATTTATCTGAATCAGATGGGACTTTTCTGTAGTATTGTCATAGACAGATGTTCATTTATTTTTCCACAAACAGTTACAGTGCACGCCAGTCTCTGGGGGGTCATAGACAATAAAAGGTTCCAGTGTGGTTCCACAGCACATGAAGAAACCTTGGTTTGAGCTGGATGACAGTGCTTCACTACTTTTATTGTAGCTACTTAGGAAGCTGAGATTGGAGGCTTGAGGCTTTTGGCCTTGGCAGAAAAGCCTGTAAGACTCTTGTCTCCAATTAACTATCAAAAACAAAATGCCGGATGTGGATGTGTGTCTCAAGCCGTAGACTACTACTCTTGAGTAAAAATGCTCAGAGACAGCACCTACTCACCAAGTTAGAGACCCAGGAGTGACACAAAGAATGGAAAGAGAGAAAGAGGAGGGAAGGACAGAGGGAGGAAAAGAGAAAAGGAAGGAAGAAGGGAGAACATGCAAGTCTTGGCTTGGAGTCCCTGGATCAAGGTAGCCAACCATTCACAATCTCTGTGGGGACAGTTTCAGAGCCTAAAGCCAGTATGTAGGACCAAGCCACTGACACCTTAGCAACTTCATGACATCCAGGAACTGTGTGATCACCGACTGCAGAGGGAATCAGCCTTGGGCTCAGGGTGGGTCACCAGGTTTGAACCATACCTGGCCCCAATGAGTTTATTTTCTGGTCAGATAAGAAGAAAGTGTCCAAGGGCTAGGGAGGTATTGGTGTGAGGGAGTGTCAAGGGGGGAGGCAAGGTTTGAGCAGGAAGATGAAGAGGGAGGATGATCCCAGGTCAGGTGTGTCAGGACATTGGAGTCATTATCTTACCTGACAACCTAGACTACCAGTGATAGAGCCTTTGATCCAGCCACACTGCTATTAAAAGTCCTGACTGTCATTCACTGCAGGATGCCTGTGCAGTACATCCTTGGGAACTGGGACTTCCCAGGGATGAATCTGAAGATGACACCCCGGTGTTCATTGCTCCACCTGAGGCAGAGGTAAGCATGCCACTCTCACAGGACAGCCTGGGAATGAGGGCAGGAGTTGGGACCCATGTCACCCCGAGACTTCATCGAGAGGGTGCTAGGGCCCCATGAATGCCATTCTCAGAGGCAGAAGTGGGTCTCTTTGCTGGCTCAGCCTTTAGTTTAGATGGAAGATCTGGGATTCAGATAGGGCCAGCTGAAGGTGGGACAGGGCTGGGTAGAGGCTGGTGGGACAACCAGAGGCACTGGGATCTGAGCAGTGTTGTTTCTTTGATAATATTCACAAAAGAGGAACATTCCTGGGATAGATCAGCCCTTTTCACCTTCCTAAGAGGGACCTAGAGACCCCCAGTCTCCATCCCTTGACCAAGAAACCCTTTTATTCCCATATCATGTGGTTGGATAACTAGACCTCACCTCACTGCCCAGTGTTGAGGCAGGACAGTGAGAGACCCTGCTTCTTTGATAAAAGTCAGGGGATCCTCAGTATGAGATTGTACTTGAATGTCCTAACTTGATGCATGGTCAGTCCCATCTAAGACTGCCATGATGTAGGAAACAGAATCTAGAGAATCAGAGCTGGATGGGGTCTTTCTGGGAGGCTTGAGTATTATGTGTTAGCTTTAAGCTCCTGTGTGCCGAACTGCTTCCCTTTCTTGGGTGGGTCTTTGCTAGAAAAAGCTTGAAACTAGGGTGTGGGCCTTGTCTTTGATGCTCAAAGCTAGCACTCTACCATTTGAACCACAGCTCCACTTCCGCTTTTTGGGGTGTTTAAGTGGAGATAAAGAGTTCTCATGGACTAAGGGTGGCATCCAACTACAGTCCTCAGATCTCAGTCTCCTGAGGGGATAGGATGACTAGCATGGAAAAGTATCTTTGACCGTGTGCCAGTAACAATTGGCTGTCATCCTAGATACTCAGGAGCTGAGATCTGATGATTATGGTTCAAAGCCAGCCTGGGCAGGAAAGACACTGAGACTCTTATCTCCAACAAACCACCAGAAAACCGGAAGGGGTGCTGTGTCTCTTGCCTTGAGCTGAAGAGCTCAGGGACAGCACTCAGGCCCAGAATTCAAGCCCCACAACGACACAAAAAAAGAAAGTAAAACATGTTTGCCTGCAAAGATTTGGAGGTGTGCGTGTGTGGGTGCTGTGATTGAAAGACCTGGTCCTGGCCCCACTGTACAGACATTTCTAAGAATTCCCCAAGTTTGCCCCAGTTTGAAACCATAGTAGGATGGGTGGTGCCTTACCAAGAACTCAAGAGGATGAGGCCTGTGGCAGGCAGGCAGTGGGCGGATGGGTGCAGGGGTGGGATTGTTGTGTCTGTATTTTCTCCACTGAAGGATGGATTTGGATGCTGGTTGTCAAAATCTGAATTCAAGGGTTGCAAGAAGTTTGTGGCCTGATGAATTGGGTTTCCTCTGGGTATATGAAGGTGGCTGAAGCCAGGTGTCACCGGTGCTCACAACTGTCACCTAGCTATTCATAAAACTGTAAAGACAAAGGTTCAAAGCCAGCTAGGGAAGGAAAGTCTGTAATACTGATAACCACTGAACCATCAGAAAACTGGAAGTGGTGCTGTTGCTCAAGTGTTAGAGTGCTCATCTTCAGCTGAAGAGCTGAGGGACAGCATCCTGACCCCGAGTTCAAACCCCATGATCAACAATAAACAAAGTGGTGGCCTGAGTTTTCCACATAGTAGTGTGTACGGTAGGAAATTCCATGCTGGGTTATGAGACATTACAGATATGAGAGAGGATCAATGTTGTGTCTATCGTTAGTCTGAGTATGATAGTGCTGTCTTCTCACAGGACGGATGTGATCCTAATGGAGGGAGTTCATGGTTCTCTTCTCAGGAACTGCTGAGACCTTGGAATGTCCGTGTGTGTGTGTGTGTGTGTGTGTGTGTGTGTGTGTGTGTGTGTGCCTGCGCGCGTGCGTGTGCGCATGCGCCTGTAATTTTCCCTCATCTTTCTCTATCCCCTTCCTAGGTACCTGTCTGCCTCTTTCTGACCTCAGATGGTGTCCCACCTCCACACCCACCTTGTCAGTCCTAGGGTTTGAATTCATGGCCTGGACGCTATCCCTAAGTTTTATGCTCAAAGCTAGCATTCTACTACTAGAACCACAGCTCTAGTTTTAGGGTGCTTAATTAGAGAAGAGTCTCATATAGACTTTCCTGTCTGCACTGGATTACAGTTATGATCCTGAGTAGCTAAGATTACAGGGGTGAGCCACCAGCAGCTGCCCTCTACCTCCCACCTATAACCTCAGCCCTCCGCTGAGTCCCAGACAAGTATGTTGTACCAAGCTCACATTTCTTTTGCCAGTGTTGGGGCTTGAACTCATGGTCTGGACATGTTCCTGAGCTGCATTTGCTCAAGGCTACATTCTATCAGTTAAGCCACAGTGCCACTTATGGCTTTTTCTGTTTATGTGGTACTGAGAAATCAAACCCAGGGCTAGGTTTGTTAGGTAAGCACGCTATCACTAAGCCTCATTGGAAGCCCAAGGCTCATTTCTAACAGGTGCTATGAGTGTGGGACTTATTTGCATACATTTTTCCTCACAGAAATCACTGGCGATGACCTCCATCATAAAGGGGTGTTGGATCGTTTTCTGCATCTATGAGATAATCATGTGGTTCTTATCCTTGCTCCTGTTGATGTGATGAATTATATTAATTGATTTACGTATATTGAACCAGTTTGGAATCCCTGAAATGAATCCTGTTTGATCATGGTGTATGATTTTTTGGATAAATTGTTGAAGTCGATAGGCCAGACTTTTGTTGAGAAGTTTTGAATCAATGTTCATCAAATAAATGGGTCTATAGTTCGCTTTCTTTGATGAGTCCCTGCCTGGTTTTGGGATGAGGGTTATGATGGCTTCATAGAATGTGTTTGGTAGTGAGCTTGCTCTTTCAATTTCATTGAAGAGTTAGAGGAGTATTGGTGTGAGCTCTGTTTTGAAAGCCTTGTAGAAATCCGCTGTAAAACCATGTGGTCCTGGATTTTTCTTAGATGAAAGGTCTCATATTGCTGTTTCTATTTCAATGTTTGATATGGGCCTGTTAAGCTGGTTTAACTCATCTTGGTTTAGTTTTGGCATGGCAATATTTGCTAAGAAAAGGTCCATTTCTGCCAAGTTGTCAAACTTATTAGCATAAAGTTTTCAGAAGTATTCCCTTATAATATTCTGAATCTTGGTGGTTTCTCTGGTGATGTTTCCATTCTCTCTGAGTTTATTTATTTGGGTGTGTTCTCTTCTTTTTTTGATAAGATTTGCGAAGGGTCTGTCAATTTTGTAAATTTTTTCGAAGAACCAACTCTTTGTTTTGTTGATTCTTTCTACAGTTTTTTTGGATTCTAATTCATTTAGTCCTGATTTAATTTTAAATATTTCTTTCCGGCTACTGGATTGGGGTTTATCATGCTGCTCTATTTCAAGGAGGTTCAGATGTCTTATTAAATTGTTGGTTTCAGATCTGTCCAATTTCTTGATGTACGAATTCAGAGCTATAAACTTATCCCTGAGAACTGCCTTTGCTGTGTCCCAGAGAAGCTGATAATTTGTGTGCTCATTTTTGTTGAATAGCATGAACATTTGAATTTCCTTTCTAATCTCTTCCATGACCCACTCATGATTCAGCAGTGTGTTGTTTAGCCTCCATGTGTTACCAGACTTTTTTGGTGACTTTTGGTGTTGAGTTCTAATTTTATTCCCTTGTGGTCAGAGAGAATGCAAGGTATAACTTCAATGTTTCTGAATTTGGACAAGTTTGCTTTGTGGCCTAAAATGTGGTCTATTTTTGAAAATGTTCCATGTGCTGCTGAGAAAAACATGTACTCTGATGCTGCTGGGTGAGAAATTTGGTAGATGTCTGTTAAATCTAGTTGATCTATACAGTTGTTTAGATCTGAGGTTTCTCTGTTGTGCTTTTGCCGAGTTGATCCATCTAGTGGGGAGAGTGGTGTGTTAAAATCCCACAATTAATGCCTTTGGATGAACGTGGGATTTGAGGGAAAGTAGTGTTTCTTGGATAAATTTTGGTGCTCTGTTGTTTGGCGAATAGATATTTAGAATTGTAATATCCTCCTGAAGGAGAGATCCCTTAATTAGTATGTAGCGACCTTCTTTATCTCTTCTCACGAATTTTAATTTGACGTCTGTTTTATCTGATATCAGGATTGCCACTCCTGCCTGTTTATGGGGGCCGTTTGCTTGGTACATTTTGTTCCAGCCTTTAACATTGAATATGTGTTTATCTTAATGGGCAAGATGTGACTCTTGAAGGCCGCAGATAGAAGGATCTTGCTTTTTAATCGAACCAGACAATCTATGTATCTTTTTTTTTAATTTAATTTTATTTTATTTGAGAACATACTGGACAGAGGGGTTACAATTATATTGGCAGGATAATGCATATATTTCTTACCAAGCATTGCAGCCTCCTCCTTTATTTACCCTTCACCTCCCTTCCCAGCCTCCCCCCTCCCCCCCACCCAATCATACCCCCCTCCCCCTCCACACAGACATTGTAAAGCTTGCTTTGACATGACATTTTGTAATTCTCCTTGTTACAACAGGTCCACCTGAATCCTTAAACGAATTGTTTGTCCCCATCTCCTCCACATGTTATACTGACATCAAATAAAGTGAAAGCGGGGGTTACACTGTGGGGGAGGGACATACAAAGCAACAAAGAAATAATCTTATAAATGCGTTAGAAACACATGCATGAAAGAAACGAAAACATTAAAATACATATTTAAGGGTTCGTTTTCCTAACATCACATTATCTGATCTTTTCCGCTTGACTCATACCTATACTAGATATTGCAAATAAGGAATTGGAGAATTACGTCCGTTAATGTTGAGAGATAGGTCTGAGAGATATTTGGGAGTTCCTGCCATGTTATCCACCTTCATGGGGGCTGTGAAAACTGGGTTCTTCCTATGGTTCTTAGATTCTCAGTTTGGGAGCAGTTTCTTGGACTTTATTGTGGTCTTGTTGGTTTTCTATGTGTAGGACATCTTAATGTATATTTTGTTGGGCTGGTTTGGTGGGGATATATTGTTTCAATTTTTCTTTCCTATGGAAGGTTGTTATTTGACCTTCAGTTATGAGGGAGATTTTAGCTGGGTACAGTATTCTTGGTTGATATTTGTTTGTTTTTAGGGCATGCCATACATCATTCCAGACTTTTCTTGCTTTGATTGTCTCTGCTGAGAAATCTGAGGTGATTCTAATTGTTTTCCCTTTATAGGTGATTAATCTTTAATCCTTGACAATTTTAAGGATCTTTTCCTTGGTCTGAATTGATCCTGTGTGGATTATAATGTGAGGGTGGGATGTTCTATTCTTGTCTGGTCTATTTGGAGTTCTAAATGCTTCTTGTATCTGAATAAGCCTATCTTTTTGCATCTTTGGGAAGTTCCCTGCTAAGATCCTGTTAAACAAACTGCCTAGACTGTTAACTTCTGTATCTAATTGCTCCTCTACACCTATTATCCTTAGATTAGGACTTCTGATGGTAATGGTACCCCCAAGTGTTGGATAGATCTATCATATTTCTTGGACTTGTATTGGAAGGTTGTATATTCTTTATCAATAATATCTAAGCTGTCTTCAATCCCTGAGATTCAATCTTCTGCATGGTCTAACCTGCTGTGAAGACTTTATACTCTGTTTTTTATTTCTTTTCTTTCTAATTGGTCAACTTTGTTGGCTTCAAATTCTTTGTTGAAGCTTTGTTTTAGATCTTCTATGAACTTCTTTAGTTCCTTAATTTGGTGTTCAGTGTTTATTATCAAATAACTTAGTTGATTGGTTATGGTTTCCTTGGTCTCTACTTCCTTCTGTTTGGTTCCATTCAGCATTCCATTTGTGGTCTCCCTGAGTTCTTTCAGCTCTTTGGTAATTGATTCCATGAATTCCTTTAGTGATCTTTGTGTATTCTAATCCTGGTCTCTTAATTTCTGTATTACTCTTTGCTTAGCTTCCACACGTTCATGCCATTACTGTAGTTCCCTTTGAGTGTTCTCAAGCAGCTCACACAAATCCTGTATCAGTTTTTGAGTAGCTTCCGCACGTTCATGATATTCCTGTATAAACATTTGGATTTCCTCCTCTCTTTATCTATGATGCTCATACAGATTCCTTTGTAGTTTTTCAATCTTTTCCTGCATTGTCCTTTTGTTTGCCTCCATTGATCTTTTGTTTGCATCATCTCTCTCCCTATCATGCTCATACAGAGTTCTTTGTATGTTTTCAATCTTTTCATGTATCCTGTTTGCCAGCAGTGTTTGTAGAGCAATTTGGGAACTCTCCTCTGGATTATACATTATCTGTTCTGTCCCCTGATTATCATGAGTGGAATTTGAGATACCTGGACTTGCCATTTTTCTTGTGTTGTTCCGGCTTACTCTGCCCATTTGGGATGAAAATAACACCCGTTTTGTGTTAGAAAACTATCTTAAGGCAAGCATCAACAAAAGTCTGTATTTGCACAGTCAATAGTCTGCAGACACAATCTGGTTCAACAGATACATCTATTCAACATCAAACAACTATATATTAATGGGCTATGAACCGCAAAGGAGAATTTGGTAAACCAGAAATTATTTGGTTTAGGGAAAGGTGTGGGTAAAAAATAGGAATAGAGTGATGTGGGAAGGCACAGGGAGAGTTAACTAAGTCCTAATCTCAAAGCAGGAAATAGGTTGGATAGGATGAAAGTAGAGAGAGAGAAAAAAAGAAGAAAGAGAAAGGAAAAAAAAAAGGGAGCCGAAATAATAGAAAAGTAATAATTAAACATATTATGCAGAAGTGAAAAATATTCAGTGAAGAACGTTGATATAATGACAGAAGTGCAGGGATATAAAGGAGATGTGAAAAATTTAAAAATAAAAATACTTAAAATATTATATAGGTATAAAGATGTAGTACTGCTATTAAGGAATTTAAGTCTAAGAAGTTTTGAATTGAGTAATAAATTTGTGGATTAAGGGTGTACACAGTGGGGGATAAAGTCTAATAATCAACTACGGGCTTATCTGAGGATGTGCAGAACAGCAATTAAGTCACATAAAGAAGAACAAAAGAGAAGAAAAGGTGAAAAGGATAAGAAAGAAAGAAAAAAAGATCAGTAGTTCAGTAGACCTAAACAAAAAAAAAAATTAAGAAGAAAAAAAAACAAGAAAGAAAAACGCACACACACATGTACCCCTAAAATAAAAATTATAAGAGGAAAAAAAAGTTACTAGAAAACCATTTTTTTCAAAAAAGGTAAAAACTAAAATTTTAAAAAAGTTTTGGAAGAAAATTTTTTATAAAAGGTACAAAAAAAAGAAGAATGTTCTCTGATTTTTTTTGGAGGGGCGGGAAAAATCCTGCGTATCCCTTGTGTCTGTAACCAGCCTCTTGTTGGAATTTCTGGTCTGCTTTTGGTGTTTGATTTTCCTGTGGCTTGGATGGTTTCTTAAGTCAGTTTGTATAAACAGGCAGAAAAATGCTCTACTTTACCCAGGATTTTGTGATTCTCCTCCCAGGTTAGTTAGATGGAAGGGAGATCTGCTTTGAGTATCACAAAAGAGGGAGACAGCTTTTTCCTCAAGTTTGGAGATGCTGTGATGAGGCTAGTTTCTGGGTATAGTTGAGGCCTTTCAGCAAACAGTAGCTTTTCCTTGGGGCTAGTTTGGGAGAAACTCAAAGAGCCCAGCCAGGAGCCACTCTCAGGGTTTATGTTTACTTAATTTAAATTGATTGTCAAGGGTGATAAAGGGAGGGGCAGCCTCTGGCTCTGATTACCAAGTGAAGAAAGCCACTCGTGGGGCTGGCGCCCGAGCTGGGTGACTTTTCCCTGGGTGGAGCTGAGTCTGGAAAGTCAGATAGGTTCTTGTGACCTGCTAAATGACTTTTGGTTTCTTCCAAGGCTTGAGTTGGAGCTAGCTGCTCAGCCAGGCCTTTGTCAGTAGCAAAGATGGAGAACTCCTGTAGTAGGGAGGGGGAGGGGTGTCCTTCCCTCGTCTGCTCCCTGAGAAGGAGCAAGTACTTCAGGCTTCTACTCATGCCGAGTCTTGGTTCCTAAATTGTCAGTGGTCTGTGAACTGCTGGATGAAGATATCCGCTCCTTGTCGGTTCTTGCTGGTGTTGAGTGGCATCCCCTTGCCTGCCATGTCTGGCTCCATCACGGACTCTCTGTTTTGCAGTTATGGTGGCTATGGCAGCTGCCACCACCACTGCCACCACAGCGGTGGCTTCTGGCAAGGGCTCAGATCTGTGTCCATCCTCGATTTTCCTTCTTGGCCTAACTCTCTGTCCTGTGATGGCAAACTTGGTGTGATTCTCTTGCTTAGGACTGTTCACTGGAACTCTAAAACTGCTTTCTATGCGAGAGCTTGTTTAGCCTCCAGCTTCTCCTCCTCCATCTTCCCCTATCTTTCTCCTATTTGTTAGGAAATGGAAAGACTTGGAAAAAATTATATTAAGTGAATAAGCCAGGCCCCAAATAAACATAGGTCCCATGGTTTGCCTTATTTGCAATATCTATGATATGTATGAGTCAAGCAGAAAAGTTCAGATAAGGTGATGTTAGGAAGTGCCAGAGGCAACTATTTATTATTGAATGATATCTACTGCTTTCCTACCAACTCTTCGGTATTTATTATACTTCCATTGAAGGAATATTATTCTTTTCATGCTTAATAAACTATTAATTAAGATCAATCAGCATCCTAGGATTATTGCATCCAATTTGATACTAAACCAATACACCAACTACTCTTTCAATCAGTATTCCTATGCATAGGAACGAGTCTCTTGGGATCTCCGCCACTGGTAGGTGTCAGGACAGGAATTTGAATCTGGGGCTTATGTTGACAGGTGGGCCTATGGCTGCCCTGATAGCCTGGCAGCCTTCAGCAATGGCAGGTCAGGTCCACTTTGCAGCTGTGTCATTCAGAACCAGGGTGGTCACCCTGCAAAGAAAAAAATTATAACCCCCCAGCCCTCTGCAGCTCACTACTTTTTGCGCTGTCCCACTTTTTTTTTCTTCCTGCAAGCCCTCTTGGCCTGAGATCCTAGGATTGGTTATGGGTCCAGAGGCTGCAGCTTAGCCTAGGGATATCAAAGCTTGGGCAGTGTTGCCATGACCTGTATTCAAGCCCCGTGGTTGGCAAAAAAAAGAATAAATAAGTAAATAAATAAATAAATAAATATTTTAACTAAATTAAAAAAAATAAAGTTCCCTGGTTTGGAATTTTTGCCAGTTTTATTTCTTATCCTGAGATTTGAACTTAGGATCTTGGTAAATCCATACCAATGTGAGGGAAAGTGCAGAGTCGCCACTACTTGAGTTCAAACCCAGTACCAAGCCAAAACTAAAAAAAAATAAGTACTGATCTTGGGAGGGGGAGGTTGTTGTGGAGATTGGAGAGAAGAGATAGTAGTGGGAAAACAAAGGAGGAGGCAACAATGCTCAATAGGAAAAGTACTGATTACCTTGCTCATATAACTGTAACCCCCTGTACATCATTTTTACAATAAACATCATACAATAAATAATGTAGTGCTCAGAGAAACACTTTGGGAGTAAGGGAAGGATGTCTGAATAGCTGTACAAAATTCTACACTGGTTTTTTTGAAATTATAATTTTTTTTCATTTTATTTTATTTGTGAACATACTGTACAGAGGGCTACAATTACATGGGCAGGATAATGCGTACATTTCTTACCAAGCATTGCAGCCTCCTCCTTTGTTTAACACTATTTTATTAAAAAGGTTCAGTATGCAACTGAATAAACATAACTGCTTTCATCAAAAAATTAAGTCACAGTCTTGGAAATGGGGCCAGTATTTCTGCCATTGCTGGGATTTGATCTCACATTCCAGGTAACTTTTTTGCAGCATGGGTGAAGGCAAAGTTCACTGTCCTTGAGGAAAATAAATTCAGGCTAGAGTTACCAGGGCCTGAAGTAAGGCTCTGCAATGGAAAAATATTTATATACATGTGTAATATATGATATATACTTACATATGTAAGTTTATTACATATTATGATTATTGTCATTGATGTTTTAATTTAGTTCATTCATTTATTCATTGTTTAATGTATTTAGTATTATTACACACATAATATTTATTACATTTTGTACATCTATTATAAAATTATACACTAAATTTTGGACACTGAATCATTCTTTATTAATACTTTATTAAGTGTTAAAACATGATACATAATTAAATGGAGGTATTTGTCACAGTCATCACATGTTTAGAGTCTGTCCCAAGTATGAGCCTTGTTTTATTCATCTTCGCACAACTTCCTATAGGGATTTCTTTAGATGATTTATAGTCAGAGGCCTTTTCTTCAGGATCGGCAAGTTGAGGGATAAAATAGTAAGAATGAAGCTGGGAATGTGGCTTAGAGGTAGAGAGCTTGCTCAGCATGCATGAATGCCAAGGTTTAAATCCTCAGTGCCACATACTCAGAAAAAGCCAGAAGCTGTGGCATGGCTCAAGTGGTGGAGTGCTAGCCTTGAGAAAAAGAAGCTCAGAGACAGTACCCAGGCCCTACGTTCAAGCCCCAAAACTGCCAAAAACAATAGGACAGATGCCGATGGCTCAGACCTAGAACCCTAGCTTCTCAGCAGGCTGAGATCTCAAGACCACAATTCAAAGACAGCCTAGGCAAGGGAAGCCTGTTAGACTCTTATCTTCAATGAACCACCAAAAGACCCCACATAGCACTGTGGCTGAAATGGTAGAATCTTCACCTTGAGCTGAAGGGTTTAGGGATAGTGCCCAGGCTTGAGTTCGAGACACACAACTGGAAAAAAGTGAGGGTTAATCGAAGTACTTTTCCTATTTGTTAATTATGAGAACATTTTCTGGAAAATGAATGCTGGTGTACACCAGAATTGGAGTCAGAGCTCAGAATTCAAATATAGCAGGTCCATAAGCCCAGCCTGACTCTAGCATTATAACCATGTGTGCTACAGGGTTCTGAAAGGTCCAATGTTGAAACAGTTAATATGCTCCTCAAGCCCTTAGTGATGAGATGTTGACTTGTATTTTCAATGTCATTACAGTTCTGAACTTAGCAGAACACCAAAAGCTCACGCTAGTCACCCTAGCTTAGGAGGCTGAGGTCTGAGGATCACAGGGTGAAGCCAGCCAGGGCAGGAAAGTCTATGATGCTCTGATTTCCACTTCACTACAGACAAAGCAGAAAGGGTCTCATGTGACAGAGCCCTAGCTTTGAGCCAAAGGAGCCCAGGGACAGAACCTAGATCTACAATTCAAGCCCAAAGACCTGCAAAACATTTAAAGCAAAGGACAAAAAAAAGAAGGAAAAATCAGTTACTCCCTTTGGGTTTGATCAATCTCTTAGTATCTTGGAAGATCCTGAGGTGCTAGCTCTAGTGAGGTCTAGTTCCATCCATTTCCCTGCAAATGCCATCATTTTGTCCTTTCTAATGGCTGCATAGTATTTCATTGTATTTAGGTACCACAATTTTTGGATCCACTTATCAGTAGTGTCCCATCTGGGTTGTTTTCAAATATTGGATATTGTGAACAGTGCTGCAATAATCATAGTGGTGTGTGTGTCTTTGTATACTGGTTCCTGTTTTTCACAGTAGATGCCTAGGAGTGGTATGGCCAGTTCATAGGAGAGGTCGATATTTAGCTTTCTGAGGTACCTCCAGACTGCTTTCCTAAGTGGTTGTATTAGTATACATTCTCACCAGCAATGCAGTAATGTTTCTCCTTCTTTGTATCCCTTCCAGCATTTGTCATTGGCTGAACTTAGGATGTGGGCTATTCTGACTGGGGTAAAGTGGTATCTCAGAGTTGTTTTTACTTGCCTTTCCTTTATAGCCAGGGATGATGAACATTTCCTCATGTGTTTTTTTGCCGTTTTTATCTCTTCTTCTGAGAAGTCTCTTTAGCTCCATTGACCATTTCAAGATTGGTTTGTTAGGTTTGTGAATGGTTAGTTTCTTGAGTTCACCATATATAATGGATATTAAGTCCTTGTCAGATATATTGCTGATAAATATTTTTCCCAATTATTTGGCTTTCTTTATAGCTTGGTTGCTATTTTTATCTTTGTAGAAACGTTTTATTTTAAGGTAATCCCATTTATGGAGTCATTCTCCAATTTGTTGTGACCCTAGGAATTTGTTCTAGAAGTTCCTGCCTGTGCTCATAATTTCAAGTGTCTCTCATGCTTGGCCCTACAGTAGTTTCAGAGTTTCACACTTGATGTTAAGGTCTTTAATCCATTTTGAGTTGATGTTAGTGCGTGGTGATAGGCTAGGGTCCACTTTTAGTTTTCTGCATGTGCCAGTTTTCCCAACACCAGTAGTTGAAGAGGTTATGCTTCTTCCACTGTATGTCTTTGCTCCTTTGTCAAATATCAACTGACTGTAAATATGTGGCTATATGTCTGTGTCCTCTTACCTCTCTCATTGATTTTCGCGCCTCTTTTTGTGGCACCACCAAGCTGTCTTTGTTATTATGGCTCTATAGTAGATCTTGAAGTCCTGTATCATGATCCCTCCTACATTATTTCTTTTGCCTCAAATTGTTTTGGCTATGCTAGGTCTTTTGTTGTTCCATATGAATTTTTGGACTATTTTCTCTATTTCATAAAGTAGATCACTGGAATTTTAATGGGAATTGCATTGAATGTGTTTATTAATTTTGGCAGTATGGCCATTTTCACCATATTAAGTCTGCCTATCCAGGAACAGGAGAAGATTTTCCATTTCCTGGTAATCTCTATGATTCCTTTTTTAGGCTTTTATATTTTTCATGATATAGACCCTTTTATCTGTGGTTAAGTTAATATCGATATACTTTTTTGAGGTCATTGTGAATGTGGTTGTTTCCTTGATTTCCCTTTCTTCTTGTACATTGTTCCTGTACAGAAAGGCGTCTGATTTTTGTGGTATAAGCTCTAAGAGTTTTGGGATGGAGCTTTAGGGATCGTAAATTTATAAAATAATGCCGTCTGCAGAAAGAGATAGTTTATCTTCTTCCTCTCTGATGTGGATCACTTTAATGTCTTTTTCTTGCCTTATTGCTCTGGCTAAGAATTCCACATCTATATTGAAGAGGAGTGGAGAGAGTGGGCATCCTTGTGTTGTTCCTGTTTTTAGGGGAATTGGCTGTAATTTTTCCCCATTAAATATAATATTGGCCTTTGATCTGTCATGTAAGGCTTTTATTGTCTTATGAAATGATCCTTCTATTCCTATTTTTTTTCTAGAGCTTTTAACATGAATGAGTGCTGAATTTTATCAAAAGCTTTTTCTACATCAATGGAGATAACCATGGGTTCTTGATCTTGGATCTGTTGATGTGATGGATTACATTTATTGACTTCCATATGTTATATCATCCCTGCATCTCTGGAATGAAGCCTATTTGGTCAAAATGTATGATTTTACTATATGTTTCTGGATTCTGTTGGCTGAAATTTTATTGCGGAGCTTTGGATCAATCTTAATTAAAGAGATTAGTGTGTAGTCCTTTTTTGTTGGGTCTTTGCTTGGTTTGGTAATGAATATGATATTGGCTTTATAGGATCAGTTTGGAATTCCTCCCTCTGTTTCTATTTCTCTGAAGAGCTTGAGGACTATGGGTATTAGTTCGTCTTTAAAGGCCTTATAGAATTCTGAAGTAAATCCATCAGGTCCTAGGCTTTTCCTGTTGGAAAATTTCTGATTACTTCTACTATCTCATTGTAGTTTATTGACATCTTTAATTGATTTATTTCTTCTTGGATCTGTTTGGGCAATTTGTATTTCTTTTTTGTTTTCAGGCAGGGAAATAATTTTATTTACCGAACTGCTGCTCCCACTATGCATGGTGGAGAATCATGGCTGAAAAAGAAGTGGGGCGACCTACCTCTGGGCCAGGACTTATCTAGGCCAGGGACAGGAAGAGGTGTGGCCAGGTGGGGGAAATGTGTGGCCACACTGGATCTGCATATGACCTCAGGGTCAGGGACCCTCGTAAGGTCAGATTGGAGGCAAGTTACCAGAGGTGGCCCAGGATGTGACCTAGCAGGAGGGGAAGGTGATTGCTTCCAGGTCTACCAGTTACCTATGTAACAGATACTGTGTGGAAACTTAGCCAAGGGGGAGGGTGGTGTCCCTGTTCAGACCTTAAATTCCGACCTTTTGATAATTATGAAAAAGGGCAAAGATTCACTGTGGCTACTTCCTGTTTGCAAGGGGCATCCACAGTAGGGGTAAAAGGCTGAGATGTGTTCCCCTCTTGGAGAAGGCAGCAGGTAACTTCTGTCACTTGGGCACTGAGTTCTTAGATAAAGTCTGGAGGAGGCAAGTCTCTTGGACAATGTCTGGAGAAGTACTCCTGAGGCACTGAGGGACTGAAAAAATACTAGAGTGCAAATAAATGGCAAGATGAAGGACTTGGGGCTGAAAATGTTGGTAAAATGTCCCTAACTACTTCTGATATCTGGTGAGTAGATAGAAAAGAAGTCAAGTGACAAAGTCAAGAATATAAATTCCTGTCCAGTTGAAAGGTAGACAGGTATGGACATTACATGGGCAGTCTTCTTACTTCTATTGACCTCCCGGCTCTGGTTAATTTTGAAAGGACAGGCACAAATTGGATAATGTGATATCATCTACTCTTACTCCTCTCCATGTTCCCTTGTTCTTCAGACTAGCTGAGTCTAGGTGCTCATTGCTGGGATGGTTTGTCCCAGTTTATATTCAAAGAAGTTTGAGCTCAAGACCTGGACGTTGTCCCTGAGCACTTCTGCTGGAGGCTAGCAGTATACCACTTTGAGTTATAGTACCACTAGCAGTGTTTTCGGGTTATAGATAAAAGTCTGGAACCTTGCTTCCAGCCTGCCTCTTTGCAGGTTAGTTGGGAGATGGAGTCTGAGGGATTTTTCAGCCTGGGCTAGCTTTGAATTGCAATGTTTGCCACACAAGTCCTTTTTATTTCCAATTAATGTAACAAGGAGATCATATAGTATAAGTAGAGCTTACCTGGTCCTTATCAAGAATTGACCAAATATTCTGCAATGACAAAACTCATTAGATGTGAGAATCTTAGCACAGATATGCCCAATATTTTAGAATCACGTAGTCAGTACTAGACTACACAACACAAAACAAAAAAGGCAAAACTCAAAACCTAAAATTTTTGACAACAATGTTTAGATATCTTTGCTAACAAAGCACATCAGATGGTTGGGCCTCAGTTACCAGGGTCTGTGAAAAGAGCAACTTGTTAGCAATGAACATTATAATATATGGATGGAATAGTAGCAAGCTTTGTTGCAGTGTAAGGGTTTCAGAAAAAATGCAAAAAAAGCCTGAACAAAAAATCAAGCCTAGTTTGGCCAGCCTTTGGGAGGTAACCTAGAAGGGGTCACCGGAACTTAGCCCATGTCACACTCTTCAGGGCACAATCCAAAAAGTTGTAGAAAAGTAAGGGTGAGATATAGAAAGTTGGAAATTAATAGCAGAGAGCAAAGATAGCCTCAAAGTAAACCGAATTCTGACCATGTACCATTGCAGAGGCAAAAATTGTCTAAATCTGAGAAAGGCATAAAAATATTAGGTGACCTGGCTATCCAGGAAGCACAGGAAGCATTTCAGAGGGGTTTCAAATCTCAGACATGACTCGCAGCCTCCCATCAAATGTGTAGGAGAGTCAGTCTGGTGAGTGAAGGAGAGCTGACAAGGCAGAAGCAGCGTTATGACTTCCCCCAGAGCCCTCTAGAGAGAAATGTCCAAGCCCCCCAAACCAAGAATCCTTGGCTTTGGTGGTGACCATCCTTTTGGCTAAAGGATGTAGGAGCTCTCTGGCGTTGCGCCCCATCTGAACAGAGATTGAGCCACCCAGAGTCATAGAGAGAAGTGTTATTCACCAGAGTAGAGAAGTGGTGTGGATGTGGATGTAAAAACTAGAAATAGTTTTGGTGAAAAGTCTCGTGTGGTGTCTCAAGGCAGTTTGGTATGCAGAAAAGGGATGGTTAGGAAATTCTAACATTTCCAACTCAACAACCTCATCCGATTCCCTGCACCCTATGTAAGGTATTTTTAATAGGTAGGTTTTATTAGGTAGCCATTGAAGAGAACAACACAGGCTATCCAGGCAGGAAAAGAAGTTTATTTACTGAATTGCTGCCCCCCCACACATGGTGGAGAGAAGCATGGCTGTAAAGGAAAGGGGGGATAGCAATTTGTATTTCTGTAGAAATTCATCCATCTCTGCTAGGTTTTCCTTTCTTTGTGAGTAGAGGCTAGAATTATTTCTTTATGATTTTTTGGATGTCTTGGATGTTTCTTGTAATTTTTCCTTTCATATCTCTATTATTATTTTTGGTCTCCTCTCTTATTTTGATAGTACTCTTGAGAGTAGTTCATCAGTTATATTGCCTTTTTAAAAACACAACACAGTTTTTTTGTTTCATTAATTTGATTTAAAATTTTCTTAGTCTCTATCTCATTAATTTCAGCTCTTATTTCAGTTATCTCTGTCTAGCACCTTTAGGTTCAATTTTTTCTTGTTTCTCTAGCAGTTTTAGTTGCATCATAACATTGTTTGCATGTTCTATGTTTTATTGATGTGTGCACTGAGAGCAATAAATTTGCCCCTCAAGACTGCTTTCACTGGGTCCCATAGGTTTCTTTGTGATGTATCTTCATTTTCATTGAATTGTAGGAACTTTTTAATTTCTTTTGTAATTTCATCTGTGACCCATGTCTTGTTTAACAGTGTGCTGTTTAATTCCCATGAGTTTAAGTTTTTTTCTACTTTATGCCTTGTTATTGAGAACTAGTTTTATTCCACTATGGTCAGATAGAATACAGAGAATTATGTTGATCCTCTCGTATTTGCTTAAATTCCTTGTGTGAACTAAGAAATGATCTATTGTAGAAAAAGTTAGTGGGCTGACAAGAGTAAGTCCCTGCTGGTGTGAATGCCTGTAATTCTAGCTACTCAGGAGGCTCAGAACTGTGTATTCATGTTCAAAGCCAGCCCAGGCAGGAAAGTTCATGAGGCTTTTCTGGGGTTGTTCAGCACCACACACTGCCTCAAGTCAGGGGTTGTTCACCACCTTTGCCACCATGGCCTGGACTGGGCTGCTTATGCAAGCTAGTTTGGAGAGGCACCACACTCCAATACGGGTCTGGAGTTGTTCGCTGCTGCTGTCGATGCTGCTGCTGCTACCCCAGATGTTGCCACTGCCCCAGCTGCTGCCACTGCCCCAGGATCAGCTGGGCCACTAATGCAAGCCAGGCACTCCACCACGAGTCAGGTGTTAACCACTGCAGGTGCCTCGGGCTAGGCTGGGCCAATTATGCGGGCCAGTATGGAGTGGCACAAACCTCCATAGGCCAGGAGTTGTTCACTGAAGCTATACCTGCCCCAGCCACCGCTGCCGCCCCAGACTGGTCTGGGTTGTTCCTGTGGGCTAGTGCCATGAGGCATTGTACCTGGAGTATGGGTGGCTTGCCACCACTGTCAGCTGCTGCTTCTGCTCCAGGTTAGGCTAGGCTGTTTAAACCAGCAGGACAGGGGTGCCACACTGTGAGTCTAGGGTCATTTTCCACTGCTGACAGCTGCTGCTGTTCCTGACTGGGTTGGGCTGCTTGCACAAACAGGCAGAAGTGCCGTGTCAGGAAGGCTGTGGGGAGTTTTCATGCCGGCTCTGCCTTCTGAGATTTTTGTTTGTATTCTCTGGGTTGGCACCGGATCTTGGGAATCTAATGGGAGCCTTGGGATTCTTGTGGGAATGTAGTCTTCATAGGGTCTAGAGCCGGCCCACTTAAGGAGCCTGGCACAAAGCCCCACCACTTAAGCTGCTCAGTGAGGAGCCTCATCACCAAGAAGGGGTGGGGGAATTGGTCTTCCCACTTTACTCTTTGTGTATGTTTTTCACTTTTCTTTTTTCACTAACTGTATCTCTCTTAGTAATTGTCTCTTTCTTGTGGGTCACTTGGAGAAACAGCATTGAAATCCAAGGTTGAAGAGATATGTGAATTTTCCCTGCTGTTTCATCTTAGCCCCTCCCTCTCAGGTGGAGTTTTTCTTAGGTGGCCGGTGGGCCTTGGTTACCAAAAGATAGTTACATAAAAGAATATGTTATAAAGCCTGCAGATTGTAGTTAGATAGCCTTCCCAATTTTAGGAACCAAAGGGGGTGGTCTATCCTAAAGTATTTCAAAGGGATTAAATCCTATAAAAAAAGGGCTACATTTTGCTCGAAGGAGAACAAAGTGGAGGAGGCTTACCTAGCCATGGCCACTCAGTGTATTTGATTTAGTTAGTTTGCTTTAAGGTCAAATTCATTCTTTATAGTGCCTTGAAATCTGAGGTCTATAAATGGAATGTAACTTCCAATTTATTCCTACGGCATTAGTTAATAATTGAGAAATTAGGCCATCAATACAGGGCCATCTTTGGACCCCACAGCTAAGGTAAGCCAAATCAAGGAATTATTACATGCCTCAGCTCAGCCTGAAAATGTGTCCACTATTGCTCATACCAATACCCATACTTTCCAGGCTTTACCACTGTGGAGTCCACTTTCCCAAATTCACCATCTGAGGCTCCTCATATATGAATTCTTTCTATATGTTCCAGCTTTTCAGCATTTACCTGTTGGAAATTACCTACACACATTACAAAGGATTGTCAGGCTGAGGCCCCACTGGATTTCAGAACAGTTTTAGGCAGTGACCTCGGGCAATTTACCAGGATGTAAATATCTACATGTAAACTGACAGAAAGCTTGAGTCTGTATGCATTTTTCACAAGTTCAGTGTCAACATTTGCACCCTTATTACCACTGATTTTTCTTCTTCTTTTAATCTTAACGACTAGTAGAGAGACCACACTGGTTTTTGAATGGTCTCCCAAGCTACCTGATCAGCTCAGATGTTTCCCTGTATCTTATGGTCTCTAGTTTATTTAACTCCTGTATAGTATTCTGAACCTTGGAGATTTCTTCCATTTTATTTTCCTCCTTTTCTCTCAAACTTGCTTTCATTATCCTCCTCTCCTTCTCAATGTGCTCTTTAACCTCCAAGTGTTTTGGCAGGGGCACAGGAGAGTTCTTTTGACTGGCCAGCTGCTGCTCCTTCTCAGAATACCTTTGCTTGCTCTTCAGCCCCTCCCTTCAGTTTACAAAGGTGCTATTGAGAGGTATTTTTTCCCACCCCCACCTGTTGCATTGGGACACGATGCTTCTGTATTACATTAATAGTGAAGACCTCAGCAGTCTTTTGGGGCTTTTACGCTAGTAGTTTCTCTTTCTAGTTTTCCACTTCAGTGTATTTTTATGACAGATCTTTCAACTGATATTTTTATCTCTTCTGTTTTTCTTCCTAATGCTCTTTCCCTTTCCCCGGCGTTCTCTATCAGAAAATGTGGTCCTTTAACTCTTTCTGAAAAGCAGCAACCTCTTTCTTGAGGCTGATATTTTCCTGTTCACTTTTCTTGGCTCCATCTTCTATGACACAGCACTTCCCCGTCTTCTCTGCTATTATTTCCTTCTTTCTACGTTGCTTTGAATTTCTGGTGACTCTTTTAAATGCTTATAATCGACATGAACTTTAGCCTAATACATTCTTATATCAGGTCCAGTTCCTTTTTCATGCCCATGAATTCTTAATGTAATTCAGAGCCCCAAGCTCTTTGCAAGTTTCTCCAGAGATATGAACACATTTTCCAGGTGGTTACTGTGATGGCTTAAACTGTCATTTTCTAACTTTTTCCTCCTTGGATATTCCTTTTCCCAATGTCCATTTTGCTTGCAATAAGCACACTGATCTAGACCTAGAGGTTTCCTACTGCCATATGTTAATGAATTGTACTGTCTTGCCAAGGGTTTCTTGATCCCTATTTTATTGCTCATACCAAAACTCAAACCCCCTTCTTAGATTCGTTTTTTCCAGGGTATCTCTGTTATCAAACACCCACTGGGCAACCACTTCTAACTTAGAATATACCTTTCCCTCAAAACCTTCTAACTTTTGAAGATTTCTTCTAATATCTGGGGCTGACTGTGTATCAAAGGCAATATTTAGGGCTCTTTGATTCTCTAGGGCTTCAAGATCTATAGGCCTATAGGTCCTATAATCTTCTGGGAGAAGTTTCAGAAAATCATTAGGGTACTCACTGGGGAACTGTACCATCTCACTCACCTTAGATTGATAACTTGGCTTTTGAGCCACTGCGGTATCCCTGCTAACTGAACCTGGCAATAATTGGTAAGTACCTCCATACCTGGATGGCAGTTAGTCTCAGCTTGGGTAAGTCTGGGGAAAGACTTGCTCCAAATGGTCTTGTTCAATAGTCGGGCTATTGTCTGGTCCATAGACCACCTTCAAGTCACCGAGCAGGATTCACTCCTTTTTTTTTAGCAGGTGAAAAGTACCTGTAAAATTGGCTGACACTCATCCCAGATGTGCTTGTGTGTGAAAATTACTGTCTCTAATGAGGTAATGAGCCCGTTGTTTTTTTTTTCTGAAAATGATGGATTTTTTTTTCCAGTTAGACAGGACACCAGTTGTAAAGGGAATATATATATATATATTAGAAATGGGGCCTGCCCACCATCTCATCCATGTTCCTGTTTCAAGGGTAATAATGGTAACATACTACATTGTACCACCTCAGGCTGGTACAAGTAACCACTTTTGGTATGGAAGGATTTAACATTAGAGGTGCTGATGGCAAAGAATAGGAGAGAGAGTACATCAGTGCATCTTGCTCTGAGACATTCTGTAACCCTGGGGGAGAATATTTTTTGGATATGACAACTTTAGGCATTGTTCTCATATCCTGAATAAAAGGAGTAAGCAGAGGTGCATACAGGACACAGATAGAATTATCAGCATACATACACAGACCAATAGCCACAGACACTTAACCCACATGTCCCACACCTCTCAATATTGACCTCTAAAGGAGGTACCAGATGACAGATAGAACGTCCCAGATTGCATCTTGAGGAGGCCGCAGATGACCTCTGGAGGATGTCAAATATATCCTCCCTAGGAGGCCCTAGATGACCTATCATGGAGGTTCCAAATCACTTCTCAAGTAAGTGTCAGACAACCTCCAAAGGAGGTCCCAAATGTCCTCTCAATGAGGCTGAGATTACCTACCAGATGGCCAATCAAGGAGGCCACATATTAACTCCAGAGTATGTTCCAGATATCCCTCTTGAGAAATCCACAGATGACCTCCAGAGAAGGTCCTATATAGATTCTCAAGGAAGTCCTAGATGATTTCCAAAGATGGTCATAGATTTCTCATAAAGGTAACCAAATATGACCTCCCAAAGAAGCTCCAGGTGACCTCAGAAGGTGGTCCTAGATTGCCTCTTAAGGGAGCCCCAATATCTACTTTGGAAGAGGTCTCAGGTGGCATCCTGAGGAAGACCCTCTGGAGAAAGTCCAAGATGGTTCCTGGAGAAGGCCCCAGATGACCTTCAAGTTAGGTCTCAGATGGCTTCTCAAGGAAGTCACAGATATACTCTTGATGAGGTTCCAGATGGATTCCCAAGGAAGCCCTACGTGACCTCTCAAGGAGTTCCCAGATGGCTTCCATAAGGAAGCCACAAATGACCTCCAGATGGGGTCCCCAAAACAGGCTGGCAAGCTTGCCCAGATGCACCCATAGAGGTACCTAAATGAATTTGTCCATGTTAGTCCTCTGGAGACAAACACTCGAGGTAGACTCTCAACCTTGAGGGCTGACCCTCTCACCTATGGGGATTTTTCCCTGGGGCCAAGGACTGATGCTATCCAAATGGATTATCTTGATGGGGTCTCCAAATATTAGGACCTCTATAGTTGAAGAGAATCCATTGACACACATTTAATATAATAAATGTTCTTCAAACTACCAACCCCCCAAATTATGATATCCAAAGCTCCAAACATCAAAGGGCAAGCCTTTTTCCCCTTCCCTTTGTATCTACTTTTTTACAGACCTATACTTCCTTTGAGGTCTTTCGCTTTTTCCATTCTACCAGATCCTTCTTCTCTTCAGGCCTCTCCACTCTCCACAGGCTTATCTGCTTTGCCTGGTTCATCAGTTGCCATCCTTCACCTCCTGCTCTCCCTCAACATCCTCTCTTCCCAGGTCTTTCCCCTTCTGCTATCACACCACTTCCTTCCATCCAGGACTTTTCCCTGAACAAGTAGCCTATATAAAGTCTGTACCCCTTCTCCACTCCAACTGCCTAACAGTTTTCAACTGTCACATCCCAAACTACCCACAGCCCAATCACTTCCTAACAGCTCAACAGGTGGTGATTAATACACCAGCCCCTCCCACAGAATGTTCCACCTTCTTTGGTGGCATACTTTGTCCTCTCCAGCTATCCAAGAGTTGGGGTCACAGTGATTATCAGAGTCTACAGATTATCGGGGATCTGCTGATTATTACAGTATCCTCCTTGTGAACTAGTAGCAATTGAAATTGGAAATTTGATTGTGATATTACAAACTCGTTTTGATATCACAAACCCATTTTGACATCATCATCACCACGACATCACAAACCCATTGTGACAACATTGTCGTTGTGACATCATAATTCCATTGTGATATCTCAAATCTATGATGACCTCTTAGCTCTTTGACAAGTCACATGCCCTTTGGAACATCACAGTCCCTTTGTGTACCCATATCCTTATTGTTAACTAATGACAATTTAGACCAGACATGCCATTATAACATCAAAAATTGTGACATCCTCAACAGTGTGACATCACATTTCCATAATCAGAGCATCAGCTCATTGTGACATCACCAAACTTACTGACATAATCACATTATGACAATTCTCATTGTGACATCATAGACATCACTTACACAATGTAACATAACAAACCTCTCCTGTCCTCATAACATTTGTTTCATGCTGACTGTTATGTTTTTAAAATGAGGTTGCCGAGTAAGAACCTCACCACGCACGTGGTATTCAGGCAAGGGGTAGGTTTATTCATCATTCCGGCTGGCACAAGGCCATGTTGGTCCTCCATGTGGCTGGAAAAGACCTGGGAAAAACCTGGGAAAGAGCTGGGAAAAAGAGCGTCTGGGCCTGGGCTAGGCCTTTTCTAGGGTATGGGCGGAGAAAGGTGTGGCCACATCAAATTCAGATGTGACTTCAGCAGATGTAGATGTGACCTCTTCTAGGTGTGCCAGTTGCCTAGGTAACATAGGTACTGGGTGGAGACTTTGCTATAAGGAGGGTGTAGTCTGCTTGCCATCAAGGAGCTGACCTTACACTGACATTGTGATATCTTAGACCTTTTTGCCCTCATAATTTGTTTTCAACCTAATATTTCATGTATGGCATGAGATACCAGAAATCCACCATGACATCATGACCATTGTTACATCACACTGACAGATGTCATGATTACAATGTCACGTTGTGACATCACAAAAGGTTTTGATGTCACAAATAGTTGGTGATGCCATACAGGTAAGGGGTCACAGTAGGTCTAGGATGTCACAATTTGTTGGTGATATTCAAATGGCATAATGGATCTCATTTGTCATGAGAATATGAGTTCACAAATGGACTGTGGTATCTCCAAATGCATGTGTCACAAATGTGGTGAAGTCCTTGGAGGATTGTGATGTCACAATGTGACACAATGTTCATGATGTCTGTCACAATAGTCATGATGTCACAGTGGATTTCTGATATCACATATCATAATTGAAATATTATAACGTTGAAAACAGATTGCGAGCTCATAAAGGGCCTAAGACATCACAATTGTAACACGTCACAAGACTTATGAGGACAGGACAGATTTGTGATGTCACAATATGTTAGTGATATCACCATGGCACTGTGATGTAACAAAATGATTGTGATGCCATATATTTATGAGATCACAATTTTTTTCTGATATCAACCCACGTGCCACATTTTAAAGAAAATTAAATAAGAGAAATGGCATTTACAATGTGTCTATGAAATCACAATGACAATGTAATGTCATAATGGTATGAGGTCATTGTAAATTGGTGATGTTGCAAGGAGGTAATTGTGTCATAATGAATATTGTTGTCACACTTGTGATGGAGTCACAAAGGGTTTGTGATATTACAATGGCATATATGAATTCAATTGTCATATGTTCACAATGAGGATATGAGTACACAAACGGGCTGTGATGATACAAATTTCATGTGTGTTTTCAAAGGTATTTAGGGGTGATGATAGCTTTATGATACACGATGTGATCAGATCACAATGGGTTTTTGATGTCATAATGATATTGTAATATCTCAAACACGTCCAATTTCAATTGCTACTATTTCACAATGTGCATACAAGTTCACAGAAGGAGCCTGAAGTCCTAATGGGCATGAAATTTTTTTAATGTTATATTAGGTCATATTAGGTTTGTAAATACAAAATGGGACAGTGATATCACAATGTCAACTCCCTACATCATGTCAAAATATTGTTTTGATGTCACAATTAGTTGATGATGTCACATTGGTGATGAGGTCACAAAAGATTGGTGATGTCACAATGTGTTGAGCATGTCACAATGACATGATATTTCTCAATTGTCTTTAATTTACAATGAGTATATGAGTTCACAAAGTGACTGTGGTTTCTCCAAAAGTATGTGTTGTCACAAATATATTGAAAACCTAAAAGGTTTGTGATGTCAGAATTTGGCACAATGGTTATGACATCTGACAGTGTGATGTCACCAAGGTCATGTGTCCCTGGGAATTTGTGATATCAAATGTTGTATGTGAAATCTAATGAGGTCGACAACGATTATGAGGAAAAAATAGGCCTAAGGTATCAGAATCGCAGCATGTCACAAAATTAATGATGACAGGCTAGGTGTGTGATGTCAAGGTGGGTTGGTTATATCACAATGGCAACGTGATGTACAAAGGGATTGTGATATCACAATGGTTATGAGTTCATGATTTATGATATCAACCTACAGGCCACATTTGAAATAGAATGTAATCACAGAAGAAGCATTCCTAATGTGTCTATGATGTCACGATGACAATGTGAAGTTATAATTCTATCATATCATTTTAGTTTTATGATTTCACAATGAGCAGATGATGTCACGACAATGTGATATCACAATTGTGATGATCTCAGAAATTGTTTTTGATGTTAAAATGTCATGTCTGATTCTCAATTGCCAATATTTCACAGTGAGGATTTGGATACACAAAGGGACTGTGATGTCACAAAGCTATGTATTTTTTCAAAGGTTATAAGAGTTCATAATAGATTTGGGATGTCACAGTGTGATCCTAGTGTCAGAACAGCAATGTGATGTCACAACGAGTTTATGATGTCACAGTGGTTATGAGGTCACAATGGGTTAGTTATGTCATGAGTTGGTAATATCACAATTATTTGATTTTCAATTGCTATTAGCTCACCATGAAGACACTGTAATAACCATCGGTGACCCTACAATCCACGGGAACAGATAGTCATCATGGTCTCCTGGTCTGGATCACTGGAGAGGGGGGTGCATGCCACTGGAGTGGGCAGGACATGCTACTGAAGTAGATAGGATGTCAAGCCCCACATGTTGAGCTGCCAAGAAGTGATTGGGCATGGACATTTGGGAAGTGAAGATTGAAAACTAGTAGGCAGGAAACATATTGCAGTGGGGGAAGGGTACAGCCTATATATAGCCTGCATGTTCAGAGCAACAGAAGGGGAGAGAAAAAGGGGAAAGTCTTGGACGGAAAGAAATGATGAGACTGCAGGAGGGTAAAGACCTGGGAGGAGAAGAAATTGAGGGAGAGCAGGAGGTGAAGGACAGCAACTGGCACCTGGACAGGGCAGGTCAAGAATAGAGCAGCCTGAAGAGAAGAAGGGAATTGTGGAAGGAATAAATGAAAAGACCTGAAAAGTAGGACAGGTCTGGAGAGAAGGAGGATGAAGAGAAAGGAAAAAGCCTTGTCCTTTGAAGTGTGGAGCTTTGGAGATCATTATTTTGGGGGTTGGTTTTTTGCAGACCAGTTAAGAAATGCCTGGGCTACTCTTTGGAAGTCTGAGAGTTCATGGTTGAGGCTGCATTTAGCTCTGGCATCCAGCCCAGGTCAAGGTAGTAGCTTATTACAAAACTTATGAGGACAAGACAGGTTTCTGATGTTACATTGCATTAATGATATCACAATGTCAATATGAGGTCACAAAAGGATTGTAATGTCACAATGATGATGTGGTCACAATGGGATTCTGAAATCAACGAATATGCCACATTTGAGATAGAATGAAATCACAAAATAGGCAATCACATTGTCTCTATGAACTCACAATGAAAATGTGATGTCATTATGTTATGATGTCATTGTCATTTTGGGATGTCAAAACTGGTTGATGGTATCATAACAACAATGTGATGTCACTCTGGAGATGATGTCACAAAGCGTTTGTAAAGGTACAGTGGCCTGTCTGATGTCAGTTGTCCTTTGTTCACAATGAGGATATGGTTACCCAAAGGGACTGTGGTGTCACAATCACCATGTGCTTTTTCAAAGGTGCTAAGAGGTCACAACAGTTTTGGGATGTCACAAGGTGATCGTGATAACACTGTGGCAAAATGATGACACAATGGGTTTGTGATTTCATGGTGGTGATAAGATCACACTTGGATAGTAATGTCACAATGAATTTGTAATATCATCATTATATGTCCAATATCATTCTACTAGATCACAATTAAGATACAAGTTCACATAAGGAGCTAGAAGTCAGAATTTTGTAAAATATTAAGAGGACATTATAGGTTGGTGAAAATGCAAGGAGACAGAGATATCCCATTGGCAATGTGATGTTACCATTACATGAGATAGTATTGTTTTGAAGTCACAAATGATGATATCATACAGGTGATGAGGTCCCATAGTTTTGTGATTTCACAATGGAATGGTGATGCCCAATCTGTAATTGACAATGACTATATAAGTTCACAAGGGATAATGATGTATCCAAAGGCATAAGTTGGCACAAATGCAATGAGTCTTAACAGGTTTGTGATGTCACAATGTGACTCAGTGTTCATGACATCTGGCAGTGTGATGTCACAGTAGTCATGATGTCATAGTGGAATTCTGATATCACATGTCATACCTGAAGTATTTGTGTTAAACCATTTATGAACTCAGAAAGGCCAGAGATAACACTGCCATCATGTCAAAAAATTTATGAGGACATGACAGTTTTGTGATGTCACAGTGGGTTAGTGATATCATAATGGCAATGTTGTGTCATTAAGGTATTGTGATATCATAATGGTTATGTGGTCACAATGTATTTGTGATAACAACGCAACTCCCACATGTGAAATAGAATGAAATCACAGAATAGGCATTGCAATTTATCTGTGACATCACAATGACCATGTTATGTCATAATGCTATGATGTCATTGTTGTTTTATGATGTCACGATGGGCTGATGTTGTCATAATGACAATGTGATGTTACACTGATGATGTCACAAAGGTTTGGCGATGTTAAAATTGCATGTCTCATCTCAATTGTCATTAGATCAAAATGATATGGGTACACAAAGTGCCTGTGATATCACAAAGGCCATGCTTTCTTTCAAAGCTTCTGAGGTCATAATCGGTTTGGGATGTCACAATGTGATCATTGTGGCACAATGGCAATGTGATATCACAATGAGTTTGTGATGTCACCACAGTGATGAGGTCACAATGAGTTAGTGATGTTTCATCAAGTTTGTAATATAACGATGACAATTTCATCTAATTCATTATGAGGATAATATAATAACCGATGGGGACATAATTATTTGTGGGAGCCAATAATCATTATGAATTCTTGGCCTGGCCCACTGGAGAGTGGGGGGAATGCCAAAGGTGGAGGTGTAAAGCCTCACATGGTGAGCTGTCCAGAATGATTCAGCATTGGGCAGTTTTGGAAGTGATGCTTGAAAACTGTTAAGCAGGAGACCCATTGGAGTGAGGAGGGGTACAACCTATGTATAGGTTGCATTTGCAGAGCATTGGAAGGGGAGATAAAATGGGGGCTACCCGGATGGAAAAAAGTGGTGAGACCACAGGAAGGGAATAACCTGAGAAGAGAGGAATTTGAGGGAGAGCTGAAGGTTGGCAAGTGGTCATTGGGACAGAGTAGGGTAGGCCTGTGGAGAGTGTAGAGGCCTGAAGAGAAGCAGGAAGGGAAAAACCAAGAAGGAAGGACATTTCTGTAGTAAAGGAGGGAGGAATGGAAAAGTAAAAAGCCTTGCCCATTGAGGTTTGGAGCTTTGGTGATCATAATTTTTTGGCTGCTGGTTTGCAGACCAATAAGAAAGGGTGGGGCTGCCCACTGGAGGTCTGAGGTTTGGTGATCAAGGCTGCTCTTGGACCTTGGTATCCAGTCGAGGATAAGGTAATCACAGTCCTCTTTCCAGTGAAAATTGGTTTATTATATTAACTGTAACTTGATGGCATACCTCCTTGCCATCCAGGTAATAAGTACTCGAGTTCACAGAAAGAGCTTGAAGTCTCAAAGGCCATGAATTTTGTAAGATGTGATGTGGCCATAACAGGTTTGTAAAAGCACAATGGGACAGTGATATCACAACGGCAATACCACAATATCATTTCAAAATAATGCTTTGATAGCACAATTAGTTGTTCATGCTATTCTCATGATGAAGTCACAATAAATTTTTGATGTCACAATGGGTTCTTGATGTCAGTGTGGCATGGCAGATCTCAATTGTCATTAATTGGCAATGAATATCTGAGTTAAAAAAGGGACTGTAAAATCTCCAAAGGCATGTGTTGTCACAAATGTGATGCCATTCTAAAGGGCTTGTGATGTCACAGTGTGACACAATTGTCATGACATCTGGCAGTATTATGTCACAGGGATTTCTGATATCACATGTCATACCAGAAATTTGAGATTGAAAACATTATGAGCTCACAAAGGGCCTAATATGGCAATGGGAGCATGTCACAAAACTTATAAGGACAGAACTGGTTTGTGATGGCACAGCAGGTTAATGATATCACAATGGGATTGTGATGCCACAAAAGATTGTGATATCACAATGGTTATATAGTCAAAATGGGTTTCTGAAATAGAATGAATTCACAGAATCTGCCTTCACACTGTTACGTCTATGATATAACAATGTCACTGTGATTTATAATGCTATAATGCCATTGTCACAATGAGCTGATAGTGTCATAATGACAATTTGATGTCACTGCTGAGTGATGATGTTACAATGGTTATGAGGTCACATTATGTTTCTGATATCAACACACATGTCAACTTTGAAATAGAATGAAAAAGCTAAGAGGCGTTGGCTCACACCTGTAATCCTTGCTACTCAAGAGGCTGAGATCTGAGGATCACAGTTCAAACCCAGCTAACACAATAAGTCCATGAGACTCTCATATCCATAAAAACCACTAGAAAACCAGAAGTGGCACTGTGGCTCAAATGATAGAGTGCTCGCCGAGGGCTGAAGAGCAGGGACAGCACCCAAGCCCAGAGTTCAAACCCGACGACTGACAAAAAAAGATTAAAAACAGGCATTCACAATCTGTCTATAACATCACAATGACAAAGTGATCTCATAATGATATCTTGTCATTGTAATTTTGTGATGTCAAATGTAGTTGATGCTGTCAAAATGACAATGTTATGTCACATGGTGATGTCACAAAGGGTTTGTGTTGTTACAGTGGCATGTCTGATATCAATTGTCAGTTCTTAATGAGGGTATAGTTACACAAAGGGACGATGATTTCATGTGTTTTTTCAAAGGTGCTAAGTGGTCTAATAGGTTTGCAATGTCACAATGTGACAGTGATGTCAAATGGTAATGAAAGCTCACAATGGGTTTGTGATGTCACATTATTGATGAAATCAAATAGTTTTGTTAAGTCACATCTCGTAATGACATGTCCAATTTCAGTTGCTACTATTTCACAATGAGGATATGAGTTCACAGAAGGCTGAACTGTAAAAGCCCATGAATTTTCTAAAATGCTATGAAGACATACTAGGTTTTTGAAAACACAATGGAACAGTGGTATCACAATGGCAATGTGATGTTGCAATATGTTGATTTAATAATGTGTTGATAAAAACTGGTGATGCCACTGTGGTGATGAGTTTACAAGATGTGTGTGATTTCACAATGGGTTGGTGATATCAAAATGACAGATATGATCTCAATTGTCATTAACTCACTATGAATATAAGAGCTCACAAAAGGACTGTGATGTCTCCAAAGGCATACATTGTCACAAAAGTGACAAGTCCTAACAGGTGTGTGTTGTCAGAATGTGACAAAATGCTCATAACATCCATCAGTGTGATGTCACCGTGATCTAGATGTCACACTGGATTCGCGTATCACATTTCATACCTGGATTTGGTGTGAGAGGATTGGAATTTCACAATGGGGTAATCACATCACTATGGAAATGTGGGGTCACAAAGGGATTGTGCTACCACAATGGCTATTAGATCACAATGTGTTTCAAAAATAATAGGTTTGTGCTGTAACAATTGGTTGGAAATGTCACAATGGAATGCGGGATGGCAAATGTCAATAATTCCCAATGAAGATATGAGTTCACAAAGGGATTGTGTTGTCTCTGAAGTCATGCGTAGGCACAAATGAGATGAAGTCATAACAGATTCGGGAATTCACAATGTGACACCATGGTCTTGAAGTCTATCAATGTTCAGCATGTCAGAGTCAATTTCTGATATCTTATGTCATACCTGAATATTCATGAGTTTGAAAACAGATTATGAGTTTACTAAAGGCCTAAAATATCCTAATGACAGCATATCACACAAATTATGACTAAAAACTCAGGGTCTTTGGAGCTTATGATTTTTCTTTGAAACTGTATCTTCATTGTGAACTAGTAGTAATTGAAATTGGACATGTCATTGTGAGATTACAAACTCTTAGTAACATCACAAACTCATCATGACCTTATTACCACTGTGACATCACAAACCCATTGTGACATCACATTCCTGTTGTGAATTCACAATCACATTGTGACATCACAAAGCTATTGTGAACTTTAAAAAAAACACATGACTTCTATGGCATCAGAGACCCTTGGTATACCTAGATCCTCATAGTGAGCTAATGAAAATTGTGATCACACATAGTATTGTATCATCACAAATATTTTGTGCAATAACTATGACTGTGAAATCACATTGTCATTATGACATCACCATATCATTGTGACATACAAAACCCCAATGAAACCATACCATTTTTTTCTTCTGTGTGTTTTTTTTTGTAAGTACAGTGTACAGAGGGATTACTGATACAAGAGCAAGGTATGAGTACATATCCTATAAAACATTAGTGCCTTGATATCACAGTGTCATTTTGATTTCATGGATAGATTGTGAATGCCTATTCTTTGATTTCATTCTATTTCAAATGTGCCATGTGAGTTGATATCAGGAAACCATTGTGAACTCATAATCCTTGTGACATCAAAATCTTTTTATCACAGCACATTGCCTTTGTTATATCACTAACCCACTGTGACATCAAATACCTCTCCTGTCCTCATAACTTTTGTGACATACCATTCTGATATCCTAGGCCCTTTGTGAGTTGAAAATCTGTGTTCGACCTCATATTTCAGGTATGACATGAGATATCTAAAATCCAGTGTAACATCATGATATCACACTGCTGGTCATCATAACTATTGTGTCACTTTGTGACATCTAGACCAGTTTGTTCTTCATATTTTGACTACATATAGTTTGGTGACATCAGAATCCCTTCCCAAGCTCATATACTCATTATGTTAATGACAATTGAGATCCCACATGCCATTGTGACATCACCAACCCCTTGGGATATCTCAAATCTATTACGACCTCCTCATCAGTATGGCATCACCAATTGTGACATCAAAACATTATTATATCATGATGTTGAGACATCATATTATCATTGTGAAGTTATTGTCCCATTGGGTTTTCACATAGTATGACCTCATACTATGAAGCTTCTTCTATCCTCTGGTATCCTCATATTGAATTATGAAAAATTGAAATTGGACATATCATTCTGATATTACAAACTGTGAAATCACAAAACCATTGTGACCTCATCACCACTGTGACATCAAAACCCAAAGGGGCATCTCATTTTCATTGTGACATTACAGATCACATTGTGCAATCCCAAAACTATAATGACCCCTTACCATCTTTGAAAACACACATGGCCTCTGTGACATCACAGAACCTTTTTGTATCCATATCCTCATAGGGAATTGACAACTGACATCAGACATAACATTGAAACATAACAAATCCTTTCTGACATCATCATAATTGTGACATCATGTTTCCATTATGACACCAGCATCTCTTTTTGACATGTAAAACTACAAGGACATCATAGCATTATACATCACATTGTCATTCTGATGTCATAGACATGTTGTGATTGCCTATTATGTTATTTGATTCTATTTCTAGTGTGGCATGTCAGTTGATATGAGAAACCCATTGTGAGTTCATGACCACTGTGAGTTCATGACTACTGTGATATCACGATGCCTTAGTTGCATCACATTGTGATGTCACATTGATGTCATAAAGGGATTTTAATGTGACAATGGTTATGACATCAAAATCGGTTTCTGATATCAACCGACATGCCACTTTTCAAATACAGTGGAATCACAGATTAGGCATTCATAATGTGTCTATGATGTCAAAATGACATAATGGTAAATTCTATAATGTCATTGTCATTTTGTGATGTCACCATAAGCTAAAGATGTCATAACAATGTTATGTCACACTTTATGATGTCACACATTGTTCATAATATTATAATGGTTATGAGGTCACAATGTGTTTCTGATATAAACTGATATGCCACATTTGAAATAGAATGAAATCACAGGAAACACATTCACAATGTGTCTATGACAGCAAAACGGCAATGCGATTTCATAATGCTATGATGTCACTGTAGCTTGTTGATGTAACAATGAGCTGATGGTGTCATAAAGTCTGATGTCACACTGGTGATGATGTCACAAAGTGTTTGTGATGTCACAATGGCATGTCAGATCTTAATTGCCATTAGTTGATAGTGAGGACATGAGAATTAAGTCACAATGACATACACAAATGAATTGTAATGACACAGACACCCTGTTTTTTGTCAAAAGTGCTAAAGTTCCTAACAGGTTTTGGTTGTCAAAGTGGTAATGATATAAAAATGGGTTAGTGATGTCAAAACTAGTTTGTAATATCACATCTTATTTAAAATTTCAATTGCTAAAAATGCACAATGATACAATTTCACAGAAGGAGCTTGATGACCCAAAAGCTTTCTAAGATGTGATGAGGTCCTAATAGGTTTGTGTAAGCATAATGGTACGGTATTATCACAATTGCAATATGATGTCAAATTATAATGTCATGAATGTTGTTATGTCACAATTAGTTGGTGATGCCATAGTACTGATGAGTTCAAAATAGTTTTGTGATGTTGCAGTAGATTGGTGATGTGACAATGGTATTCCAGACCTCAATTGTCATTAACTCACAATGAGTATATGACTTTAGAATGGGATTGTCAGGATTTCAAAGGTGATGAAGTCAGAACAGATTTGTGTTGTGACAATGTGACAAAATGGTCATTATATCTAGCAGTTTTATGTCACAATATTCATGATGTCACAGTATATTTATAATATTTCATGTCATACCTGAAATAATATGAGGTCAAAAATAGATTGAGCTCTCAATGGGCCTAACATAACACAGTGGCAATATAGCACAAAACTTATGAGGACAGGACATGTTTGAGCTGTCAATTGTTTAGAGATATCACAATGGCAATGTTATGTCAGAAAGGATTGTGATGTCACAATAGTTATGAAGTCAAAATATGTTTTTGATATGAACCCACAAGCCACATTTGAAATATAATGAAATCACATAACAGGCATTCATTATGCATATATGATGTCAAAATGACAGTGTGATGTCATAGTGGTATGATGTCATTATAGATTTGTGATGTTACAATGAGCTGATGTTTTCATAATGAAAATGTGATGTCACACCGATGATTATATTGTAAAGCCTTTGTGATATTATATTGGCATGTCTGATGTCAGTTTACATTTCACAATGAGGATATGGATACAAAAAAGGACCATTATGTCACAAAGGCCCTGTGTTTTTGCAAAGGTTCTAAAGATGACATAATGGGTTTGGGAAGTCTCAAGGTGATTGTAATGTCACAACAGCAATGTGATATCACAATGGCTTTGTGAGGTCACAATGGACAGGACAGGTTTGTAATGTCACAGTGGGTTAATGATATCACAATGGCACAGTGATGTCAAAAAGGGATTTTCATGTCAAAATGGCTTTGAGGTCACAATGGATTTCATATCCACCAATATTGCTCACTTGAAATAGAATGAAATCACAGAATAGGCATCCACAATATATCTACAATGTCATTATGACATATGATGTCATAATATTATGTATGATATTTAACTTTAGTGATGTCAAAATGGCATGTCTAATCTTATTGGTTATTAGATTACCACGAGGATCCCAAAGGTTGCTATGTGCTGAGTCCTTCAAAAGGCACATTGTGCTGAGTCCATTACACAGGATTCTTTGTGTTATTTTTTTTAGTGTGCTGTGTGCTGTCATCCCAAAGGTTTCTATGTTCTGAGTCCTTGAGAAGTAGATATCCCCAACAATCACAAACACACACACACACACACACACACACACACACACACACACACACACACACACACACACACACACACACAAAGAGGGTCACTGTGCACCTGCTTGGTGTGTGGGGTGGATGGAGAAGAGTCTGCCCCAGCGGTTGGGCTCAGGGGAGATTTGATCCCCTGGGCAGCTGCTGGGGTTGGGGGGAAGCCCTGAGCTGAGTTGAGGCTGCTTCTGCTAAGGCCGGGTAGCCTTAGGGCAGAGTCAGGACAGCACAATGTCAGAAGTGCGGGTGTGACCAAGGGGGAGGGGGTTTGATCAAGGAGAGGACACATACACTCAGCCTGCCGCCCGCCAGCTGTCAACAATATTCACAGGGTGATCAGATTTCCCAGCTCTGCCAGCATCTGCTGATGCTCCCAGTCCATCTGGTCTCGTCCTCCCCAAGAATCTGCTCAGTCACCCAGAAGCATCTGGGCTGGAAGAAATTAGTTCATCCATGTATGTAGCCTTTAGGACCACATCCATTTCCTCAACACTGTCCCCACCCTAGGTCATACAGCACCCTGGGGAACCCATGATTCCCTGCTTGTTTTCAGTCCCGGCTCTGAGGAGCCACATATCTGGGGATTTCTTCATCCAGCATACTGGCCTAGGGTTTTCAAGAATGGGGAGTTAAGGCTTGTTGTTCCCAAGGGGAAGGGTCTGGCCATGGAGAAGGGGAGAGGCAGGGTGGTGCTGTGTCATTAGAATGGTGCTCCCTTGGGTGGTAGCCCTTGGTTCTGAAAAGGGAACTGGGAATGGGAACCTGTGTGCTCCAGCTTGTACATTGTCCCAGATGAGGAACCAACAAACTTAGGCGTCTGTGTGTGTGTGTGTTTGAGAGAGAGAAGGAGAGAGAGATAAAGAGAGAGGGGGGGGTAGAGAAATCATCTTTCTCCTTGTACAGACTGACTATGCTCAGGTGAGTGATCAGTTGGCAAAATGCAGGTGCTGCATGAAAGAGTCTTCTGTCGCCGTTCTGGATGTGTGTGTGTGTGTGTGTGTGTGTGTGTGTGTGTGTGTGTGTGTGTGTGTGTGTGTGTGTGTGTGTGTGTGTGTGTGTGTTTGGAGAGCAGAGAGATAAAAGCAATGAAAATATATTTAAGTCACCATGTCTAAAAACAGGAAAAGCATTTTATTTCTCTGTGTGTGTGTATTTGTTGTTCTTTTTTCATCAATACCAAGTACGAGCCCAGCCACAATTTTTTTCTCCTTCACAGTTTCATGGCTCCTTTATGGAAGATTTCAGTAGACATTCCTTTCCTCCCCTTTCCAAATCTCTCTTCCCTCTATCCTGGAGACCACAGTAGCTACTAGGCCTGCGTGGGTCTCCCCGAGAAGACCTGTGTGAAACCTGGATTACAGTGCACACTGGTCCTTCTATCCCCAGCCAGAAGTTTGGTGAGGCAAATCTGACCACAGCCACACTCTTCTAGCCAGACCTTCTGCTCTTGTGTGCATTGTTGGAGCTAATTTAAGGGTTGGGATGAGTCTGCTGAACATAATTAGGGAACACGATGGGGGAGAGGGTAGTGCAGCGGCTGTGAAGCTATGAGGTTTTGGAGGCTGGCATACGGTGTGACATAGCAGACTGTTCACCGTGACCGAGGATGAGAGGAGAACCTTACCTAGGGCATTTACAGTCTCAGTGGACATCTGGGAACAGGGCTCCAGAACCCCAGTAGTGGTGTAGATTCCCTCCTGGGGCAGTGCACCAGTGGTCAATCCTCCCTGGGGTCCTGCAAACTTCAATCTGTGTCCTGCTTGGTTTGTTTCTAGCTGGGCAGTGGTAGGCAAGTCCATTCCCCCTGCTGGAGCCCACTTGGTATCAGGAGGTTTCAGTTAGCTAGGGCTTGCTGAATGCCAGTTTCTGTAACCTGCTGTAGGCTGCCTGGAAGGAAAAGGGGACTACTGACTTTGGAAACCTTAAGGTTTGATTTGGACAAATTAATGCCACATTTTCCAGGACTTTTTTTAATTTAAACTGGCGATTTCCAATAAAGCCTGGGATTATGGGTAAAATTAGATGGACGATTTCAGTTGCCAAACAATGATGTTCAAAGTGGCACAGGCAGAGGTCCCAAGCCAGATTGTCTTCTGTTTTGAACGTTATGCCTTGAATGCCTTTCTCTGGTTGCTGTTGAATCTCCACAAGGTCTCTCTAGGGTGACCCCCACAGTGGAAGACGTCATGGGGAACAGAGACTTTGACATTGCCATCCCAGCCTGCCAGCTGTGACCAGAGACAATTCCCAGCACCTGAACTGGACTCTAGAGATTCAGAGACCCAAGACTGCATTGAGGATCCTTTCTCTGCAATATGAAACTTGGAGGTTGGATGTGGTAGACCATCCTGGTTGCCTCAGGGGGAAGAGAAGAAGCCCCTTGAGCCAGACATTCAGTTCATGGCATCCTTGTTCACACCTGAGTGGGGAATTGAGTGCCACAGAGTGGGTCAGCCGCTGGACAGAGATCTTTGAGAAGATAGGTATCCCAGAAGTCCCAGAATCCAGGGAGTGAATCTTGGCTCACATCCTCAGAGCCAAAACAGTTAAGTGCAGTGGCATCAGGTGGGTGGGAAGAGGGAGGATGGAGAACTGTGGGAGAACTACATCAGGTTTCATCCCCCCTCTCCCACAGAGGATACTTACTTGAATGAGATGGGAATTTTCTGTAGTATTGCTCATTTATTTATCCAACAAACCATTATAAAGTGCGCCAGGCTCTGGGGCATCATACACAATGAAAGATTCCAGGACTGGTCCCACAGCACATGAAGAAACCATGGTTTGATCTGGATGCTGGTGCTTCATACCTGTCATCCTAGCTACTTAGGAGGCTGAGATCAGAAGATCGAGGATTTTGGCCCAGGCAGCAAAGCCTGTAAGACTCTTGTCTCTAATTAACAACCAAAAACAAAACAAAAGAAATGGATTGTAGCTCAAGCCATAGACTGTTATCTTTGAGTAAAAAGGCTCAGGAACAGCACCTAGGCTTCTTCAAGGCCCAGGATTGACACTGACACAAAGAAAGGAGAGAGAGAGAGAGAGAGAGAGAGAGAGAGAGAGAGAGAGAGAGAGAGAGAGAGAGAGAGAGACAGAGACAGAGAGAGAGAGAGAGAGAGAGACAGAGACAGAGACAGAGACAGAGACAGAGACAGAGACAGAGACAGAGACAGAGACAGAGACAGAGAGACAGAGAGACAGAGAGACAGAGAGACAGAGAGAGAGACAGAGACAGAGACAGAGACAGAGACAGAGACAGAGAGACAGAGAGACAGAGAGACAGAGAGAGACAGAGAGAGACAGAGAGAGAGGAGAGAGAGAGAGAGAGGGAAGGACAGAGGGAGAAAAAGAAGAATGGAAGAAAGAAGCGTTAACAGGCAAGCCTTGGTTTGGAATCCCTGGAACAAGAGAGCCAACCATTCACAATCTCTGTGGGGAGTTTCAGAGCCTAAAGCCAGTATGAAGGACCAAGCCAATGATCCCTCTGCAACTTCATTACATCCAGGAGCTGTGTGGTCACTGAACGCAGAAGGAAGCAGCCTTGGATAGACCCTAGGGCTCAAGGTGAGTCATCAGGTTTCACTCATCCACAACCCTAATGAGTTTAATTTCTGGTCACATAAGAAGAAAGTGTCCAAGGGCTAGTCTATTGGGGTAAGGGGGGGGCAAGGGATAAGCAGGAAGATGAAGAGGGAGGATGATCCCAGGTCAGCTGTGTCTGGACATTGGAGCCATCATCTCACCTGACAACCTAGACGACCATTGATAGAGCCTTTGACACAACCACACTGCTATTAAAAGTCCTGGCACCTTACGTTCACTGTTGACAATCTGGATGTCATTCACTGAAGGATGACTGTGCAGTAGAATCTTGGGGACTGGGACTTTTGAGGGCTCAATCTGAAGATGAGAGCCCCGGTGTTCATTCCTCCACCAGAGACAGAAGTAAGCATACCACTGGCACAGGACAGCCTGGGAATGAGGGCAGCAGTTGGGACCCATGTTCCCCCGCGACTTCATCTAGAGGGTGCTAGTGCCCCATGAATGCCATTCTCAGAGGCAAAAGTGGGTCTCTTTGCTGGATCAGTCTTTAGACTAGATGGCAGATCTGGGCTTCAGAGAGGGCAGACTAACGGTGGGGCAGGGCTGGGTAGAGGCTGGTGGGAAAACCAGAAGCACTGGGATCTGAGCAGAGTTGTTTCTTTGATAATACTCACACCCTAGAACATTGCTGGGATAGATCAGCACTTTACACGTTCCCAAGATAGAGGGACCTAGAGCCCCCCAGTCTCCGTCCCTTGTACAAGAAACCATTTGGTTCCCATATCCTGTGGTTGGATAATTAGACCTCACCTCACTGCCCAGTGTTGAGGCAGGACAATGAGAGATCCTGAGTCTTTGATAAGGCCAGTGCATCCTCATTATGAGTTTGCACTTTAACGTACTAACTTGGTGAATGGTCAGTCCCCTGTAAGACTGCCATGATGTAGGACACAGAATCTACAGAATTAGAGCCAGATGGGGTCTGTTTTGGGAGGCTTGAGTATTATGTGTGAGCTTTGAGCTTCCGTGTGCCCACCTGATTCCCGTTCTTGTGTGGGTCTATGCTAGAAAAGGCTTGAAACTAGGGCATGGGTCTTGTCTTTTATATTGCAAGATAGCATTCTACCATTTGAACCACAGCTCCACTTTTAGCTTTTTTCGGTGTTTAATTGGAGTTAAAGAGTTCTCATGGACTTTGCTGCCAACTGGTGGCATCCAACTGCAGTCATCATATCTCACTCTCCTGAGGGGATAGGAAGATAAGCATGGAAAATTATGTTTAGCCGGGTGCCAGTAGTTCAAGGCTGTCATCCTAGGTACTCAGGAGCTGAGATCTGAGGATCAAGGTTCAAACCAGCCTAGGCAGGAAAGACCCTGAGACTCTTATCTCCAACAAAACACCAGAAAACAGGAAGGGATGTTGTGGCGCAAGGAGTAGAGTGCTCACCGTGAGCTGAAGAGCTCAGGGACAACACCTGAGCCCAGAGTTCAAGCCCCACAACCGAAAAAAGAAAGAAAGTAGAACATTTTTGCCTGCAAAGATGTGGAGGTGTGTGTGTGGGTGCTGTGGTTGAGAGACCAGGTGCTGGCCTTATTGTCCAGATCTTTCTAAGAATTCCCCAAGTTTACCCCAGTTTGAAGCCCCAGTAGGATGGGTGGTTACTTAACAAGAACTCAAGAGGACCAAGCCTGTGGCAGGCAGGTAGTGGGACAATGGGTGATGGGGTGGGATTGTTTTGTCTGTATTCTCTCCATTGAAGGATGGATTTAGGTGTTGGGTGTCAAAGTCTGAATTCAAGAGTTGCAAGAAGTTTGTGGCCTAACAAATTGGATTTTCTCTGGGTATATAAAGGTGGCTGAAGCGGAGCGTCACTGATGGCTCACAACTGTCATCCTAGATACTCATAAACCTGAGATATAAAGAACATGGTTCAAAGCCAGCTTGGGCAGGAAACTCTGTGAAACTTGATATCCAATGAACCAGCAGAAAACAGGAAGTGGCACTGTGGCTCAAGTGGTAGAGTGCTCATCTTCAGCTGAAGAGCTAAGGGACAGTGCCCTGGCCCAGAGTTCAAACTCCATGACCAACAATAAACAAAGAGGTGGCTGAGTTTTCCACATAGCAGTGTGTACGGTAGGAAATTCCATGCTGGGTTATGAAACATTCCAGATATGTGAGAGGCTCAATGATGTGTCTACAGTTGGTCTGAGTACGATAGTGCCATCCTCTCATGGGGGCAGATGTGATCCTAATGGAGAGGTTCATTGTTCTGTTCTCAGGAACTGCTGAGGCCTTGGAAGGTCCATGTGTGTGTGTGTGTGTGTGTGTGTGTGTGTGTGTGTGTGTGTGTGTGTGTGTGTGTGTGTGTGTGTGTCTGTGTAATTTTCCCTCGTCTTTCTCTGTCCCCTTCCTTGATGCCTGTCTTCCTCTTTCTGACCTCAGATGATGCTGCTCCTCCACACTGACCTTGCCTTTAGCCCCCTATCAGGGTCTACAATGAGTCCTAAATTGACAGAGGCCTGTGTTCCAGCTTTTCTCTGGGGCACAAGTCTAGCTGTCCAAATATTTGGCAACCTCCAGGGGATTCTGGGACAGCAGTGCCAGCTGGCATAGGGTCTCCCCTGCCTCAGAGGGAGGGTATTAGTCATGTGATATCCTGTCCCTTTCCTCAGCTGGGCCTCTGACTGCACATCCATCTCAGCAGGCTGGAATTGGAGAGGGGAATGGGAGGAGTTGCTGGTGGCTGTGGGCAATTCAAGCTTGTAGCTGAATGAAGGCATCCCAAACAAGGAGGATCCAGGGTTACATAGGAGGTGAGGCTAAGGTGGCTTAGGAAATGCAAATATGTTTTATTGCAGGAAAGTCTATCTTCCGGCCTCAGCTGGGCCTCTCAGGTCCTTCTAGTCAATTCTGGAAGTCCAGAATACTGAGACACAGACTTCAGATTCTAGGGCCAGGGAAGTGGGGGATGAGAGAATGGTATGGCTAATAACTCAATGTTCTGGGGCATTACCTTGACCTGGCTATGCCCCCCTTTGTGTATGTTCACTTCATAACACAATGTTGGCCACACACCGGCCACTTGTGACAGTACTGTGGAAGTGGCAGGAGTGGAAGTGAGTTCTAGGATGACCAAAATATTGATTTATGGCCTGTGGGGGTGGCAAAGGGTGTCTTTAAAAAATCTTAGAGCTGAAACTCAGGGCCTAGGCATTGTCGCTGAGCTTCCTTTGCTCAAAGCTAACATTCTATCACTTGAACCACAGCTCAATTGTTTTTAGTAGTTTATTGGAGATAAGTGTGTCACGGACTTTCCTGCCTGGGCTGGCTTCAAGCAGCCATTCTAAAATCTCAGCCCCTTGAGTAGCCAGGATTGCTGGTATGAGCCACTGGCACCTGCTAAGGATGTTAGTGTTTGTGTGTGTGTGTGTGTGTGTGTGTGTGTGTGTGTGTGTGTGTGTGTGTGTGTGTGTGTGTGTGTGTGTCTGTGTGTGTGTTTACCAGGACTTGAACTCAGAGCCTAGGTACAATCTTTCAGTTTGTTTGCACAAGGTTGGTGCTGTACCACTTGAACTACAGTAGCTCTGCCTCCCAGTTTTTTGGTGATTCATTGGAGATAAGAGTCTTCCCAGGCTAGCTTTGAAGCTTGATTAATCCTCAGGTCTCAGCCTTGAGTAGCTAGGATGACAATCCTGAGCCACCAGCACCCAGCTGATAATGCCCTTTCTCCACAGTGGACTGGGAGCTCCTGAAAGCTTTTCTTTATTTTTCTTCTGTGAGTACTGGGGCTTGAACTCAGGGTCTGGGCTCTGGTCTCTTAACTTTCCCTCAAGGCTGGCACTCTACCACTTGAGCCACAACTCCATGTCTGGCTTTTGGTCGTTCATTGGCAAGAAGAGTTTAACTAACTTTCCTCCTCTGAGCTGGCTTTGACCCATGCTCTCTGATCTCAGTCTCCTGAGTAGCTCGGATTTACAAGGGTTGAGCCACTGGTGGCATTGGGTAGAAGCTTTTCTTAAGCAAGAGTTCTTCACTGCATTTTCCCTCACTCCTCCATGCAAAGGAGGCCTGAGGGTCAGCAGCTGTGAAAAACAGGCTTCCAGCCACAGGAAATGGCTGGGGTCAATGATGAAAAGACAAACTAATCATCCCCGGGCCCCATTCTGGGACACCCTCTGCCTTACCTGTGACTCTGTGTACAAACCTTGTCCCAGCCTTGAATGTCCTGACAGACTTGTCTGAAGCCTCAGAACCTTCATCCTACCCACACCACCTGCTCTACACTACACCTCAGGACCTTTGCCCATGCTGTGTACCTTCTGCCTGAGGCTATCTGTCTTGTAGCCACATCTTAGAACTCCTGTGGAATTTTGGCACTGGTTATATCACCTCCGGGAGCAAGTCTTTCCTTCCCTTTCACTCTTTTTTTATATTGAGTTGTTAGAGATGGAACTTGTGCAGGCTGACTGGTAAATACTCTATATTGGTGTGTGTGTGTGTGTGTGTGTGTGTGTGTGTGTGTGTGTGTGTGAGAGAGAGAGAGAGAGAGAGAGAGAGAGAGAGAGTGTGCATCTGTGTGTGTGTGTGTGAGTGTGTGTGTGTTTGTGTGTGTGTGCTAGTCTTGGGGTTTGAATTCATGACCTGGACACAATCCCCAAGGTTTTATGCTCAAGGGTAGCACTGTACAACTTGAACCACAGCTCTGGCTTTTTGGGTGCTTAATTGGAGAAAAGAGTTTCATACAGGCATCCTTGCCTTCACTGGATTGCAATTATGACCCTCAGATCTCAGCCTCCTGAGTAGCTAAGATTACAGGGGTGAGCCACCAGCACCTGCCTTCTATACCTTTATAGGTGATTAATCTTTTCTCGTTGACAGTTTAAGTATCTTTTCCTTGGTCAGAGTTGATCCTGTGTGGATTATAATGTGACGGTGGGATGTCCTATTCTGATCTGGTCTGTTCGGAGTTCTAAAAGCTTCTTGTATCTGAATAGGCCTATCTTTTTGCATGTTTGGGAAATTCTCTGCTAGGATCCTGTTAAACAAATTTCCTAGACCATTGACTTCTGTTTCTAGGTGCTCCTCTACACCCATTATCCTTAGATTATGTCTTCTGATAGTGTCTTCCAAGTGTTGCATAGATCTATCATATTTTTTGGACTTGTCTTGGATGGTTGTATGTTCTTTCTCTATAATATCTAGGCAATCTTCAATCCCTGAGATTCGATCTTCTGCATGGTCTACCTTGCTGTCAAGACTTTCCACTTTGTTTTTTTTTTCTTTCTTTTCCTTCTAATTGGTCAGCTTTGATGGCTTCAAATTCTTTGTTGAAACTTTGTTTTAGATCTTGTATTGACTTCTTTACTTCCTTAATTTGGTGTTCAGTGTTTATTCTCAAATCACTTAGTTGATTGGTTATGGTTTCCTTGGACTCCCATTCCTTCTGTTGGGTTCCATTCAGCATTCCCTTTGTGGTCTCCCTAAATCCCTTCAGCTCTTTGTTAATGGATCCCATGAATGCCTTTAGTGATCTTTGTGTATTCTCATCCTGTTCTCTCAATTCCTGTATTACTCTTTGCTTAGCTTCCTCCCGTTCATGCCATTCTTGTAGTTCTCTTTGAGTGTTCTCAGCCTCTTCACGCCATTCCTGCCTTTCTCTTTGAGTATACTCAAGCTGTTCACGCAAAACCCGTGTAAGTTTTTTGAGTAGCTTCCTCACGCTCATGATATTCCAGTATAAACCTTTGGAATGCCTCCTCTCTCTCCCTCTCATGCTGATACAGGGTACTTTGTATGTTTCCAATCTTTTCCTGCATTGACCTTTTGTTAGCCTCCTCTCTCTCCCTATCACGCTCCTACAGAGTTCTTTGTATGTTTTCAATCTTTTCATTTATCATGTTTGCCAGCAGTGTTTGTAGAGCTATTTGGAAACTCTCCTCTGGATTATTCATTATCTGATCTGTCCCCTGATTATTATGAGTGGGAGTGGAGATACCTGGACTTGCCATTTTTCTTTTGGTTTTCCGGCTTACTCTGCCCATTTGGGATGAAAATAACACTAGTTTTGTGCTAGAACACTAACTTAAGGCAAGCATCAACCAAATGCTGTATTTGCGCAGTCAATAGTCTGCAGATACAAACAAGTTCAACAGATACCTCTTTTCAACATCAAACAACTATATATAAATGGGCTATGAACCGCAAAGAAGAATTTGGTTAACCAGAAATTATTAGGGTTAGGGAGAGATGTGGGTATAAAATAGGAATAGAGTGATGTGGGAAGGTACAGGGAGAGTTAACTTAACTAAGTCCTAGTCTCAAAGCAGGAAAGAGGCTGGATAGGATGAAAGTTGAGAGAGAGAAAACAAGAAGAAAGAGAAAGGGGAAAAAAGAGACCAGAAAAAATATAAAAATAAAAATTAATAATATGCAGATGGAGAACAAACTAGTCAAAGAACTTGAACATAGTGAGAGAAAGGGAGGTATATAAAGGAGATGTGAAAAACTTAAAAATAAAAATACTTAAAATATTATATAGGTATAAAGAGGTCGTACTGCTATTATGGAATTTAAGTCTCAGAAGTTTTGAATTGACTAATAAATTTGTGGATTAAGTGTGTACACAATGGGGGATAGGGTCTAATAGTCAACTACGGGTTTATCTGAGGATGTGAAGAATAACAATTAAGTCCCATAAAGAAGAACAAAAGAAAGATAGGTGAGAAGGTTAACTAAGAAAGAAAAAAAGATCAGAAGTTCAGTCGAGCTAAGCAAAAAACAAAAAGAATTTAAAAAAAAAAGAAATAAAAAAGAAAGAAAAACGCACACACACATGTATCCCTAAAATAAAGAACATAAGGGGGAAAAAAGTTACTAGAAAAGAATTTTTTTCAAAAAGGTAAAAATTAATTACTCAATTCAAAACCTCTGAGACGTAAATTCCTTAATCGCAGTACTGCCTCTTTATACCTATATAATATTTTAAGCATTTTTTAAAGTTTTTCACATCTCTTCTATGTCCCTACCCTTCTATCAATATACTCACATTCCTCTCTAAATAGATTGTCTCTTAATCTCCATAATAACTTTAATTTTTACGCTTCTATTTTTTTTCTGGTCTCTTTTCATTTCCCTTTCTCTTTGTTCTTTTTCTCTCTCTCTACTTGCATCCTACCCAATCTGTTTCCTGCATTGAGATTAGGACATAGTTAACTCTCCCTGTGCCTCCCCACACCAATCTATTCTTATGTTTTACCCACATCTCTCCCTAATCCTAATAATTTCTGGTTTTCCAAATTCTTCTCTGCGGTTCGAAGCCCATTAACATATAGTTGTTTGATGTTGAATAGATGTATCTGTTGAACTAGATTGTACCTGTAGACTATTGACTGTACAAATGCAAACTTTGGTTGATGGTTGCCTTAAGATAGTGTTCTAGCACAAAACTGGTGCTATTTTCATCTCAAATGGGCAGAGTAAGCCGGAAAAACACAAGAAAAATTGCAAATCCGGATATCTCAATTCCCAATCTTGATAATCAGGGGTCAGAACAGATAATGAATAATCCAGAGGAGAGTTCCCAAATGGGTCTACAAACACTGCTGGCAAACATGATAAATGAGAAGTTTCACAACTTACAAAGGACTCTGTATGAGCATGATAAGGAGAGAGAGGAGGCATCCCAGAAGTTTATACAGGAATATCATAAGCATGAGGAAGCTACTCAAAAACTGATACAGGATTGGCAAGAGCAACTTGAGAATACTCAAAGAGAAAGGAAGGAATGGCGTGAGCAGGCTGAGAACACTCAAAGAGAACAGCAGGAATCCCACGAACGGGAGGGAGCTAAACAAAGAGGAATACATGAATTGAGAGACCAGGTAGAGAATACACGAAGATCACTAAAGGCATTCATGGAATCCATTAACAAAGAGCTGAAGGAAGTCAGGGAGACCACAAAGGGAATGCTGAATGGAACCCAACAGAAGGAATGGGAGTCCAAAGAAACCATAAGCAATCAACTAAGTGATTTGAGAACAAACACTGAACACCAAATTAAGGAAGTAAAGAAATTCATACAAGACCTAAAACAGAGCTTCAACAAAGAATTTGAAGCCATCAAAGCAGACCAATTAGAAGGAAACGAGATAAAAAAAAAAAAGTAGAGAGTCTTGAAAGCAGGTTAGACCATGCAGAAGATCGAATCTCAGGGATTGAAGACAGCCTAGATATTATAGAGAAAGAACATACAACCATCCAAAACAAGTCCAAGAAATATGATAGGTCTATCCAACACCTGGAAGACACCATCAGAAGGCCTAATCTAAGGATAATGGGTGCAGAGGAGCACCTAGAAACAGAAGTTAATGGTCTAGGAAATTTGTTTAACAGGATCCTAGCAGAGAACTTCCCAAACATACAAATAGATAGGCCTATTCAGATACAAGAAGCTTTTAGAACCCCAAATAGATCAGACCAGAATAGGACATCCCACTGTCACATTATAATCCACACAGGATCAACTATGACCAAGGAAAAGATCCTGAAAGCTGTCAAGGAGAAAAGGATGATCACCTATGAAGGGAAACCAATCAGAATCACCTCAGATTTCTCAGCAGAGACAATCAAAGCAAGAAGAGCCTGGAATGATGTATGCCATGCCCTAAAAACAAACAACTAACAACCAAGAATACTGTACCCAGCTAAACTCTCCTTTGTACCTGAAGGCCAAATAAAAACCTTCCATAGAAAAGAAAAATTGAAAAAATACATCTCCACGAAACCAGCCCTACAAAAGATTCTTAAAGACGTCCTACACATAGAAAACCAACAAGACCACAATAAAGGCCAAGAAACTGCACCCAAACTGAGAATCCAAGAACCATAGGAAGAACCCAGTTCTCGCAGTCCCCAAGAAGGTGGATAGCATGGCAGGAACTCCCAAATACCTCTCAGTCGTATCTCTTAACGTTAACGGACTGAACTCTCCAATTAAGCGACATAGATTGCCTAGTTGAATTAAAAAACAAGACCCTTCTATCTGCTGCCTGCAGGAGTCACATCTTGCCCGTAAAAACAAACACATTTTCAATGTTAAAGGCTGGAACAAAATCTATCAAGCAAATGGCCCCCATAAACAGGCGGGAGTTGCAATCCTAATATCAGATAAAATAGACTTCAAATTAAAATTCGTGAGAAGAGATAAAGATGGTTGCTACATACTAATTAAAGGACCTCTCCTTCAGGAGGATATTACAATTCTAAATATCTATTCGCCAAACAATGGAACACCCACATTTATCAAAGAAACACTACTTTCACTCAAATCCCATATAGATCCAAAGACATTAATTGTTGGGGATTTTAACACACCACTCTCCCCACTAGATAGATCAACTCGGCAAAAACTCAACAGAGAAACCGCAGATCTAAACAACTGCATAGATCAACTAGACTTAACAGACATCTACCGAACATTTCACCCAGCAGCATCAGAATACACGTTTTTCTCAGCAGCACATGGAATGTTTTCTAAAATAGACCACATTTTAGGCCACAAAGCAAACTTGTCTAAATTCAGAAACATTGAAGTTATACCTTGCATTCTCTCTGACCACAAGGGAATGAAATTAGAACTCAACACCAAAAGCCACCAAAGAAAGTCCGGTATCACATGGAGGCTGAAAAACACTTGTTGAATCATACGTGGGTCATGGAAGAGATTAGAAAGGAAATTCAGATGTTCATGCTATTCAACAAAAATGAACACACAAATTACCAGCTCCTCTGAGTCACAGCAAAGGCAGTACTCAGAGACAAGTTTATAGCTCTGAGCTCCTAAATCAACAAATTGGAGAGATCGGAAACTAACAATATAATGACATATCTAAACCTCCTTGAAATAGAGCAGCAAGCTAAACCCCAATCCAGTAGACGGAAAGAAATAATCAAAATTAAAACAGAATTAAATGAATTAGAATCCAAAAAAACTATAGAAAGAATCAACAAAACAGAGTTGGTTCTTCGAAAAACTTAACAAAATTGATAGACCCTTAGCAAATCTTATCAGAAAAACAAGAGAACACACCCAAATTAATAAACTCAGAGATGAGAATGGAAACATCACCACGGAAACAACCAAGATTCAGAACATTATAAGGGAATACTTCTCAAAACATTATGATAATAAGTTTGACAACTTGAGAGAAATTGACCTTTTCTTAGCAAATATTGACATGCCAAAACAAAACCAAGATGAGTTAAACTATCTTAACAGGCCCATATCAAGCATTGAAATAGAAACAGCTATAAGAGTCCTCCCAGCTAAGAAAAGTCCAGGACCACATGGTTTTACAGCAGAATTTTACAAGGCCTTCAAAGCAGAGCTCACACCAATACTCCTACAACTCTTCAATGAAATAGAAAGAGAAAGCTCACTACCGAACACATTCTATGAAGTCATCATAACCCTCATAACAAAACCGGACAGGGTCTCATCAAAGAAAGAGAACTATAGACCCATTTCTTTGATGAACATTGATGCAAAACTTCTCAACAAAATTTTGGCCAATCGACTTCAACAATTCATCCAAAAAATTATACACCACAATCAAACAGGATTCATTTCAGGGATGGAAAGGTGGTTCAATATACGTAAATCAATTAATATAATTCATCACATCAACAGGAACAAGAATAAGAACCACATGGTTATCTCAATAGATACAGAAAAAGCATTCGACAAGATCCAACACCCCTTTATGATGAAGGTTTTGGAAAAATTAGGAATCCATGGATCATTCCTCAATACAATAAAGGCTGTATATGACAAACCTACAGCCAGCATTATACTCAATGGTGAAAAACTTAAGCCATTTCCTCTTAACTCAGGAACAAGTCAAGGATGACCATTCTCTCCACTTCTCTTCAATCTAATATTAGAATGCCTAGCTACAGCAATAAGACAATATGGAGACATAAAGGGGATCCAAAAAGGGAAAGAAGAAATAAAACTCTCCCTCTTTGCAGATGACATGATCTTGTATTTAAAAAATCCCATAGACTCCACTCCCAAATTACTCAAGCTGATTCAAAACTTTGGTAAAGTAGCAGGTTATAAAATTAACCCCCGAAAATCAATGGCTTTTCTGTATGCCAAGAATGAGAAAAGTGTGGCTGAAATTAGGAAAGCCACTCCATTTGTAATAGCCCCACAAAAAATAAAATACCTAGGAATTAACTTAACCAAAGAAGTGAAGGACCTCTATGATGAAAACTTTAAAATCTTGAAAAAGGAAATCAACACAGAACTTAAAAAATGGCAAAACCTCCCATGCTCCTGGATTGGAAAGATTAACATCAGGAAAATGGAAATACTTCCCAAGGATATCTACAAATTCAATTCAATACCTATCAAAATTCCAACCTCATCCTTCAAGGAAATAGAAGAGGCAATCCAAAAATTCATATGGAACAATAAAAGACCCCGAATAGCAAGAACGCTCCTCAACGGAAAGAACACTGCTGGAGCAATATCAATACCAAATTTCAAACTCTGCTATAAAGCTATAATAATCAAAACAGCTTGGTACTGGCATAAGAACAGACCTCAGTACCAATGGAATAGAATTGAAAACCCAGAAATGAACCTACAGACCTATAGCCATCTAATCTTCGATAAGGGAGATAAAACAATCCAATGGAAAAAAGACAGCCTCTTCAGTAAATGGTGCTGGCAAAATTGGTTAACTACATGTAGAAAACTAAAGCTAGATCCTTATATATCACCCTGCACCAGAATCAACTCCAAATTGATCAAAGACCTTGAACTCCAAGCAGACACTCTGAAAACATTACAGGATGGAAAAGGAGAAACCCTAGGTCTCCTTGGCTCAGGCCGAAATTTTCTGAATAGAGACCCGGAAACACAACAAATCAAAGAAAGGTTGGACAAATGGAATTGCATAAAGTTGCAGAGCTTCTGCAGGGCAAATGACATAGCTAGCAAGATAAATAGAAAGCCCACGGAATGGGAGATGATCTTTACTTGCCATACAATGGACAACTGTCTCATATCTAAATTATACTTGGAACTCAAAAAATTAAACCCCCCAACAACAAATCCTCAAAGAAACAACTGCCCAATAAATAAGTGGGCAAAAGATTTAAAGAGAAACTTCTCTGAAGAAGAAAGAAGCATGGCCAATAGACACATGAGGAAATGTTAAACGTCCCTAGCAATAAAAGAAAGGCAAATCAAACCAACATTGAGATATCACCTCACACCAGTTAGGACAGCAAAAATCAAGAACTCTAACAACAACAGATGCTGGAGGGGATTTGGACAGAAAGAAACCTTACTTCATTGTTGGTGGGAGTGTAAACTTGTTCAACCACTTTGGAAAGCAGCATGGAGGTTCCTCAAAAGACTTCACATAGAACTCCCCTGTGACCCAGCAATCCCACTTTTGGGCATTTACCCAAATGTTTACAAACAAGACCACACTAAAGCTACCAGCACAACTATGTTTATTGCATCATTATTTACCATAGCTAAGATCTGGAACCAACCCAGATGCCCCTCAGTAGATGAATGGATCAAGAAAATGTGGTATATATGCACAATGGAATTCTATGCCTCCATCAGAAAGAATGACATTGCCCCATTTGTTAGGAAATGGAAAGACTTGGAAAAAATTATATTAAGTGAAGTAATCCAGGCCCAAAGAAACATAGGTCCCATGGTTTCCCTTATTTGCAATATCTAGTATATGTATGAGTCAAGAAGAAAAGGTCAGATGACGTGATGTCAGGAAAATGAACCCTTAGATATGTATTTTAATGTTTTTTTCTTTCATGCATGTGTTTCTAATGCATTTATAAGATTATCTCTTTGGTGCTTTGTATGTCCCTGCCCCACAGTATAACCCCTGCTTTCACTATATTTGATGTCAGTATAACTTGTGGAGGAGATGGGGAAAAACCAGTTGTTTAAGGATACTGATGGACCTGTTGCAACAATGAGAAGTACAAGTTGTCATGTCCAAAACGAGCTTTACAATGTCGGTGCGGGGGGGGGGGGGGGTTAGGTGGGAGGGAGGGAGGACGGAGAAGGATTGGGATTGTGGGGGAGGGGGGAGTCTGGGAAGTGATGTGAAGGGTAAACAAAGGAGGAGGCTGCAATGTTTGGTAAGAAATGTACGCATTATCCTGCCCATGCAATTGTAACCCCTCTGTACAGTATGTTCACAAACAAAATAAAATTAAATTAAAAAAAAAGGTAATAAAAATTAAAAAAGTTTTAGAAAAGATTTTTTTTTGTAAAAGGTATTAAAAAAAAGAAGTGGGAAAAAAAGTTCTTTGATTTTTTTGGGAGGGTTGGGAAAAATCCTCTATCTCCCTTGTGTCTGTAATCAGCCTCTGGTTGGAGTCTCTGGTCTGGTTGTGGTCCTGTGGGTTGGTTTGTTTCTTAAGTCAGTTTGTTTGGACAGGCAGAAAAATGCTCTGCTTTACCCAGGATTTTGTGATCCACCTCCCAAGTTCGTTAAATGGGAGGGGGTCTACTTTGAGTATCACAAAAGAGGGAGATTGCTTTTTCCTCATGTTTGGAGATGCTGTGATGAGGCTAGGTTCTGGGTAGAGTTGAGGCCTTTCAGCAAACACTAGCTTTTCCCAGGGGCTAGTTTGTGAGAAACTCACAGAACCCAGCCTGGAGCCACTCTCAGGGTTTCTGTTTACTGATGTCCAGGCTGCTAAAGGGAGGGGCAGCCTCTGGCTCTGGTTACTCATTGAAGAAAGCCACTCCTAGGACTGGTGCCCGAACTGGGTGACTTTTCGCTGGGTGGAGCTGAGTCTGGCAGGTCACACCATTAAGTTCTTGTGACCTGCTAAATTACCCTAGTTTTATTCCAAGGCCTGAGTTGGAGCTAGCAGCTCCACCGAGCTTTGTCGGTATCCAAGATGGAGATCTCCAGTACTGGGGAGGATTGGCCTTCCCGCCTCTGCTACCTGAGGATTGAGGACGTCAGTCTTCTACTCATGCCGAGTCTTGGTTCCTGGGTCGTCTCTGGTCTGCAAACTGCAGGATAAAGATGTCTGCTCCTTGTCGGTTCTTGCTGGTGTTGAGTACAATACGCTCACCCACCACGTTTGGCTCTTTCGTCCCAGACTCTCTCTCGGTATTTTATTTTTTTGTGGGGCTATTATTAATGGAGTTTTTTCCCCCTAATTTCAGCCACAGTTTTCTCATTATTGGCATACAGAAATTCCATAGATTTTTTTAGGGTTAATTTTATAGCCTGCTACATTGCCAAAGTATTGAATCAGCTTGAGTAATTTGGTAGTGGAGTCTATGGGATTCTTTAAATACAAGATCATTTCATCTGCAAAGAGAGAGAGTTTTACTTCTTCTTTCCCTATTTGGATCCCCTTTATTTTTGCATCGTGTCTTATTGCTGTAGCTAGGCATTATAATGCTAGATTGAAGAGAAGTGGAGAGAATGAACATGCTTGTGGAGTTCCTGAGTTAAGAGGAAATGGCTTTCGTTTTTCACCATTAATTATAATGCTGGCTGTAGGTTTGCCATATACAGCCTTTCTTGTATTGACGAATATTCCATGGATTCCTAATTTTTCCAGACCCTTCATCATAAAGGAGTGTTGGATTTTATCAAATGCTTTTAGTGCATCTATTGTGGTAACCATGTGGTTCTTATCCTTGTTCTTGTTGATGTGATGTATTATATTAATTGAATTACATATATTGAACCAGCTTTGCATCCCTGAAATGAATGCTGTTTGATCCTTCTGTATGATTTTTTGGATGAATTGTTGAAGTCGATTGGCCAAAATTTTGTTGAGAAGTTTTGCATCAATGTTCATCAAAGAAATGGGTCTATAGTTCTCTTTCTTTGATGAGTTCCTGCCTGGTTTGGGGATGAGGGTTATTATGGCTTCATAGAATGTGTTTGGTTGTGAACTTTCTCTTTCAATTTCATTGAAGAGTTGGAGGAGTATTAGTGTGAACTCGGTTTTGAAGGCCTTGTAGAATTCTGCTGTAAAACCATCTCTTCCTGGACTTTTCTTAGATGGGAGGTCTCTTATTGCTGTTTCTATTTCAATGCTTGATATGGGCCTGTTAAGATGGTTTAATTCATCTTGCTTTAGTTTTGGCCTGTCAATATTTGCTAGGAAAAGGTCTATTTCTGCCAATGTCTCAAATTTTAATTTGAAGTCTATTTTATCTGATATTAGGATTGCTATTCCTGTCTGTTTATGGGGCCCTTCTGCTTGGTAGATTTTGTTCCAGCTTTTAAAATTGAAAATGTGTTTGTTTTTATAGGGAAGATGTTACTCCTGAAGGCAGCAGTTAGAAGGATCTTGCTTTTTAATCGAACTAGACAGGCCATGTCACTTAATTGGATAGTCAAGTCCATTAATGTTGAGGGATAGGACTGAGAGTTTTTTTTTGGAGTTTCTGCCATTTTATCCACCTTCGTGGGGGCTGCAGCTACTGGATTCTTCCAATGGTTCCTGGATTCTCAGTTTGGGTGGTTTCTTGGCCTTTTTTGTGGGCTTGTTGGTTTTCTATGTGTAGGACATCTTTAATTATCTTTTGTAGGGCTGGTTTTGTGGAGATATATTGTTTCAATTTTTCTTTGCTATGGAAGGTTTTTATTTGGCCTTCAGTTATGAAGGAGAGTTTAGCTGGTTATAGTATTCTTGGTTGATAGTTGTTTGTCTTTAGGGAATGGCATACATCATTCCTGGCTCTTCTTGCTTTGAATGTCTCTGCTGAGAAATCTGAGGTGATTCTAATTGGTTTCTCTTTATAGGTGATTGATCTTTTCTCCTTGACAGCTTTAAGGATCTTTTCCTTAGTCTAAATGGATCCTGTGTGGATTTTAATGTGAATTTGAGATGTCCTATTCTGGTCTGGTGTATTTGGCGTTCTAAAAGCTTCTTCTATCTGAATAGGCCTATCTTTTTGCATGTTTGGGAAGTTCTCTACTAGGTTCCTGTTTAAAAAAATTCCTAGACCATTAACTTCGTTTTCTAAGTGCTCCTCTACACCCATTATCCTCAGATTAGGCATTCTGATGGTGCCTTCCAAGTGTTGAATAGATCTATCATATTTCTTGGATTTGTCTTAGATGGGTGTATGTTCTTTCTCTATAATATTTAGGCTGTCTTCAGTCCCTGAGATTCGATCTTCTGCATTGTTTAACCTGTTGTCAGGACTTTGTTTTTTGTTTCTTTTCCTTCTAATTGTTCAGCGTTGATGGCTTCAAATTCTTTGTTGAAGCTTTGTTTTATATTTGTATGAACTTCTTTACTTCCTTAATTTGATGTTCAGTGTTTATTCTCAAATCATTTGATTGGTTATGTTTTCCTTGGACTCCCATTCTTTCTGTTGGGTTCCATTCTGCATTCCCTTTGTGGTCACACTGACTTCCCTCAGCTCTTTGTTAATGGATTCCATGTTCTCTCAGTTCATCTTTTACTCTTTGCATACCTTCCTCATGTTCATGCAATTCCTGTAGTTCTTTTTGAGTGTTCCTAGACTGCTCATGCCATTCCTGGCTTTCATTATGAGTGGTCCAAGGTGTGCAAGCAATTTCTGTATGATTTTTTCTGGGGGGTTCTGGTCGTGGTTCCTGAACTCTGGGCCTGGGCACTGTCCCTCAGCTCTTCAACTCAAGGCTAGCGCTCTACCACTTGAGCCAAAGCAGCACTTCTGCGTTTTTTTTGCTTATGTGGTGCTGAGGAATCAAAAACAGGGCCTCATAGATGCAAGGCAAGCACTATACCACTGAGCCACCTTCCCAGCCCTTGTCCTGTATCAGTTTTTGAGTAGCTTCCTCAAGCTCAATGTATTCGTGTTTTAACCTTTGGTTTGCCCCTCTCTCTCCCTATCACATTCATACAGAGTCCTTTTTTAGGTTTTCAAACTTTTCATTTCCCATGTTTACCAGCAGTGTTTGTAGAGCTATTTGGGAACTCTCTTCTGTATTATTCATTATCTGTTCTGCCCCTGATTATCACGAGTGGGAGTTGAGATACCTGGACTTGCCATTTTTCTTGTGTTTTTCCAGCTTACTCTGCCAATTTGGGATGAAAATAACACCAGTTTTTTGCTAGAACAGTTTCATAAGGAAAGCTCCAACCAAAGTCTGTAGTTGCACAGTCAAATTCTGCAGATACAATCTAGTTCAACAAATATATCTATTCAACATCAAACAACTATATGTACCTGGGCTACGAACCGAAAAGAAGAATTTGTCAAACCAGAAATTATTAGGTTTAGGGAGAGTTGTGGGTAAAAATACGAATAGAGAGATGTGGGAAGGCACAGGGAGAGTTAACTTAAGCAGGAAATAGGTTGGATAGAATGAAAGTAGAGAGAGAGAAAAAAGAAGAAAGAGAAAGAGCAAAAGAGACAAAAAAAGCAAAAATTAAAAATTGAAGAGTGCAATGCTTAAAATTATGCATACTCAAAACAAAATGTTGAGAGAGGAACATGGATATAATGAGAGATGGGGAGGGATAGAAAGGAGAAGTGAAAAAATTAAAAATAAAATTGCTTAAAATATTATATAGGCATAAAGAGGTATTATTGCTATTATGGAATTTAAGTCTAAGAGGATTTGAATTGAGTAATAAATTTCTGAAATAAGTGTGTACACAATGGGCGATAAGGTCTAATAATAGAGTATGGGTATATCTGAGGATGTGACAAACAGCAATTAAGTCACACAAAGAAGAATGAAAGAGAAGAAAAGGTGAAAAGAATGAGAAAGGGGAAAAAAATCAAAAGTTCATTAGAGCTAAACAAAAGACAAAAATATAAAATTTTTAAAACGAAAAACTAGAAAGAAAAATGCACATACAGGTATACCCCTAACACAAAAATTATAAGATGAAGAAAAAAAGTTACTATAAAACAATTTTTAAGTTAAAAATTATAAAGTTTTAGACAAAAATTTTTTCATAAAGGTACAAAAAAAGTTCTTTGATTTTTTGTGGGGATGGGAAGATCCTGTATCTCCCTTGTGTCCATAGCCATTCTCTTGTTGGAGTCTCTGGTCTGCCTGTGGTGTTTGATTTTCTTGTGGCTTGGTTGTTTTCTTAAGTCAGTTTGTTTGAGCAGGCAGAAAAATGCTTTGCTTTACCCACAATTTTTTGATCCTCCTCCCAGGCTAGTTCAATGTGAGGGAGATCTGCTTTGAGTATCTCAAAAGAGGGAGATGGCTGTTTCCTCTAGTTTGGAGATGCAGTGATGAGGATAGGTTCTGGGTAGAGTTGAGGACTTTCAGCAAACAGGAGCTTTTCCTTGGGTGTCTAGCTTGTGCGAAACTCACAGAGCCCCACCTGGAGCCATTCTCAGGGTTTATGTTTACCAAATTTTAATTGATTTTCAAGGATGTTAAAGGGAGTGACAGACTCTGGCTCTGTTTACCCAGTGATGAAAGCCACTCCTTGGGCTGGCACCCGAGCTGGGTGACTTTTCCCTGGGTAGAGCTGAGTCTGTCAGTTCAGTGTGGGTTCTTGTGACCTGCTATATGACTCTAGTTTTCTTCCAAGGCCGGAGTTGGAGCTAGTAGCTCAGCCGGGCCTTTGTCAGTATCAAAGATGGAGATCTCCAGTAGTGGGAGGGAAGGGTGGCCTTCCCTCCTCTGCTCTCTGAGAAGGAGTGAGGACTTCAGGCTTCTACTTATGCCGAGTCTTGCTTCCTGGGTCATCTCTGGTCTGCAATCTGCAGGATGAAGATGTCTGTTCCATGTCGGTTCTTGCTGGTGTTGAATAGGATCTGCTCATTCGCTGCTTCTGGCTCCTTCGTCCTGGACTCTCTGTGTTGCAGCTATGGCGATCATGGCCGCTGTAGCCACAGCCGGGGCTGTCTGCTTGCCTGGATTTTCCCTCTCTGGCCTAACTCTCTGTACTGTGATGTCATACTTGGTGTGATTTTCTGGCTTAGGACTGTTCACTGAAACACTAAAACTGTTTTCTAGGCTACAGCTTGTTTAGCCTCCAGCTTCTTCTCCGCCATCTTCACGGAACTCTAAAGATATTCGTAAAGTATATATTGAAGGGAGAATTTTCTTCCTTTACCAAATCTATGCAAGATCTATGCTAAACAATTGATATTTTACTGTACCTTTCCTGCAACCAGTTTGATATACTTTAACACTTGTCACAACAAGTTTCTCTATATTCTACTGGAGATTTAATTTTTCATGTATGTATGTATGTATGTATATATATATATATATATATATATTCATATGTATGTTTATATGTACTATCTATATATGTTCCAATGTGGATAATGAGACTTGAAACTTTACTTAGTTTTGCTGTTCAGCAGTTAATCTGATCTGCTCATTCTGTAACAATATTAGTGCTTATTCTGATCATTCCTTTATTTACCACACCATCAGCCTTGTAAAACCAGTTTCATTTCCTGGAGAAGATTACCAATCAGTCCAACTAATTTGCACCTATAGGGTTTTAATAAAGCAAGCTTTAGGGAAGTAAGATAACATGAAGTGACAGCTACAGTATTTCTACAGAGACCTGACATTTTTCACATTTCTGCCTTCCTCCTCACACTAAAGAAAACATTGACTAACACTATAAGCATACTGCATTTATAACTTAATTAACAACCTGAAGGCTTCTTTTCCATGATTATTGACATAAACTTTTGGAAGAATTTTATGATTGAGATGGGATACCATCCAAAACAAAACCACATATCAAGAATGCCAATGTTTTCAACTCAGTGTACTAAACAAAAAGAGGGAGAAAATTAAGGTTAGCTATATATTTTAACCACAAATAAAGGCAATATCAAGATATTTTAAAATTGTATGTTTTTACTGGATAATGTGGTTCAAACCTAAAATATTATCTACTTGGAAAAGAGAGATCAGAGAATTCCAGTTCCAGGAAAGCCCAGACACAAAAAGAAGTTTCAGAATCTCTAACCATTTGTCGGGTGCAATGTTTTATGCTTGGGTTAGGAAGACCTCAGTCCAAGCAGGCCCAGGCATTGTGATATTACCTCAAAATAAACAATCCAATTATAATCTGCAGGTATGATAGTAGTAGAGATGCTATTTCACAAGTATAGGGTTTCGGTTTCAATCCTCCAGTATCGCTAGGAATTTAAGGATTTGCCAGGGTAAGAATTTGGCATGTCTAAGGCCAAGACTTCATACTAGTTTTACAAGCTCTAATAAAAACTTTACCTCTTTTAATATTTTTTACAGTATCACCATAACTTCCATGCCCAAAACAAATAATTTCCTATTAGAGAATTTATTCTATCAATTAAGTAATATGTAATGTCCCACTGAAATCATACTAAAGATCAAAAACCCATTGTCTTAGAAAGTGACTGCAGATGAAAACAGGATCTCAAAGGTAGCATTTAACTTGAAGTCTCCTCCAAGAGAAGCAGAATACCTTGAATATGCCAAGGAAAGAGGAATCAGAAGCAAACTCTGATCTTGCAGTTGTAGTTCCACCAACTCACAGGCAATGTTTTACAATGTTAATCCTACCCAATCTGTGGTAGTTTATTATTACAATTACTAGCAAACGTGCAATCTATAAGATATGAAATGTCATTGTCTCTTGGGGTCCATGACTCAACTTTATAATCCTAGTGCTTAAGAAGGATGAGACTTGCGGGTTAATGGTTTTCATGCTGGAAGGAAAGTTCATGAGGTTCTCTTTCCAATTAACTACAAAAACTTCTGGGCTGGATACATGGTTCAAATGGTATACTGACTATTGTTAGCAAACAAACTGAGAGCATGAGATATGTTCTACCCCAAACTGCTAGAAAAAAAGTCCTTAGAATAATATTATGAGAAGCAGAATTATGAATAGGAAAGCAGAAGCAAAAGAAATAAACTTATTGATATAGACATAGCTTCCCAATGTGAAATATGGCACAAACTCTAATAATTACTGTTTTCCTTCCTATACAGAAGCAATAAATGGTACTTTTACTTGACGAAACTAAAATGTAAAACTATATGCAATAATCACATTTTACTTTTATGTTTCCATAACTTAAGTGGTTTTCCTACAAATTTCTAGAATAGTGTAGCTTTGGAAATTCAATAAAAGTTGCATTTCATATAGGATTACATATCCTTGCAAGTGTTGTCTAAAATTGATCTACACTGAAATGTTTTCCATTGATATCTTTCTCAAGATTTCAAATGTTTATATTTTCAGCTGACCTTCCAAAACCTCATAGCACAAACATAATTTTTAGTTTATTCATGCAATCATAGGAACATGTAAATATGTCTCAAAATGTTAATTACATTTATGTAGTGTCATTAATGTAGTATAACTAATAGAATTACGTATATACCCTGAGGGAAATAAGGTACTTCTGTCTAAATATAGACTTGCAGGCACACACACACACACACACACACACACACACACACATATATATTGAACACTTTGACTCAGGTTAGTTTCCTGATATTGGGTTTCAAACAATGATCTAATAATCATAATTTCCTGTCCAGACATAAAATGCATTCATAATTTTACACGTACAAAAACTCCAGATCATTCAAATTAATGAGAGTATTTCACAGACCCACCCAGCTCCTGAGCCATCTACTTCCTGATTTCATTCATTCATGATGATGCATTTTTCATAGCATAATTAAAAATCTTTTTGAGTCTCTCTGATTAGCAAACAATAATATGTCATCATATAATAGAAGATGTAGATAAAATTACTTGTCCCTAAGGTAATGTTTAATATATCTTAACAAAGACTTCTTTTTCCACCTTGCAGAGTCTGTTTCTGGCATTTTGGCCTAATGTCTAATATTAAATCACAAAGGACATGCCCTATTCCTTAATTCATTTTCCCTAAAGGGTATGCTAAGTAGTTGAATCTGATTTGTTTGCTGATTCTAAATTAAATTTCCTCAACAACTTGAATTACTGTTTATGTTACTCTTAAGCCATTTGAAATATGAAATAGAACTGGAAATTGCACTCGGCAATGATTTGTGAATGGCATTAATTGTTGTGGAGGGATGAAGGATTTGAATTATCGAGAGTGCCTTAAAAATGGCACTATTAAGTAAGCTTTTAAAGTGTGGTGTTCTTATTTCATCTAAGAAGATAAAAGTTTGCTTTTCATCACATTCTTGCCTAAAAAGCACTATAATTAGTACCGTTGTACAGTTGATGTCCAGCTGCGACTGTATTGAAACCTACAAACAACTGCACAGCTGTGTTAGCAGCTCTAGATTTTGAAATTTTCTTCTAGTAGCACTTGTGATTTGAGCCAAGATTCATGGGATAGTCACATAATCCACAATTGCAAAGCACCACAATATACAAAAACCACCTGCAAACTGGGATCCAATTCTTTTCTTTGTTGTTTCCTTTTTTTATTGATTCTCTTTAAAGAAGCTAAGGGATGTTTATTTCTCAGTAATGTTGATGTGACTTAAATTTTCCAGATTTTTCAAAAAAATAGATATAAAATAGACATATTTAATTACAAAATGCAGCTAAACATTTGCATGATATTTTTATTCTAATCCTTTTCTCAGTTATCCTCAAATAATATTGAGATGAGCCAAACTTATGTGTAAATTCACATGTATCAAGCACACAGAACTCTGGAATCTTTGGGCTTTTATTTCTATATCAATTTCACCTAGAAAATAAAATTATCACTTGCTTCATATCTTAAGTAATCTACTTAAAACAAGTTTTTATTAATTTTATAGTAGATCACATACACTATGGAATTGATGCATTGCATAATTTTTTATTCTTTATTTTCACTGAATTAATATTACATTTATTTTCTTCTTTGCACATGAAATAATGACATTATTGAAGATAAAACATGCTTGTTTTTCATATTGGTAGCCTAAATGGAACTATTAGCCATTTTGAAACTTTAACTTTAAAACTGAACCTTCAAATTTCACTAGGACTTGAATTGTGTTATTTCCAACTTTAATATTAAAATAAAAAGTATTATTAAGTAGAAGGAAAAATTATGTTATCACACCTTACTTCCTGAATTGACTTTATGATAAAAACAATTTTATTTATATAACAAGATAGACATAATTAAACAAGCCGTGAGACATGAAAACAGAAAAATTCCTTTTTGGTTTTGTGTTTGTTGTTTATAGTTTGTGATGATTCTGTCTTCTTTACCTTATACTTGGTCTATTCATTGTACTTCTTGAGAAAAGTGAGGGGATGGGAACAGAGCATTAGGGAAAAGAGTGAAAAATTGCAGCAATAAAATTCATTGAACATTGATTAAAATAAACTGTTTAACACATGGTGGGGACAGGAGGGTGGGACTGGGAACAAGTAAGGGGACTGAAGACATTTCACAAAAGGAAATGTACTCATTACATGACTCATGTAATTGTAATCCATATATAAATCACCTTAATAAGAACAACAGAGTAAATTTATTTTAAAATGGTAAACAAAATATTTCTTGTAATCCTAGAAGTTTGTTTTGTTCATTAGTTTGGGCTGGGTGAGTCTATCTCTGAAAATAGCTATGTTGACATTCATCAGTCAAATTTTTGAGCTATTAGAGGATAACAGTCAATCTTGATTGTGGTTTTTTGGTGACTCTGGTTCATTTATTTCTTTAGTCTAAGTTGAATTATTTCTGTCTACGGGTTTTGGTTTGGCTTGTTCCTGCTTTTCAAGGACCTAGTGGTGCATCATTAGTGCTGATTAAAGATTGTTCTAATTTGTTGATGACATACTCAAAGCTATAAATTTTCCTCTGAATATTGCCTGTGCTATTCTACCTCCTCCAAGAGGAGGTAGAATTTTGTGTGTTCAATTCCACTGTGTTCCATAAATGTTGGAAATCCTTCCATATCAATTCATTGAGTCACTGATGATTTAGCAATGTGTAATTCAGTCTGTGAGTTTCAGAATTTTTGTGATTCCTTTTGATGTAGAGATCAAATTTGGTGCCATCGTGGACTAACAAGATACAAATAGTAATTTCATTTTTTTAATTTTTGAATTATGACAGATTTTTCTTGTTATTTAAGATATGATCCATTTTGGAAAATGTTCCAGGCCTGCTGAGAGGAATATATACTGTGACACTGCTAGGTGAAATATTCTGTAGATATCTGTAAGGTATAGCTTGTCAATGTAGTTATTTAGCTCTGAAGTTTTTTGCTAAGTTTTTATCTGGATGGCCTGTCCAGAGGTAAGAATAATGTATTCAAGCAACCAACAATGTATTTGGATGTATGCATGTTTTTAGGGTAAGTAGTATTTGTCTGATGAATTTGGGAGCTCTAGAATTCAGGGTATTGATATTTAGAATTGTTATATCCCTGTGATGGAAAGTTTTCTTTATCAATATTTGATCTACTTCTTTGTCTCTTTTTACTGTCATACCACTTTTAATTTAAAGCATATTTTATCTAATATTATTATAGCTACTATGGCCTGTTCATGAGGTCCATTATTAATTTGTAAAATGATGTACCGAAGGGTTACAATTACTTAAGTCAGATAGTGAGCACATTTCTTTTTGAACAGTGTCACCACTTTCTTCATGGTCTCCCAGTTTTTCCCTTTCAACCTCCCTCTTGCAAAAGTTGTATAGTTCTTTTACAATGTAGTGCCCATTGAGTAGCAGTGCTGCATTTGTTCACCCTTTGTCCGCCCATTTCTGTGTTCCCCCTTGACCTTTCCAAAATTACATATAAGACCAAAGGTGCAGAAATTAAAAAAAAAACAGTATCACAACACAGATGGGAAAAGCAAAATATTAAAAAAACTCTCATTATCATTTCTTAGAGATCATTTTAGTGAACATTATTTTATATGATTATATTCATATAGCTATTGAGCCTTTGTGATCCTCTCCAAAAGGCATCCTCCCTTTGATCTCACGGAATAATTGTTTAGAATTCCATATAATGTATCATGTCCAAGTGTAATGTTTTCTCTTTTACTATCCAAGTGTCTTTACTTGTAGAATTAGAGGCACATTTTAATACAACATATGAGGGAAATCAGGCAACTTATATTTCTTTGAGTCTGTCTTCCTTCACTTAGTATAAGTTTGTTCCAAGTCTTTCCATTTCCTTATGAATGGTGTATTTTCATTCTTTCTGGATCAATAGAATTGCATTATACTGAAGAGTTTCTTCATGGCAAAGGAAAAAGTTAGCAGAATATATATATATATAAAGAGAACAGAATGGAAGATTTTTACTTGCTAAACATCAGACAAGTGTTCTCATAACTAACCTTTATTTAGAGATCAAAAAGTTAAGCCCAACAAAAATAAACCCTCAAATAAACAAGAACCTAATTAATATATGGGATAAAGACTTAAAGAGAACTTCTTAGAAGAACTAAGAATGACAAATAAGGGGCTGGGAAGGTGGCTCAGTGTAGAGTGTTTGTCTTGCATGCATGAGGCGCTGGGTTCAATTCCTTAATACCACATAAGCAGAAAAAGTTGGAAGTGGTGCTGTGGCTTAAGTGGTAAAGTGCAAGCCATGAGGTGAAGAGTTTAAGGACACTTTCCAGGCCCAGAGTTCAGGCCCCACAACCAAAATCAAAAAAAGACAAATAGACACATATCTCTCCATAAAAGAAATGCAAATGCAAACAACACTGAGATTCATCTCACCCCTGTTACAATGTAATTATGAAAAAAATGAACAATCACAAATACTGATAGGGTTGTGGCCCAAAGAAAACTCTATTACACTGTTGGTGGGAATGTAATCTTGTTCAACTACTTTGGAAAACACTATAGAAATTTTGTGTTATAAAGGTTTAATTTTACTTAAGTCAGTTACCTAGTGTGAATTTTTTAGTGCTCCCTTGATAAACATAAAAAGTGGAGATGTATACAGTTGTTAACTATGCCATGGGAGCATTTCCCATCTCCTGAGAAAAAGTGACTTTCTCATAAGAATATCTGGCTGGCCCTGTAATTTAAATTAAAATGAAATTTTGGAGAAACTAACAAACAAAAAGAAAAGACAAAAAAGACTAAGTCAAAGCCCAACAATATAAATACCAGTAAATATGTACTGCAAGAGAGGACATTTGGTGGGCAATATGGGAGGGGTCAGAAATTGAAGGTGAAAAGGATAGAAAATGGGCAAGAATCCATTGTATAATTAATTGAAATATACAAAGCAAAGGGTTGTGTGAAGTGGGGGTGAAGATGTTGAAGTGTTAACACAATTCCAGGTGCATTGTACACATAATCTGCTTGGTTAAAAGCAAGTAATTCCATAACATAATCTTGAGATACATAAGGATTGGGGTTGATTGGGAGGGGTGGATGAGAAGGTTGAAAGAGTTGACATTGATCCAGATGCATTGTATCCATAAACTGTTTCAGTGAATGGCAACTCCGTTGTACAACTAATTAAAGATAATAAAAACATTGAAAATATTATGATAGTTGAATTGAGTTGAACCTCAAATCAATTCCCATTTTAAAATATTTTTAAACTGGAGACTTGGAGATTAAAATTCAAATAATAAAACATCAGGAATCTTTTTTTATCAGAATTTGTGATATTAACTCAAAACTACTTTGTCTTTTGTCAGCCATTGGTCTGTTATAAGAGAATACTTCAAAGTAAGTGTCTTAAAAAAATCAGGAGTATATTACCCATATGCTCGAAACATAAACATTGATTATAAAAATGGTTGTTCAAAGCAATTCCTTGTCTTATGGGGGTCCACTTTCTGGTCCATTTGGATATTATTTGGTAGAAGATAATATCTTAAGGACAAGCTTATATCATATGACTTATGTGAATGACACTTCTTACAATGGGAATAATTATAGTGATGGCAAAGTGAAATATGATTGTTTAGTGGCTCTTGAATCACATCATAGGCATTCGTGTAAACGTGGTACAGCCGTTCTAAGGCCCTTCTAATGTATTTGAACAATCCCCGATGAGTTAATTGCTTTCAGAAATATTGGTTTGAGCCAACGAATACAGATCTCCTTTGATTTTAATTATGGCTTGCTAGTAGGACTCAAACAGACACCAAAATCAGAATGTGCTAATTTCTCTGATGAAATATGTAATAAATTTTTTATAATTAATATAACATGAAGACTGTAATATTAATAACACTGTAAATACTTGTATTCACATTATATAATATATTGACATACTTTGGTTTCATCAGTTTTTAGAATATTTATAACTAAGTGTAAATTGTATGCAAATAGTTATTTAATGATATATAGAAAATGATAAAAAAATTTGCATACATATTACTACAGATGCAAACAGATTCAAGTGGTTATTTATAATCCTTCATTTCTTGGTTTCATTCATGCATGGAGAAAATGCAAAGAAGTGAAAATTGCAAACTTGAATTTACTAAAGGATCAATTACATGAAGTTTATGTTGGCCTAAATAGATTTTATAAATTAATTTGTTTTGTTCCTTCCTTTCTTCCTTTCTTCTTTCCTTCCTTCCTTTCCTTCCTTCTTTTCTTTTTTCCTTCCTTCTTCCTTCCCTCCATCCATACTTCTCTCTCTTTCTCTCCTTCCTTCCTTCCTTCCATCTTTCTTTCTTTTTTTCTTTATTTCTTTCTTTCTTCCTTTCATTCTTTCTTTCTTTCTTTCTTCCTTTCTTGCAATATTTCTTATGGCTATAGAAAAAATACCAGCAGTTGTACTCAAAGGTGTTATGAGTAATTATAAATGTTAACTAGATTGATATTAATTTTAATAACCTATGTTATATCTTAAGACAATTGTACTAAAAGCTTCGGAAACAGGGGCTGGGAAGTTGGCTCAGTGGTAGAGCGATTGCCCTGCATGCATGAGGCCCTGGGTTCGATTCCTAAGCACCACATAAGAAAAAAGAAAAAAGCCGGAAGTGACGCTGTGGCTCAAGTCGTAGAGCGCTAGTCTTGAGCTGAAGAGCTGAGGGACAGAGCCCAGGCCGAGTTCAGGCCCCATGACCGGACCCAAAAATAAAAAAAAAAAAAATAGTCAGAAACGTTGCAAGATATGTAACAAATATTACTTTGTATATTATTATTTCTTCAAACTAAAATAAGCATTTAGACATAACATTGTGTATGTTTGTGTGTTGTTCTTGTGATTTGAACTCAGGACCTATCCCTTACATGTTGTTTTTTTTTTTTTCCTCAAGGATATTGCTCTATCATTTAAGCCACAATTTCACTTTTGGCTTTGTGTGTGTGTGTGTGTGTGTGTGTGTGTGTGTGTGTGTGTGTTTGTGTGTGTGTGTATTGTGATGTGTGTGATTAATTGATAGGTGTATCACAAACTTTCTTGCCAAAGCTGGCTTTGAACCCCAGCCTCCTGAGTAGAGAGGATTACAAACCTGAGACACCCACATTTAGCATAGATATTTAGCGTATATTTAATATATCTAAGAACAAAATAAATTTCATATTATTTGAATGTTTGAGGCCCAATATAACACATAAACATTCAGATATTTATTTAGTTATTAAACCTGAACCTGCACTGCGAAAAAGTTTTCATTTTTACAAAAAAATGTGCGCTCAAAGTTCCAAATGACGGAATCTTTCGACAAATTGAAATACTCTACTATTCAAAAGCAAAAAAGGGATCGTTAATCAAATTTCTCATGTGAGCTAAAAGTAATAGGCTCTATCAGGCTGAATGAAGTAATTTTTCATTAAATTAAATATTATCCACTGTGGTCACATGATTTTCTCTTCTTTTGAATGTAAACTTTTTTGACATAAAGTACATTCATACATTTTTGTCCTTTTTTTTCTTTTCTGCTTATGTGGCACTGATGAATCGAACCCAGGGCCTCACACATGCAACGCATGCACTCTGCCACTGAGCCAGCTTTTCAGGCTCACATTCATATGTTTTTGAGTATATAAAAATCTTAGTTACTTGTTATGTATTTTTGAGGTTTCTTTACCAATTCATTTCAGAGAAACACTGAATTTCATATATTTTATGACAACAGTGATTTTTAGAAATTGAATCAATCTCAATATGAGATAACTAAAGCAAGATATTCCATGACATATCCAATTATTCCTGTAGACTTGAAGATAACATACTTTTGTATGGTAGGAAATTCACATTATACCTACTCTCTATAGAATAATTAAGATTAAATGATCATGATAGTATCTATTTTTCCTTCAATTTGAAGGAAAAAAACTCACTATGGATGACAAATACTTGAAAGGAAATGTGATAAATTTATGAAAATTTCAAGTAATTATGAGTTAGATGAAATAGTCATTTTTGAAGGTCACAAAATGAAACCTCTTGAAGCTTCCTTATCTGCTAAATAAAATATATTTGCACTCAAAATATTTCATTCATCTCTCCAGCAATTGTATTAAAAAACCACCTCTATGCCAAATAGCATTTCTGATATTTAGGAACAGAAGTTACCACAATTCTATAGAAAGATCTACCCACCACTGTAGAAATTAAATCTGAAATCATATAGGATTGGAATTAATAATTAGCTTTCATTATGTTTCCATAAAGAGGTGAACCCTTTCCAGTGGGTGTATCATAGAGATTAGGTCATTGAGAACTTGTGATCAGAGGATGTGAAAATCAATTCCTTTCTTCCGTTTCCTTCTTTTACTTCTCTGTCTCCTTCTCCTTTTCCTTCTCCCTCTCCCTCTTCCCATTATCCTCTTTCTCCCTTTCCCACTCCTATCCCTCCTCTTCTTTACTTCCTGGCTTCCATGAACACACATACTCCATCACATGTTCCTGATATGGGGTACTTTACCACCACCAACCCAAAGCAATGAGAATAAGAAATGTAAATAGAAATGTATAAAATCAGAAGCCAAGATTAATCTTTCCTCGTTTTAAGTTAATTTTATAAAGTATTTTGTCATATTAATAGAATGACACAGCATGTCCTTATTTATTATAAGGGATAAGAACTACTGGAAATAAATCTGACCAACATTGTCCTAAGAAATGATTGATTAAATTAATATTATATTTGGACAAATCTACTTTAAAATATCAGATATACTTCAATAAGTGGCAAAAATATGTCAGAGGAAGATGCGGAGGAGAAGCTGGAGGCTAAAGAAGCTCTCGCATAGAAAGTAGTTTTGGTGTTCCAGTGAACAGTCCTAGGCTAGAGAATCACAACAAATGTGCTATCACAGTACAGAAAGTTTAGCCAGAGAGGGAAAATCCAGGCAATGAGACAGATCTAAGCACTTGCTGGTAGCCGTGGCTGTGGTGGCTGTGTCAGCAGCGGCGATGGCCATAGCCTCCAAACCTATAACAAAGAGAGTCATATACAAAGATGCCAGATTTAGTGCTCGAGAAGATTCTATTGAACATCAGTAAGAACTGAGAAGGAGCAGATATCTTCATCCTGCAGATCACAGACCAGAGACAGCCTAGGAACCAAGACTCTGTCATGAGTAGAACCCTGAAATCCTCCCTCCTTCTCAGAGAGCAGAGGAGGGAAGGCCGCCCTTCTCCCCACCACCAGCGGAGATCTCCATCTTTGATACTGACAAATGCCCATTTGAATAGCTATCTCCAACTCAGGACTTGGAAGAAAACAAGAGTCATTTAGGAGGTCACAGGAACCTGACCTGACATGCATGGCTCAGATCCACCCAAGGGAAAGTCACCAAGCCCAGGCAAGGAAGCCTTGACCTTGGAGCAGTGACATTCTTCCATGGGTAAACAGAGCCACAGGCTGCCCCTCCTTACAGCAGCCTGGGCAATCAATTGAAATTCAGTAAACATAATCCCTGAGAATGGCTCCAGGCTGGGCTCTGGAAATGTTTCAGGAGCTAGACCCTCAGGGAATATCTCAACTATACCCAGAACCTAGCCTCATCTCAACATGTCCCAACTAGAGGAAACAGCCATCTCCATCTTTTTTGGTACTCAAAACAGATCACCCTCACATTGAACTAGCCTGGGAGGTAGATCACAAAATCTTGGGTAATGCAGAGCATTTTTCTGCCTGCTCAGACTTAAGAAATTAATCAATCCACAGGAAAACCAAACACCACAAGCAGAGTACAGACTCCACCAAGAGACTGGTTATGGACACAGGGGAGATTCAGGATTTTCCCATTCTACCCCCCCCACACACACACAAAATCAAAGAGCACTTCATTTTTTTTGGAGGGGGTACGGTTGTGGGGCCTGAAATCTGGGCCTGGCCACTGTCCCTCAGCTCTTCAGGTCAAGGCTAGCACTCTAAACCTTGAGCCACAGCACCACTTCCCGCTTTTTTTCTTTTTGTTATGTGGTGCTGGGGAATCGAACCCAGGGCTTCATGCATGCAAGGCAAGCACT